>NC_048438.1:17665187-17979472 GCF_004353265.1 Vitis riparia
GATTTCAAAGAGATCATCATCATCATCATCATCATCATCATCATCTCCTTCCATGTCCTCATTGCTTCCTCCATGTTCTGCACAATCCTTAACAGCAGAAGCCATGGTGGGCATGCTTTGACGAAAAATATCAAATACTATATAGGAACATATTTATAATATAATATGTACTGTGGGATGGGTGGGAGCAGAAGGAAGATGGTAAGTTGAACGCTCTTCAACAAATATACAATGGTCAGAGAGAGTGTATGGAGGTTGGAGGTTGGTATTCCAAAGCATAATCGTACTCCAAACTTCAACTCCCAACTCCAATTCCAATCTTTTGTATTGCTGACATATGCATGATGATAAGTGCGTTCAGGTCGAATGCATTCCAATTCCAAATCCATTTCAGAGGAGTCGCTATCCTAAATACCGTACTTGGAATTGAGAGTATAAGTTGTATAACCATCACTTCCAGATAATGTTTTCGAATTTGTTCCCAGATGTTCTTCTTTCTTCCTTTCTACAAGCTTCCAGAGCTCTGTCTGGGCATACTTGATTTGATCCCAAAGCCTGAATTCTAAAATATAAAAAACTACACTCGATTATTTTATTCGGCAATAAGCTTCTGGTTCTCAATGTTCAGGGTTGAGAGTGGATTCTTCACCATACCCAATGAATTCTGATAGGATAGGGATAAACCTGCTATGATATAGAATTGGTTGATGGTCAGCGTTTTTCTGGTGTCAGGGTGGAGCTTTTCATCAAGAGAGGCTATGATAAGAATCATTTTCAGGGAGGAAGGGAAGAGCGCATGAGAGTTGACACAAGAATCAAAGTAGAAAACAAATACGACTCATTTCGGGTCTAACAGTGTTTTTGAAAAAGAAGCTTTTTTTTTCTTTTTCTTTTTTTTTACAACAATTCTCAATTATTTTTGGACCAAAATTTCATTCCAAAATTCATATATTAAAAATAATTTTCCTTTTAAAATGATATTTTCGTATTTGATTATATTTTTAAAACAAGTGAAATGAGTTTATAATGGTATACAAAAATAATTTATTAAATTTAAATATATTTTTCAATTTTTTTTTCTTTCAACTTTTCCTCTTTATTTTATTTCCTCTTATATTTTCCTTCATAATTTATGAGAAACTATGGTTTAAAAATATTATACAGTTCCGTATAATACAAAAATTCTCAAAATATTCTTCATATTTTTTATAATATTTTATAAAAAACAACTAAAAACACATCAAATTTATTCCAAAAAGTAACTTGTTTTCAAAACAAAATTTCAAAAAAAGTTTTTGTACTATAACTTGCTCAAATGAATTTTTTAAGTTAAAACACTGTTTTTCATTTTTTTTTTTTTAAAAAAAACTTGTATTTAAATACAATCTTGCAAACAGGCATTTAATTCTAAAAAAGGCTCATGATCTAAATTTCAAATGGAAGAACATTTTTTACTCCCATCCACCTAAACCATAAACCAAGTCATCAGAGGTAGGCCTACCTACCTCAACGGATCAGAAGATACAGCACTTTGTTCAAATAAATAATTTAGCAACAGCACCCACCTCCAACCTTTCCAAAATTAGGTTTCCAATGAGCCCCTTGAAAAAAGAAGAAGAGAATAATAAATAACTTCAGGTGTACCCATTTTAACCACCAGTTAAGCACAGAACAATGCAAAAATAATAGGAAATATAAAGATCATGAAAACTAGTCAATGCCTTAGAAAGAATCATCAATACAAAATATATATATATATCATTTATTTAGGACAAGCAGGTGGATAGTACAATGCTCATGTAATATGTAAACAGTAAGGACTAATTGATTTTCTACCCACAAGGAATGTTATCGTTTTAATCTTTTAAACCCTCCAGCAACAAGTCGAAAAAATCACTAGGGTGAATAGAGATGCCCGGATGGATGAATGGAAAATTAGGAAATATAAATGGAGCCTAGATGCATCTGTAGGAGCTAGAGAGATACCACCAATTGAGGGTAAATTGGGGATTGTTGTGGATGGTTTCAGTCAATATAATAGAGACTAATGAATATGCTGACAAAAGGGGTCATTTCATTAAGTTGAAAATGCTCAAAGGGTGAGAGGGAAGGGAAAAAGAGGAAGACCAAAAATTGAAAAATAAAGCTAGGTGGAAGAATGAATTAATTCATACTAAAAGTAATGAGTCCTAACTGTCTAAGAACCTAGACATACCTGTCACTTTCTTAATCCTCCAAGGCTCCTGACAACCAAACTCATTTAGCCTGAAGGAGAACCAAAAACACCTATACTAATTTATAATGGTAAATTATTGTATTGGATGAAACAAGCTAAGGAAAGTATAAATCAAATTTTAAGATCCTAGTTGTACAACTCAACCTTTAATCAGAATATAAGCACAGTGGCATTCATGCAAAACTAGATTAGATGCTGTGATCTTCAAAATCAGATAATTAATGCCTGCCATCTCAAAGAGCACCACATGACAATTCTAGCTGGAAAAGATGACATTTCAATTTATATATTTTGTAGAGGAAATTATATGATCCAGAAATATCAATTTTCCAAGATAACCGCATCTAACTCTATTTCAGCAGGCAGTAATTGGTACATTTTGATTCAAGGCACTCCAAACATCCAACACTGACTGAGTTGAGCATTCATGTCCTTCACAACTTTGCTATAGCCCAAAAGGTAAGTGCCATATTATAAAAGCTCATGTAGTATCCACTTGTAAGCTCCATTACTTTATCCTTGGCTTGAAATCAGTGATAGACAAGAGGTGCAATTATATAATTCCTGAACTGTACTCCAAAAACATAAAGTTCAGCATCCTTTGCAGTCAATAAGGGATTCTACTGTAGTCTATGATTGATTATCATATGAATATTTTTGAAAACCTTTACAAAATCTTGCCAAACTGTAAAAGATTCAGAGCAAAAAAGGCAAATATTAGATACTATTTCTCCAGACCCTCTGAATGGCCCACCCACCTCACCTTGATGCAGAATAGCATGCCTGAAAGTTGAGGCACAATTCTAGAATTGTTACAGCGGAGGCTGGGGGGTAAATTGGCTCAGCTAACCCTACAATCATTCTTAAAAAGATGGTTTGACATAAGCTAAAAGACAAACAGATACTAATCCTAGAAAAGAAGGCACTACTTTATAAAGGGAAGGTTGTTTGGAATGAATCGTGTTAGAATGAACGAATTAAAAACCATAACTCCACCATGGGTTACTCAATTCACACAATTGTGTCAATTAAGTGTACCATTATATTTTGATTAACTCAACATAACTCCACCATGGGTTACTCAATTCACACATTTGTGTCAATTAAGTGTATCATTATATTTTAATTAACTCAGCATCCTGCTCCATGCAGCCACCATGATGATACATTACTGGTTATTCCAATGATCATACTCCAAATTACTTAACTAAACTTAAAGGATAGATTTTCCAAATGCAAAAGCATAAATCTTCCCATTACTATCCATCCTTTAAGTTCAGTTAAGCAAGTTGAGGTATAGTCATTGGACATTTATACGTAAACCATAAATCTTCCAAGTTCCAAAATGCCTTTGTTAAGGAAGACAAATCCTAGATGCAGCCTTATTAACCAATGAGCCTATAGATTTTATGCAGAAAAGTGGTTCTAGTGGTGTTATTTATAGATTTGACATTGAAAAGGCGTAGGACCATGCCAACATGACATTTTTGCTAGGTATCTTAGATAAGATGGGTTTCGGCGAAAAATGGATTGGATGAATCAAGTGCTGTTTTTACAAAGCAAAATTTTCAGTGCCTGAATGGGACCCTGTCCAGTTTCTTTTTTTTTTTTTTTTTTTGAACTCTAGAGGGTTAAGACAAGGAGACCCTCTTTTGTCATACCTTTTTGTGTTGGCCATGGAAGTTTTAAGCAGTCTATTGGAGAGGACCAAGGAGGGTGGTTACTCATTGGGAGTTAGGGTGAAGTGAATGGCGGTGAGTGTGTGGAGGTGTCCCACCAAAACATTGGTTTTTTTGTGAAGATTCTGAAGATCATATGGTTCACTTATGTTGGCTACTTGTGAGATTTAAAGCAATTTTGGGGCTTGAAAATAAACTTAAAAAAAAAAAAAAATGAATTGATCCCAATAGGGGGTTGACTAATGTGGAGGAATTGGCAATGCAGTTGGTTTGTAGAGAGGGAAAGCTTCCTTCTTCTTACCTAGGTCTGCCATTGGGTGCCCCTTTCAGATCAATATCGGTATGGGATAGGGTGAAAGAGAGATTTCGTAAAAGATTATTGATGTAAAAGAGACAATACATCTTTAAAGGGGAGAGACTCATGTTGATTCAAAGCACATTATCCAGCATGCCTATTTACGACATGTTTTTATTTGCCATTCCCATAAAGGTAAGGTTAAGACTATAGAAGCTACAAAGAGATTTCCTCAATTAAGGTGGCATTTTGGAGAGAAAACCTCATCTTGTAAGATGGGATATTGTGTGCATGAATAGGAGTAAGGGGGGTTGGGCATTAGAAGTCTTTCATCTCTTAATTTCTGGGTAAGTGAAGTTAGAGATTTGCATACTAAAAGGAAGTTTTTTGGAAACAGGTCATAGAGGAGAAGTATGAAAAGGAAGAAAGGGGATGTAAGTCCTGCATAGTGAGAGATTAGAGAAGGATATGGGGTTGGAGTTTGAAAAGCTCTCAAGGAGTGGTACCTCCTTAATGGTGAGGTTGCTTTTGAAGTGGATAATGGTAGAAAGGTGAAGTTGTAGGACATTTGTTGCGAGGAGGAACCCTTGAGGGTGTCTTTTCCTCCCTTGTATGCTTTAACTTCTCTTAAAAATGTTTAGGTAGTGGATATATGAGATGAGCCAAGGATGAGGGGTTATTGGAATCTGTGTTTTTGTACACTTAAACAATTAGGAGCTAAGAGCTCCTAAGTTTTTCTCTCAATCGGAAAATTTGGAAGGAATCAAAGAATAGTGTTGTTTTAGTGAAATCCTTGTACTCTCTCTTGGAATCAAAGAGGTTAATCTCTTTCCTATCAAGGGTTATTTGGAATTTTTGGGTCTTGACTAAAGTGAGCCTTTTCTCTTGGAATCTAGTTAAGGAAAAGTCTTAACATTAGATCAACTTAAAAAAGGAGGACAATCATTGGAGAACATATACTAGTGTAAAATTGGAGGGAATCAATCAATCACATTCTTTTTCATTACATCATATCAAGGGTTCTATGATAATTGTTGCTCTCCTGGTTTGGTGTGACTTGGGTGCTTCCCTCCACAATCAAAGAAACTCTCTTAAGTTGACATGACCCTTTGTAGGGAGAAAAATGAAAGAAGGTTTGGCAAGTGACGCCTCTTTGCGTTTTTTGGACTTAGTGGAAGGAGAGAAACCGTACAACATTTGGAAATGATGAACAGTCCGAGAATACATTGAAATGGTTATTCCTAAGTAATCTCTTAACTTGAGTTGGGATGTATATAATATAAGACTCAATGCTTGTAATTGATTTTGTAGATGGGTTAGGATCATGTTATGGAAGAGAGTGGGTTTTTATTTCTCTCTTTTGTGGATTTGCCACTTAGTGCCTGTTATATACAACCCATGTACTTTGATGTGCATTTTTCCTTATCAAGAAAAAAGGGAAAAAAAGCATCCAATGTGCATGTGGTGTTTTTCCTGTGCTCAATATTTTCACCCAAGTGGAGCTAAAATTATATTGCCACATGGTAGAACACAAAATGCTTTATAAAGCTATGACCCACAATACTTTCCCCCAAACGCTAAGGCAGGCCAGATAGCTGCAATCCTCCCAGATAGCTGCAATCCTCCCAGGTTTCTAGCCTATAGATTCAAAACCTACAAATGACCTACAATACAGGTGACAAATGGCCAATCAAATTCTGTAACATTATAAATTTATGTTCAGTAAGGCAAAGACGATAACTCAGTGATAAGGGTCACAGATCCAAAAACTGTCTCAACAAGAAAGCCAGCATCGCATTGTTACTTTAGATACACCCTTACAAGCTCTGGATTGATTCAAGATTTTATTTTCATTTTTCATTGAAAGGGCCCAAGCATTCACAAAGGGGAAAAAAAGGAACAATCCTCAACATGTAATCCCACTGCTTGAGGATGGCTACATGAATATTATTCAACATTCATTTTTATTGTCACAACCTCCACTTCAGGGGGAAAAAGATTATTATCAAAGAACTAGTAGTGTCCCCCTGTTAATGGCCATCCAATCCTCATAAAAAGTTATTTTACTAGTCCAACAGTCCAAGAAAAATTCTAGATACGGATATCAAAGACATACTAATTCATACACTTAAAAGAAAATGAGACATATAACTTGATACAAACTAGACAAGAACATAAAGAAAAACAAACCCTCTGTTCTGTGAAGAGATGATTCCCAAAAACAACAAGAACAAAAAATGAAAAGATGACAACCCTAACTCTGACACAGATCAGGCAACTCATGTAATTTCAGTTAAGTTTCAGACATTTAATTTTTGTTAGATTCAATCCATAATTAAGCATTTTGCTACATCCAGCCTCAATTGCAACACATCAAAACTCAAACGAAACCTGTTTCCAAAAAGCATCCAAGTAACACAAGACATTCAAAGCGAACTGGGAAAACATTTGGCTTGCCATATATATATATAGAGAGAGAGTATACATGATAAAAAAATTTACACCTATATTCATCTCTAAATATAAAGATGCATGCCTTCGTGATACCCAATCCCAGCACAGAATACACGTAGTTTCATCAAGATATGAAAACATGTATAGAAATTCAACTATGACCCAAAATTTCATTACAATCTCTAAGAACCATTACCATTAGAATATGACAAGCATTGCGAACAACGTGTATATCAAAAAACAGGCGTACGCTATCAATCCTCCATGCTCCTCGCAATCAGGACAAGACTGGACAAGAAGGCTTGTACAAACGCGAGTCGACCACAGCACAAAAAACCCCGCCATGACGAAACTCACCACCCCGCCGGCCGGAAGGCACAGGGACACCGCCGAGAATACGGTGACAGGCAATATGCAGTACCCAACAATGCTTGTACACCGATGAAGATCCAAATTTCCGGTCCGACCCGCCAACATGTTGAAGACAACGTACAAAAACATGGAAGAAACCACGATCCAACCCAGTATTACGCCGAATTGGATCTTCCCGGCGAGTAATTGGAATAGAGAAAAGGCAACGTAGTAGAGAACAGGGCCGGATAGATCCGAGTCTGTGTGGGGATGGGCGTTGACACGGACCGGGTTCAGGATGGAAAGGGTCTTCCTCCGGATTTGGTCTGGGTGGATCCCGAGTTCATCAAGTAAGGGTTCTTCGGCCTCGAAGGTGGTGGCGCCGCCCATGGGACCGCCGTACAGGGTGGCGGGGGAGGGAGATGCTGTGGTGACGGATCCGATATCGAAGGACATGAAGGGAATGCTAGGGTTTGTGGCACGAGATGGCTGGAACGGCGCCGAAGGGACTCGCCGTTTCTGGATGCTGACGACTGATTGGTTTCCGCCGGAGGGAAAGACCACCGGCGGGACTGCAAATTCCTTAGTCATGGAATTCAACCTACGGAAAACTAGGGTTTCAGAAATCTTGGAGGATATTCTTGGAGCTATCAACCAAGAAATTTAAAAAGTTGTTTCTTCGGAGGGCGGTTAAGGGTATAATTGATATTTCATATGGCTTTCATGGTATAGTTATCGCATCGCTTGAATTTTAAGAACTAATTATTGGCTGGATGACATTCTTGGATGTGTGAAATTACGATGCTACGCAGACCGCCTAACGAGACTGAAAACTCACAACCGAGGATACAACACCCGTTGGGTTATTGCGAATTTGAGCTGCCCCTCAACTTAGCCCATAATATCTCATCAGGGTCCAAAAATAGCTCGGTTGGGCTGTATCGGATGTCGGCCCACGTTTATTCCTCGCTGTTGAGTTTGTGCTGGAGTTGCAAGGAGGGTTGGATAAGATTTTTGGTAAATATCATTATTTCATCAAATTGTCTTATTAGGTTAAACTTAACTAAAAGAGTGTTTGAAAATAATTTTAGGAAATATTTTTAATATTTAAAAAGTAAAAATTTTAAATATTAAAAAAAATAAAAATATTTCTTAAAATCACTATTAAACGCATTCTAAATTTCAAATAACTTGAACTTAATAAATTCAATTTACTTATTTTTATAATATTTATAATGAATATTATCTTAATATGTAACATTCATTTTGTTTTTTAAATTTTCAAAAAGAATTATAAAAAAAAAAAATTATATCATATACTTTTTTTAATTGAAAAGATATATAAAATTATTTTTACCTTTTTGTTGTTATTTTGAATTTTTAGCATATTTACTATTTAAAATTTTATATAAATAATATATATATATATATAGACTTTAAATTATAATTATGTAATCTTATCAACTTAATCAACCCGAGTCTAATTCGATCAATCTAAACTCAATTCAAGTTTAGAAAAATGAGTTTAGATTGAATTTAAGTTGAATACGTTAAGTTAAAGGTTGGATTGAGTTGGGTTAGATTTATTATTTTTTGTTTATTTAGATCATTATCATTATGTACTGAAAAAATGAATAAAAAACTTTATTTGTGCAAATTATTATTTTAATTTTAATTATTTTTGGTAGTTCACAATTCACAATTTTTTTTATTGTCTCATACTTTATATGAAAAAATAATTTAAGATTGTGTTTAGTTCCGAAAAATACTTTAAAGTCGTGTTTAGTTTTGAAAATTTTTATATATAATTAAATTATCATTTATGATTTAAAATAAATAAAATGAATTTAAAATAAAAATAAAAATAGTTTATCTATTTTTAATTTATTTTTATTATATATATATATATATATTTTTTTTCTTTTCCTTATATTTTCACTCGAATTTTCCGAACTAGAAAAAGAAATAATTAAATTATCATTTATGATTTAAAATAAATAAAATGAATTTAAAATAACAAATAAAAATAATTTATCCATTTTTAATTTATTTTTATTATATATATATATATATATATTTTTTTTTTTTTCTTTTTCTTATATTTTTACTCGGATTTTCCGAACGAGAAAAAGAAACAGAAAATCCGAATGTTCTTTTCTTAAAAGCCACGCCCAGTAGGGCTGAGATTGACTTAGTGGGCGGACAAAAAATTACCGCAGTAAAAATGGGAGGAGGAATTGTGAGGGAGAAAGGGCCCAAAATGCAGTAAACGGACTGGGCGTCTCCAGAGGAAGAGCAGGAAAGAGAAAGAGAGAAGGAAGAGCAGTGAGGAAACTTCTCAACTCTGTAAATGGAAGAAGACGCAGGTGAAGGAAGCGTAACGAAATCAGTAGCAATGATGGCATGTACGGCCATGGCTTTGTTCTACGTCGCCATACTATACTCTCCCACTTGGATCCTTCGTCTCCCTCCTCCCTCCTCCTTCAAGCAATTCATGATCCGTCGCTTCATTTGTGCCGCCATCTCTTCCCTCGTCTCCATGCTCCTCTCTGCTCTCATCCTCCTCCCTGTACGCTCTCTCTTTCTTTTATTATTTATTTATTTGATCTGCGAGTGAAATTGTTCAAGGTTCCGATGTTTGATTGAATGAACGTTGATGGCTCTGCTTGCAGCTTCTCAGCCAATATATTTACAGATGCCTATTGATACTTGAACGCTATTTAGAAGATTATTTTAGTGCTATCAAATAATCAGATATTTGTATATCATGCCCCTAATGGTTAGGTACTGAGTTTGATATTTTGTGTGTTTATGTTCTTCCATGTAGTGTGAATTAGAATTTTATGCTGAAATTTGGGGGTTGAGTGGCCCATTCCTCTCAAGAGGCCATTATTTGGCTTTGAATAATTGCAGCAATTTGATTGAATATCCGTTCATGTATGGACAACAATAGTGTAAAAGTGTTTGTGAGCTGATGTTTAAATGTGTGGTAGATTGCTTTTTTTTTTGAGCTGGATTGTACTTATTTAAACATGATTAAACCATTGAGGGCCCATTCTGTCTAAAGCAGACAATATCTACATGGAAAATAGTGGATTGTTACAACTTGCTTTCTACATCTCACTTTGAAATTCAGATGCATTAATTTCTCTAATATTTTGTTTGTTTCTCAACTTTCTAGTTTGAATGCATGGCCAACTGTTGTTTATGTTGACCTAGAGGATTTGATTACATGTTCTGGGAAGCTACCTTCTTTAGCCTTTAACTATTCAATTCCCTTGCCATGAATGATATAAGTATTGCTGAAGAGTTTTATACAAGAGCCAAATTTAATCACCATGACACCCCCCACCTTCATTCTCAATTTCACTGGAGTCATAGTAATGTACACATCTCAACTTTGTTTAAGTTTCTTGCTAATCTGCCTGTGTTTTGTTTATATTTATGGTTTACGTATAAATGTACTGGCATCCGTGTTAATAATTTCCATGGCAACAGCTTACCTTAATTTCATCATGTCTGATAATGCTAGATGAGAAGCTGGGAGGTGTCACATTTGTTTGGCGTTTATGGCATCCGAATAGACCATATTGTAAGAATTGTTATTTATTTCATCATCTTATGATCTGTTTCTGATGTGTACTGAAAGTACCAGGGAGGAGCCAGTATCTTGCTTTTATAATTTGCAACTATATTCTGTTATGGTCTGCAGATTGCAAAGGATAGCTAAATTAGCATGCTGAAATGCAATTTTATTTGTGAAACAGTGGCAAGCGATGGTGTTTCCTCTTTCTTTGACTTCGCTAATGTACGCTGGATCTTTGCTTCTAAAGTCTCTCTTAATCGTGAGTTCTTGGAAGCAGTATAAGAATCAGGGCAGAGGCATAGCAATCGATTATGTAAAAAATGTCCCACAAAATATCCTTAATTGGGTTTTCTCAACTGCTTCCAGTATCCTGGCTTGGCGTAACTATGTTGTGGTTAGTATCTTTACTATTTTTGTATAGCCATCATGGTTGTGAGCATATTTGTCTTTAAAATTAAAAGGCTGACATCTTGTATGGGTAACAATTTAATGGGATTTATATGTTTATCTTTTTCTGGTGTCTAACTGCCCGTCAAAGTTACATTGTTTTGTTGATCTTTTGAATCATTGCAAATATATTTTGGATTTACTGATTTAAGCCTTGAGCACTGGCAGAGGTCCAGAGCCTGGTACTTGTCATGTATGTTTTAAAACTAATCCATTTTCTTGTCTACGATTGCTTTGAATACATATTTGGCAGCAATCTGAAAGTTAGAACTTTCTCCTTTGAGAAATGAAAAAAGAAATAGTAGTATAACAAATAATTAGCTTCCAAATAAAGAGGTTCACTTGCTCCAATTTTCATGATTTTACTACAAGCATTTTTTACTTTTCCTTCATAAAATTCTGAAATTTCTTATCAATTATAAGTATTTTTGAATTTTTTTATATAAAATTTTGGGAGAAATTCTTAGTGATAGTATTTTTAAATGAGATTATTATTTTTTAATAAAGGTACCAAATTTCTTAGGCCCAACTATAGGAGACAAATGGATGCATGATAAGATTTTGTGAAGGATAATGATAAATTCATTGAATATAAATATTACTAATCAACATTTAAGGTTTTCTATTTATTAGTGAAAAAAATTATTTTAAGCTTATTATTGATGAAGGTTGCCTCCTCACAAATAAATTTCTGGCTCCACATTTGGCCTTGAGGTTGTAGTGTTAGGGAGACAAAGTTGGTATCTAATAACAACTTGCCATAAAATTAGTAACTACCACTTTTTTCCATTGTTATTTTGTGTTGTAATTGGTCATCTGCATTGATAGAAAGTTAGAGGTTTAATTTTACCTTAACTCTTATTGACTCCATTTGGATCTTGTAAAGGATAAAGAAAGAAACAAGAAGGAAAAAAACAAGTTATTCTAATGAAAATTTTATTTTCTCCACTCAAACCTAATTAACACATTTCAGCAGAGTATAAGAGTCAATGTGCAAATATTCAAATAATTTGCATTATATTATATTTCATTCTTATGTCTTGTGTCAACCAAAGCAAAAAAAAACTTCAATTTGCTTCTATTTATTTTTCCTTATATCCAAATAAAGGAATTAGTTTAGGTTGTCTTTGGTTGCATATATTAATTCCCTTTTAGAGCATTTTAGGCTGAAAGATGTAACAATTATCTTCCATTTTATCAATCCTTGACGGCATTTTATGGTGCAGGCACCATTCACGGAAGAATTGGTGTTTAGAGCATGTATGATACCTTTGCTTCTTTGTGGAGGATTCAAAATATACAGCGTCATATTCCTCTGCCCTATTTTCTTCAGCTTAGGTAAGTTGATAAATTGCATTTTTAGATTAGATATTATATTTTTGTAGACAAGTTATTAAGTTTCAAATTCATAAGCTCCTTTATCATGCTCAGTGACTTGTTATGCATTTTTTTTTTCAATAAAGTTGAATAAATAATTGGAATCTCTGTGGTGAAGCTCAAAAACTTTGACATCACAATTACTGAAGTTTTTAGCATCAACTTCCCCTGGACTTTATTGTACTAAGACAGTTTCAAAAGAAGCAATTTACTTGAATTTTTTTTTTTGATAAGTAACAGTGAGATATTATAAACACACACCAAAGAAAGAGCGCAACAAAGTATACAAGAGCACCAAGAAAACAACAAAAAAGCCAAGGAACAACCAAGGTGGGAAAACCAAAAAATAGGTCTTTCTCTTATACCAACAATCCAACCAATCAATTAGAGACAAACTGTCGTCACCTATATACATATTTACCTACAAAAAAAAAAAAAAAAACTAAGAAAAGTGTTTTTCAGAATTTGGGTAAATTGCTCCTCATTCTCAAATAACCTTCCATTTCTCTTTTTCCAAATAGTCCAAAAAATGCATAAAAGAGCAACTGTCCAGACCTTCTTGTGCTTCTTACAGATGAAGGACCTATGACACCCTAACAGAGTCTCTCTCAATGTGGCCAACAGAACTCAAGGAACAACCAAAGTAGCTAAAGATCCTGTGTACTGAATTTTAAATAAATAAGTTTTTTTTTTTTTTTTCTTTTTTTCTTTTAAGCCTTGTAGCAATGAAGATGTTCTTAAAATATAATGTATATCTATAACTTTTATGTTGCACCTATTCGCTTATTGACATGCATTTTATTCATCATGTAAGGAGCCAAGCTTATGGACTTTATAGTTGTCTGGTATTATCTTGGGTTTGACTAGGGATACCCATGTTGCCCTGACCGATTATGTTGGTTGTGAAAGCTAGTCATAAATATTTTATTTTTTATTATTGATAAATCAGAGAAAAAATGATGGCAATGGTGAAATAGGCATTGCTGTGACTATTATCTGTTTACTTGAATGTTATCATAAAATTAGAGAAATAATTGATGAATAATGAATTGGCACATCGTTAGAACTTGGTTATCTACTTACTACAATTTATTATATTCCTTGTTTCAAATTCACTATTCCTATCTTCAAAACAGCATGTTTGACCCTATAGTAAAGGGAGGAAGACCATTGGTTCCTCTTATTCTCTTTCATGACCTTGAATATTCTTCCAAATTTTCGATCTTTCTGCTTTCATCTGCTACTAGTACAAAAACATTTAATTGGATCTTTTTTTTCTTTTGTATGTGCCATATATACTACCTATGTACTTGGATTGCACCCCCTTTTTTATTAGGGGCCTTTATAAAGTTCTCTCTTGTTTCCCTATCAAAAGAAATATTTAATCAGCATTTTTATATGTATTGTTAAGTGCTAAATTGAGATTGGATTGAAGCAAACTAGTCTCATTTTGCATTACCATTATGTTGCAGCTCATTTAAACCATTTATTGGAGTTCTATAGCAAACACAACCATAGCCTACTCAAAGCTTTCATGGTTGCAGGTATGTGTATAATTTGTCTTTTTGCACTGGTTGACGCCAGTTTTTTTGGGGTCATAACTAGCTGGATATTAGATTATTTTCTTTCATTGAATGTTTTTATTGGCAGGTTTGAAATTTTTTGTCATTTTGGAGATAAGTAGACCAATAATTAGTAATTTGCATGTATCATGAATAGTTCCCTTCTATTCCTTTGTCTGGTCTGCATACTGGTGGCCTCCTGTTTGGGGGTGGGTGGACAACTGACCAACCTTGAGGGTGGGTAAAAAAATGAATTGTCCCATAAAAAAAAGGATGCGGTATCAGGGAAAGAGTACGAATCTTCTGGATTAGAAATAGGGATGAAGTGTGTTTGGAATTTGTGGTGATACATACATTTGAAGGTCTAGGATTGTTGTTGCAATTTATTTTGAAGTGGAAATCTTGGTCCCAGAGTGCTACCATGCAGCTCCTTAATGCAAATGCAAAAGAAATGGTTATTGTGGCATTTGCTATTACTGTATTTACTTTGCACTTCATTCTCATCTGTAAAGCCATTATATAATTTGTATGACAATTTCACATTGCTCAATGGTATTATATTTTTGTTTTCTTCAGGTCTCCAGCTTGGCTACACCGTGATCTTTGGGTCCTATGCATCTCTTCTCTTCATCCGAACAGGTGGGTGACTGCTTGTTATTAATCAGATGATGATAGCCACAAATGGTTTTACTATATCTTTTATGGTTCATTGCTAGTTTCCAGGAGATTTTGAGACAAAGGCATCCTTAGTTTAATATGATTTTCCCAGATACATGACATTGTGATCACTTGAAATAAAAGTTTTGTTACTGATCTAAGATAAATTGAAGGTCAGATTTTATATTGTTTGAGCAATGGACATGTTAACCATATTGGTATGCACATAATCTTTTTTAAAATTGAAATCATGGTAAAAATTTTAATTAAAATTTTGTTTGGTTGAATCGAATATCAGATTGTAAATTGCATTAGTAATTTTATTGGTTTTCTGGTTTACTTCATGTCTCTTTTTGTCATCTCAAAGAGGGTAGCTGCTAGATTGAAAAAGATTCAAAGGAACTTTTTGTGGGGAAGGGGGCCTTTGGAACAAAAACTGCACTTGGTAAATTGCTTTATTGTTCGCTTGGAGAAACAGAAAGGGGGCTTGGGCATCAAAGATTTATCCATCCTAAATTAGGCTTTTTTAGGCAAATGGTCTTGGAGATTTGTAAGTGAAAGGAATTCTCTCTGGAAATGGGTAATTGTGGGCAAGTATGGGCAAGTTGAGGGGGGTGGTGCGCTAAAGAAGTGAGAAAAGGGCACAATATGGGGGTGTGGAAAGCAATCAGGGGTAGTTGGGAGATTTTCAAGATTAGAATTGGGTTTAAGGTTGGGTTTGGGTACAGTGTGAAGTTCTGGAATGACAAATGGTATGGGGATTTGTCCTTGAGGGAGTCATTTCTGAAGCTATATTCCATAGCTACCTCAAAAGATGCTTGGGTGAGTGACCTTTAGGAAGATGGTAGCTGGAGCCCTAGGTTTACTGGGCAGTTGCATGATTGGGAACTAGAGGAGGTATAATCCTTCTTTGGGAGGTTGTTTGCACACTCCATCTCTTTGGAGACTGACGACGTTATGGTTTGGTTGCTTATAGAGGATGTTGCCTTTTCTGTTAAGTTTTTTTATTCCTCTTTGGCAAATAGAAGAGTGGAGTCATTCCCTTATGGCATAGTTTGGAATTCTTGGGTGGCTCTGAGAATTAGTTTTTTTGCTTGGGAAGCACCTTGTGCCAAGATTTTGACTCTAGATCAACTCAAAATGAGGGGTTGGAAGATTCCTAATAGATGCTACTTGTGTATGGAAGAAGGAACAAGTGACTATATTCTCATTCATTGTTCGAAAGCTCGTCTTTTGTGGCAATTGATTTTTGCATTTTTCGGTATCTAGTGGGTGATGCACTCTTTAGTTAGAGAAGTCCTTCTAAGCTGGTACAAGTCCTTTGTTGGTAAAAGGCAGAAACAAAGCTTGGAAAGTTTCTCTGTTGTGTTTGTTTTGGAATTTATGGTAGGAGAGGAATAGAAGGGCTTTTGATAACTGTGAAAGGATGGACCAAACAATTAAAAACTCTTTCTTGTATGTTTTTTGGGATTGGGTTAGATTATATATTGAGGATGGTTCTTTGTCGTTGTTAGACTTTGTGGCTTGGGTAGACTCTTTGTAGGGCGTTGTAGTGGGTTTTTGTGTCTTTGCACTTTTTTTTTGTCTTTGTTCTCTTTTGTATACGGTGTGTATATACTTTTTTTTTCTCTTAATACAGTTCTTATTTACCTATGAACAAAAAAACAAAAAAAAAAAAGGTAATTTTATTGGTTGTTGCTGCTGCTGCCGGCCAATGTTATTTGTGCTTATTCAAACAGTTGGATCTAAGATCCAAATAAAATCCTAACATTCAAATGGAAAATTTAAGAATCCTAGCAAAGGTTTAATGGTGGGATTTAAATTGTTTACTGTAGGAAAGACAACATTGATACTGCCATTGAACCACCATGCATGTAGAAATGGTAGTGGACTAGGGTGTCTCAAAAGAAGAGGAAAAAGAAAAACCTACTCGTGGATTTCTTTCAGTTATCTTTTCAGCAAGTGACTTCATTCCTCATTGATGACAATATTGCACCAGATCTTTTTATTTTAAGAAGATGCTTAACAATATTGAATTTATTGGATATAAATATCAACGTAGTCCTAGATTTCTTTGATTGACATGTTTGTTGTTCTGTGTGCCCCTCAGTATTTGCTTTGGTTAACAGTGATAATGGGACACTTCATTGTTTGATATGGGGCATCCTGTCTGGTCTCTCTTTGTAAGATATTTTTCTGATTCAGCGAGATTCATGCTATCATTATTCTTGCAGGACATATCGTCGCTCCTATAGTTGCTCATATATTTTGTAATTTTATGGGATTGCCTGTGCTGTTTGCACGGGGAAAAGGTATGTGAATTAATTGGCTCCTCAACTAATTTCATGCATAACATAACTGTATAGAACCATTCCATGAGAGTGCAGATGTTCAAGGTTTTCATGGAATATATGTTGGTAAATATACTTATTAATAATTACTATTGTTTTGGTTTTGAGCTTTTTAAAAAAAAATTCTTTTGTTTCGCCAAAGTTGCTGATTAAGATTTTGAAGTTTGGTTGAACTTCAGTTTCTGATGTCAAGAAGAATTGAATTATGAAAGTTTAAAGTTAGAGCTTTAAGTATATCTCACAATTCTAAGCTTCAATGTTGAGATGAAGTTTGGCTTCTTTGGATCTGGATTCTACATATGTTTGTTTGTATGTATTTTAAGTCACATTGCAGATTCTATTTCAATGCTAAAGGGACCGCAACACATCTATATCAATAGCTTAAGAAAAGATGTCACATATAGAGAGTGCTAAATGGATTGCCCTAACTACATGCACAGCATAAGAAAAGAAGAAAGCTAAGTTAGTCAAATTAATTCATCCAGAAAAACTTACAAGTAATCCTTTTCCTTGCAATGGGATCTCAAGACCCTAGCCACATATGCTTATGTAGTGCAAACCATTAATCCTCTACAGAAGTTTCTAAAATTCCTTTCCTTTGCATCAGCCAGAATAAAAATAGAGGTTTGTGGTTCTTAGTTTTTTTTTTTTAAATTTCATGCCATCCATAAAAGAGAGGAGATTTATTCCAGGGCACCACCTAGTACACCTGATGGGGGAAAGCCTTTTAAAGTTTATTCAAGGAAGAAAGGGAAGACCTAAGTAAACTTTAAGTAGGATTAATATTAATTAGAATTGAATAGGGATTGGTATTTGTTGGAGTCTAATTAGGATTAGCTAGTTGAGTTATAATATAATTAGAATTTGAGTCATGATAAGTTATTAGAGTCCTAGTAAAATAGGTTATTAGAGTCCTAGTAGACTTTGGATTTCTTAGAGAAGCCTATAAATAGGCTAATCAATGTAAATCAAAGGAATGAATTTTGATGAATAATATTATACTTTCTTTCATTGCAAGGTTGCAACCCTCAATGGTGAGACTCCATTGATTTTCTTCTAGGTGAGACTCCTAGAAGGCCTTAGTGAGACTCTAAGGTTTTCCATCTTTTCTTCATTGTTTCTTCTTTCTCTCTATTTCTTATCTTATAATTTTCTCTACCATAAAGTTTATTCCTTGTTCCTCTCCTTACACCCTAAAAATAAAACCCTAGCCCACCTACCCTTGAGTGTAGGCAACCATCCTAGGGTTGTCCTACATCAATTTTGGTATCAGAGCCAAAATTCTTGGCTTGAAGGCATATGCAATTAAGGAGCGGAGCAACTTATGCAAGCATGAGTTCCAAAAAAACTTCTAGCAATCAAGATGCCGCTACAATACGCTTGGAGGAAATTTCAGCCACACAACAATCCTATCAAGATGCTATAATACAACTAAATAGCAAACTTGATGAGATCATGAAGTTATTAGAAAAGAGCCAAGAAAAACGACCAATTGAAGAGGAGATCGCAAGTCATCAATTTAGACAATCGCCAAATCGATCACGCGAAGAACAAGACAATTTTATGATGGGGAATCAAAGAAGGGCCAAAATTTTTGAGCTAGATGATGATGTGACAAAAAAGGTACGTCTTGAAGTTGCTGAATTTTATGGAAAACTAAATCCAACAGCTTTTCTTGATTGGATTATGTCAATGGAAGATTACTTTGATTGGTATGCAATGCCCGAAAATAGAAAAATTCGTTTTGTGAAGGCAAAGTTGAAAGGAGCAGCACGTCTATGGTGGCATAATATTGAGAATCAAGCTCATAGAACTGGCCAACCGCCTATTGACACATGGGACGAGATGAAATTGAAGATGAAGGAGCACTTTCTCCCAACTGATTATGAACAACTTATGTATACAAAATTGTTTTCCCTTAAACAAGGTCCCAAGTCCGTTGAAGAATATACAAAAGAATTCCATGAATTGAGCATTCGAAATCAAGTACGGGAAAGTGATGCTCAACTTGCAGCCCGCTGCAAAGCTGGACTTCGAATGGAGATTCAACTTGAGATGATAGCTGCACACACTTATACCGTAGATGACGTTTATCAACTAGCCCTCAAAATAGAAGAAGACCTCAAATTCCGGGTTTCCAGGCATCCAAGTTCACAAATTGGGAGCACTTTCTCCAACAGGACAGCAAGCAAACCTTTAAGCACATCAAACTTCAGAACTCCTAATCATGTGAATGGTGGGGGCAACACTCAACAAACTTCGAATATGGCTTATAAGAATGGTAATAAGGGGCAAAATTCAACGAGTAATGGAGATAGAAAAGTAGACGTGACTCCTTTATGCTTTAAGTGTGGTGGGCATGGTCATTATGCTGTTGTATGCCCAACCACAAGTTTACACTTTTGTGTTGAAGAACCAGAATCTGAATTGGAAAGTTACCCAAAGGAAGGAGAGACCTACAATGAAGATGAAGTTAGTGAAGAATTTGACTACTATGATGGTATGACGGAAGGATATAGTCTTGTAGTACGACATTTATTAACCGTTCCAAAAGTAAAAGGAGAAGAAGATTGGCGACGTACTAGCATTTTCCAAACACGTATTTCTTGCCAAGGGAGATTATGCACCATGATCATTGATGGAGGTAGCAGTTTGAACATAGCTTCACAAGAACTTGTTGAGAAGCTAAACCTTAAAACAGAGAGACATCCAAATCCATTCAAAGTAGCATGGGTTAATGACACCTCTATCCCGGTAAGTTTTCGTTGTTTAGTAACATTCCTTTTTGGTAAGGACTTTGAAGAGTCTGTATGGTGTGAGGTCTTACCCATTAAAGTAAGTCATATTTTACTTGGAAGACCTTGGCTCTTTGATAGAAAAGTTCAACATGACGGCTATGAAAATACATATGCTCTCATACACAACGGACGTAAGAAAATCCTTCGTCCAATGAAAGAAGTCCCTCCAATTAAGAAGTCAGATGATAATGCACAACCAAAAAAGGTACTTACTATGTGTCAATTTGAAAATGAGAGCAAGGAAAATAAAGTTATTTTTGCTTTAATGGCTCGAAAAGTGGAAGAATTTAAAGAACAAGATAAGGAATATCCAGCAAACGCTCGTAAAATCCTTGATGACTTTTCTGACTTGTGGCCTGCAGAGTTACCTAATGAACTCCCTCCTATGCGTGACATACAACATGCCATTGATTTGATTCCTGGTGCATCATTACCAAATTTACTAGCCTACAGAATGAATCCAACAGAGCATGCTGAATTGAAAAGGCAAGTTGATGAATTACTTACTAAAGGCTTTATTCGTGAAAGCCTAAGTCTTTGTGGAGTTCCTGCCCTACTAACACCAAAGAAGGATGGATCATGGCGGATGTGTGTGGATAGTCGTGCAATCAACAAAATCACAATCAAGTATCGATTTCCAATTCCAAGACTTGATGACATGCTAGATATGATGGTTGGATCAGTAATCTTCTCAAAGATTGATCTAAGAAGTGGATATCATCAAATACGTATTAGACCAGGGGATGAATGGAAGACATCTTTCAAAACTAAGGATGGATTGTATGAGTGGTTAGTCATGCCGTTTGGACTAACCAATGCTCCAAGTACCTTCATGTGGATTATGATGCAGGTATTAAAACCTTTTATTGGACGGTTTGTTGTTGTCTATTTTGATGATATTCTTATCTATAGTCGATCTTGTGAAGATCATGAGGAACACTTGAAGCAAGTAATGCGCACTCTTAAGGCTGAAAAGTTTTACATTAATTTGAAAAAATGTACTTTCATGAGCCCTAGTGTTGTATTTCTTGGCTTTGTTGTGTCTTCTAAGGGTGTTGAAACAGATCCGGAGAAGATCAAAGCTATTGTTGATTGGCCAGTACCAACAAATATCCATGAGGTGCGAAGCTTCCATGGAATGGCTACATTCTATCGACGATTTATTCGAAATTTTAGCTCTATTATGGCCCCAATTACTGAATGCATGAAACCTGGTTTATTTATTTGGACCAAGGCAGCCAACAAGGCATTTGAAGAAATCAAATCCAAGATGGTGAACCCTCCTATCCTATGCCTACCAGACTTTGAGAAAGTATTTGAGGTGGCCTGTGATGCTTCCCATGTGGGAATTGGAGCAGTCCTTAGCCAAGAGGGACATCCTGTGGCTTTCTTTAGTGAGAAGCTCAATGGGGCAAAGAAAAAATACTCCACATATGATCTTGAATTCTATGCAGTGGTGCAAGCAATTAGGCATTGGCAACATTATCTCAGTTACAAGGAATTTGTTTTGTATTCAGATCATGAAGCCTTGCGATATCTTAATTCTCAAAAGAAGCTTAACTCTCGACATGCAAAATGGAGTAGTTTTCTTCAACTGTTTACCTTTAATTTAAGGCATTGTGCAGGAATTGAAAATAAAGTAGCTGATGCCCTTAGCAGAAAGGCCCTTCTCTTAGTAAACATGTCAACCACTACAATTGGATTTGAAGAATTAAAGCATTGCTATGACAATGATGCTGATTTTGGAGATGTTTATTCCTCTCTTTTGAGTGGTTCAAAAGCAACATGTATTGATTTCCAGATTTTAGAAAGGTACTTGTTTTATAAAAATCGTTTATGCTTACCAAGGACTTCTCTACGTGATCATGTCATATGGGAACTTCATGGAGGCGGAATGGGTGGACATTTTGGACGAGATAAGACCATTGCTTTGGTGGAAGATCGCTTCTTTTGGCCTAGTTTAAAAAGGATGTTTGGAAGGTTATCAAACAATGTCGAGCATGTCAAGTAGGAAAAGGTTCAAAGCAAAATACGGGGTTATATACGCCATTACCAGTTCCTTCCAAACCTTGGAAGACTTGAGCATGGATTTTGTACTTGGATTACCAAGGACACAACGGGGCTTTGATTCTATATTTGTTGTGGTTGATAGATTTTCCAAAATGGCACATTTTATCCCATGTAAGAAGGCTTCGGATGCTTCTTATGTTGCTGCCTTATTCTTTAAAGAAGTAGTTCGATTGCATGGACTACCACAATCCATTGTTTCTGATCGCGATGTCAAGTTTATGAGCTATTTTTGGAAAACCTTGTGGGCCAAGCTAGGTACTCAATTAAAATTTTCAAGTTCTTTTCATCCTCAAACTGATGGACAAACAGAAGTTGTCAATCGCAGTCTTGGCAATCTTTTGAGATGCATTGTGAGAGATCAGTTGAGAAATTGGGATAATGTCTTATCACAAGCTGAATTTGCTTTCAATAGTTCCACTAATCGTACTACTGGGTACTCACCTTTTGAAGTGGCATATGGGCTGAAACCTAAGTAACCTGTTGATCTTATACCATTACCTACTTCTGTCCGCACCAGCCAAGATGGTGATGCATTTGCATGTCATATACGAGATATACATGAAAAGGTACGAGAAAAAATCAAGATTAGCAATGAGAACTATAAAGAGGCAGCAGATGCACATCGAAGATATATTCAGTTTCAAGAAGGTGATCTAGTGATGGTTCGTTTACGACCAGAAAGATTTCATCCGAACACATATCAAAAGCTTCAAGCTAAGAAAGCGGGTCCATTTCGGGTACTAAAGCGGTTGGGTGAGAATGCTTATTTGTTAGAGCTCCCTTCAAACTTGCATTTTAGTCCAATATTTAATGTGGAAGATTTGTATATCTACCATGGCCATCACAACGATGTAAGTGGAGAGTTGGATCTTCAATTACCACCTACTCTTAGCCCACGTCCTGAGATCGAGTATGTTCTTGATGATCAACTTGTGTCTACTCGACAAGGTGGATACCAAAAATTTTTGGTGAAATGGCGAGGCAAACCACATTCTGAGAATACATGGATTACGACAACGGATTTTCAGAAGATTAACCCCGATCTCTATGAATTGTATCAAGCATCT
Source organism: Vitis riparia (assembly GCF_004353265.1). NCBI lineage: Eukaryota > Viridiplantae > Streptophyta > Magnoliopsida > Vitales > Vitaceae > Vitis > Vitis riparia. Next base: position 17,688,118 of record NC_048438.1, read on the forward strand.
AACTCGTCGGAGCCGAGTTCTTTCAAGCTGGGGAGAATTGATGGGGGAAAGCCTTTTAAAGTTTATTCAAGGAAGAAAGGGAAGACCTAAGTAAACTTTAAGTAGGATTAATATTAATTAGAATTGAATAGGGATTGGTATTTGTTGGAGTCTAATTAGGATTAGCTAGTTGAGTTATAATATAATTAGAATTTGAGTCATGATAAGTTATTAGAGTCCTAGTAGACTTTGGATTTCTTAGAGAAGCCTATAAATAGGTTAATCAATGTAAATCAAAGGAATGAATTTTGATGAATAATATTATACTTTCTTTTTATTGCAAGGTTGCAACCCTCAATGGTGAGACTCCATTGATTTTCTTCTAGGTGAGACTCCTAGAAGGCCTTAGTGAGACTCTAAGGTTTTCCATCTTTTCTTCATTGTTTCTTCTTTCTCTCTATTTCTTATCTTATAATTTTCTCTACCATAAAGTTTATTCCTTGTTCCTCTCCTTACACCCTAAAAATAAAACCCTAGCCCACCTACCCTTGAGTGTAGGCAACCATCCTAGGGTTGTCCTACATCAACACCCCACCAAAAAAGAAAAAGAAAAGAGACCACACTTAAATGTAGAAACAGGTAGTCTAAGATATCAGTTGGGGTTAAACTTTCCTCTGCATATTAGGAGATCGTAACCCTTAGCCATCTGATACTCTCCTTTCCTTTCACCAACCCTCTAGCTCTATTTGTGTATTGTAGGAAAATCTATTGACTCAATGTCCTGGTCCTGAAGAAACTTCATGAAGCTTGGGTTCCAAAAATCCGTCCATATTTACCATAGTTGCACACTTACATTTTCTTACTCCCTGCAACTAAAGATTTGGAGAAGAAACTTTTGGTGACTCTTCTCCAATCCACGTGTCCTATCAAAACCTGAATTGTTGCTCATCCCCAACAGCATCAGAAGGTACTTCTCAAATTCCTGCCCACATTCCCTAACTCCTTTGCCTTGGCTTAATAAAAACCCCAATTTCTTACCGATTCAACCCTCAACCTCCTCCTGTGATTCATTTTTTTAATTAAACTTAATTCATATCAATCAACTTTAGGTTGCACACCCTATAGATGCTATGAATCTTATGGTATTTATGAACCAAACTCTTGCAATCTCATGTGATATTCTATTATTTAGATCTATGCAGTTACGTGATATTGGAACTTAAAAGTTGTACCCATGTGGCTGGAGTATGATGATGACACTGACCTACCACTGCCATCCTACCTTATTCTACTATTTTGGTACACTCATGAGAAGGTCGAAGGTTGGAAAGGGCATATAGTTAGATTTCTAGTCATTAGATTTGGTCCTTGGTTTGAACCATCCAGGGTTTCAAATATCTAAAATTTGAGATACAGTTGTGGTATCAAGATATTTTGAAATATTGAGCTGTGTAAATATTTTGATTTGTCATTGACAATGATTAAAAAGTACATCAAATATTGAACTTAAATTTCTGCTTTTAGTACATAGTACTCTGGTAGATTTGTTTCTTGTTCGCCTGTTAGGCATTTGGAATTTTAGTGGCCTAATTGCTTTCTCAACTTTCTACATCCTTACCTTGTATCTACCCCCTATTCTCTTTAGTGGTATTCTCATGTCATCTCATTTTTGTCTTGGTTGTTTATTTCAGGGATGGTAAGTGTGGCCTTTGTTGCTGGGATGGTGGGTTTTCTGTGGCTGCTTTTTCCAGTTACAGACCCAGCTTTGTATAATGATAGAACTGATAATTGCAGGTGTTGGCATGGATATTGTACTTGGACCTAGACCTGTGAATTATTAAGAAGGATTAGACCTTCTGTTAAGGGAAAACTAAAAGGAAAGGAAGAGGAAAATAAAATGGAACCTGTGTTGTTTTACCTGTTATGATCTTGATCCTTGTTTCTTCATTATTCTTACCTTTTCGTCGGCCTTTTGAATTTGTTACCAGACTAAACCTGTGTTAAGGCATCATCAACTGCCTGATGATCATATCAGAACAACCATAAATACTTTGCTTCAGAAATTTCAAATTTTGCTTCATAAATGTACTCTGTTCAAGAATCAATAAAACTGGGTCTGTATATGGTATATACCACAGGTTCTTGTATAATAGTGAAAGTTCTTATTACTAAACATCAATACTCATGATCTGCCAAAGAGTAAACAATAAGCCAATAGCCTTTAGAAGTTAGCTAGTGGAGGGCAATCTTAAATTCATTAAGCCTTTGCTTATATGATATTGTGTCACTACTTAATCTCTAACAATTCAAAAATTTTCATGGTAATTTATTATATTAATGAAATCCATCACTGTGGAATAGGACATTGGATGCCTACGTCAGACGCCAGATAATATTGTACTTGTGCAAATTCAAAGATAGCTTCTCACAGTCCCTCTAAGAATGCAAAAGTTAAGATGCCATGAGTATACCTTCTAGCTGTTGGGATTCTATGTTCATTTCATAGTTTCTTCTATTTTTTCCATATCAACTGTTTGGAGTCTCTCACTCGGTCGGTTGGAGTAGGATTTATGGGGAGAACTGAGAAATGATACTGCATGCAGAACCAACCACCATGAGTCACATGCCAAACTTCAGGAGTCAGCGATAATACCGTGAGTATGCAGCATGCCTAAGCCTCACATGCCCAGGTACCCTTTTGGCTTGCTCGCTTAAAAACAGTTTCTTCTCTTTGTCTACTGGAGTTCTCAGCCACTTTGGAAGTCCTGAGATTTGAACTGTTTTAATGACAAGGCAATTGCAGGGATGTTGTTAGTGTTAGCTGTTGATTCTATTTCATAATTTGCAAGATTAGGCGCAGAGGATTCAGTAGATGTCATGTTAATAACTTCAAATTTTGATCCTCCCAGCAACTGAATCAGTCTCTGGCTTGTTCATATCTGAGTCAACTGGAGTCTGTGAACCATAGGGTCCACACCATGTCAGTTTCTCTTCAGCTGTACAGATTTTTGCACTGCTTCAAAGTCCTAGAAAATAAGATATCGTTTTGATGACCCTGAGTCTGCCTTAGCATTATGGAGCAAGAAGATAATTGATGAAAAAAAGTTAAAAATGCAGAAGTGGTTGGGAGGCAGAGGAAGAAAACCCATCAAAGAAAAAACAAGCGTCAAACTGTTAATGGTGTGAGAGACTGAAGGGTTTGTGGGACTGCCCTTCTTTTGGCTGGGCTGCCCCTTTTTCTGGGTCTTCCAAGGACACTGCAGCCATCATTCCTGGATCCTCCTTTTAGCTTCCAAATTGACTTGCTGAGCTGGTGACATGGTGTGAGGGTCTTGGAAGTTTTCGAGTGTCTAAGACCCAAGACGTTAGATACATTTAAAATTTGATAAGACATTTTTGTATATATGTCTCTTTAATATATAGATTGTTTGATATATTCTTTTTTAAGGCCATGGTTGGATTTATGGTCAACCAGAGTATGACATGAGGGCGTGTCATGTCCATATGTTGATATTGTGGGTTCCCACTTTTTTCAAACCTAATAAACTTTGGTTGACTTCTCCTCTGAATCTTTGATGACGTTACCTTTTGATTAGATCCGCCCATCACTTGCTTCCCAGACAGAATCTGAATGAAAAGCCCCTTTTCTCTTCTCTGATTTTATATCTATGTATTGAAAAACCGTATTTCCTAGGTTACTAGTGAGCTGTATAGAAGTCTATTGCTCCTCCACTCGTGGGAAAATCTAGACCGTTCACATCCAGAATTTCATTAAACCAGCAACTACTTCATTCTTGAGAGACGCTGATATCATGCTTAAAATAAGTTAGGGAAGATCATATTTTGTGAAACATTAGAAAAAGGATAAAGACAGAGCTTTATATCTTCACATACTTAATAAATATTTTGAATATCTCCATTCTCCACAGCCTATGTAACTTCCTAACAGGTGGACGAGTATGGCTTGGGGAGCATGTGTGCTGACATCCTTGACAAATTGATTTGTCCCATATATGCTTCTTTTTGGTTTGGTGTTGCTAATGTTACTTCTTCCTAATAGGCTTTTCAGACTGGTTGGGCATTCATATCTTACAGACTCCCATAAACCTTAGTCACCACGTAAGTGTATGTCCATGTCATTACTTCTTTACGTAAAGAAAAATCATCTTAATTAAAAAACATAAAGGAAGAGGAAAAAGAGAAACAAGGGTTATGATGGGTTTTCTATTACATTTAACTTCTGTTAATTTTACCATTCCCAGGCATAGAGATGGGAAGGCATAGCCATGGAGTTCACTAGTGATGGATAATCCATTGAGTGGGAGGGAGAGACAGGCGTACATTCTAACATGCTCAGCCATGTCTCCTCACCCACAATTACAGTTGAGAAAAACAGAAAAACAGAGAAAGAAGTAATATGACCAAAAGATTATATTCATTTCTAGCAGATATCCTGATACATCTTTGAAGTTCAGAGATCCATCTCCTAAAGAACAACCCCCCACCCAAAAGAGGAAAGAAAGAAAGAAAGAAAAAGATATGTTAAAGATGGGAATATCATCTGTAAGAGGCAAGACTGGTAGAAAGATACTACTATGGAACTATGCAACTACAACTGCAAGAAACTACTATTGTTGGCTAAAGGTTTTACACAAAATCAAAAAGGAAAAAAAAGAAGGCAAGGGAGTCTAAGAGGGTTGCCCATGATGGTTCATGGGTCAGTGGAATTGGCAGCAGATGTGGTGGAGGCAGAGGAGCTGAGGTTGAGGTCTGGAATAGTGTTTGCGGCACTTGCTTTTGAGTTTGCCTTGGAGAGCTTCTGCTTCAGCTCAGACAGCAGTGCTTGATTCTCCTGGTTGAGAAGCTGTGCTTTCTTCCTTAGCCTCTCATTCTCTTGAATTATGTAACAGTTCTGCAAGTACAGCTTTGAGTTCAGCCTTTCCATGACTATGAAAACCTGAAACCACACACAACAGTAGCAGAAGTAAGAAACGGGTATCTCAGATAATATTCTCAATTAACTGCCAATAAAATTAAAAAGAAAAGAAAAGAAAAGGCAATGGAGGCAGTACTTTTTGTACTATTTCCAGAAAACAACATATTTTCAAAATTCTGATTTGACAAAAATCTGGAAGAAGAAGAGAAAAAAAAAAAAAACAAAAGAAATATTACCCAAAGAATTCAAATAGCCAGCAAATAAAAACAAATGAAGTGTTCGAGAGGTAGAAGCCTTCCTTGAGGCTTCCTAGTGGTGAAACTCTGGTTTGACAGATACAAAATAGATGTAATAATTACAGTTATTGAAACAGGAAGACAGTATGATCATGAGAGGAAAACAGAGCAGGAGGGAGACCCTGAACCCACTTAATTATTCTGAACACCTAGATGGGCTCTCCCTTATAAATAAAGGGAGCAAATGAGAAGGAATCACACTTCTCTCCATCTGCACTCATTTAAAATAAGCTTCTTTCCGCTGTCAAACCTTACACTAAAGAAAAGAATAAAGGGTTCCAACTGATAACAAGACAAACTGCAGATATCATACACGCACACACAGAGATACATAAAAATAATTCTTGCTTGTGAACACACAAGAAGAATTTCTCTTTTTAAAACCGAAAGCATGGGAAAAAATCTGCAAACAGAAAAAAGAAATGGTGGGAGAATCCAAGAAGCAGATTGCAAAGATTAGCTATTCAAAGCAAGATATTGCATCAAGATACCAAAAGTGAGAGAGAGTGAGAAAAAGAGAAGGCGAACATGATAGAGCCCAAAGAAAAGCATATTTAAAAGAAAAAAACAATGTAAGAAAAACCCAAAACTACAAAACTCGACCCAGACATGGAGCCTGGTAGAGCAGGGCATGTCTAGGTGAGACAAGTGAAAGAAAAGAATAGACTAGCGATATAGTAGGGAGAGAAGAAGTGGGGGCCTTTAGCTTTTCAAAAAAGATTACCTTTTAGAAGTTGGTTATACAAGAAGAAGAGAGAGCGCTTTGGGGTCTGGGGATACTTTGACAAGAAGCTGCAGTTGAAGTAGTAGGGAGCAGCAGTGAAAGAAACAAAAAAGAATGCAATTGGATATACAGATTTATAGAGAGAGAAAGAGAGAGAGGGGAGAGTGGAGAGGAAGGGAGGGGGACAAAGTGGAAGCAATGGAGGGTGTAAATATATAGGAGAAAAGAAGAGAAGGGGAGGGGAGGTGGGGGTTGGGGTGAGAGAGGAGGGGGGGACATGCCTTTCACCTGCCAAAACAATCATGTATGTGTAAGCATGGAAGGCGGCCGGTAGGGGCGAGGATTTAATGCGAAAGGAGAGCATGATGATGATGATGAGGCATATATGGCGTCATGTGAATGATGGGGTGTGCAGTTGGGCATTTTGGGCATTCCACCCCCCACACCCTCTTCTCAAATGATGGTGGGCTCGGCCGTCCCAAGATTCGCAATGATGGTTTGGATTGGTTCGAACCGACGCACCCCTTCCATCATCACCCTCCCTCCCCCATCATCCCTCTTTCTTTTGTTTTTTCCTCCTCCCTTTCTCCCTCTCTTTCCCATTTTTAACTGCCTCTTCTTTTCTTTAAGCGCAAATTTCAACCTTTTTCTCTTACATACAAATTAATACTTTACTTGACTACACAATTGCCACTCCAATCTCCCATAAACTACAACACAAAGAAGATTTTCATTTTTTGTTCTTGAATGTTGTACACTAGTGTGCTCTACCATCCAGAGGCAGCTATGATAATACTTGTGGGATGCTCATAACTCCCAACAATTACCAAAGCATAAGACAAGAACATTGCACCAACAATACACCCTGATGAAAAGTTAACAATAAGTACACATTAAGTATAGATGAAGTTACGAAATTGCCCCTAATGAGGAGCAAGTGGTGCATGTTATTAATGACCCTGAAAGAGGCCATGGAAGTGGGTAATGGGAGGATTAAATGGGTTGATAGAGAAGAGAGAAACCCAGGTGCAGAGAGAAAGGGGGGAGGGGAACAAGGGGAATGGGAACCTATGGGCAGATGGGGAGGGACGAAAATGGCCCTAGGGGGAGGAGGCATTGATGTTGTTTTGTTTTACGTTATAATCATAATTAATGATGGCATAAGTGAAGGGAGGGTTTGGCAATACTTAGGGGGTGGAAATTGAAATAATTGTGGGGTGGTGGGGGGAGAGGGAGGGAGGGAGGGAGGGAGGGAGGGGGGCGGGGGGAGGAGGATGAGTTCTCATGGGTTATGATATGAGTGGGCTTTTAACGTGAAACATCATACTTGACAGGTGTTGTTTTGGATGGCTCTATGGGCACTTTCGTCAATTCCCCCCAACCTTCCCCTCGTGAGCCTCGTTCTTATGCTCTTCAATTTGGGTTTGGCTTACATCAATTGTAATCATTTCTTCTCATTCCTTTGCTCTCTTTCTCTCTCTATTTACCACTTTCTCCCTCCTTAACTCCCATTTTTTCTTTTAAATACCACCCAATTTTTGAATCTCCCGTTTGGATAACTTTCAACTAACGGTCTCCTTACCAGAGTCTCACAAAGCCCTTCATTTTTTCCAACAATATTTCCAATAAGCTTCAATTTTCCTTGTAAATCCCAAGGCAAATTTTTATTTTCCCACATAGAATCAATGGAATTTGGATTAATTTCCATTTTTTTTTGGCAAATTAAATACTTACTTTTTTCCGACATGGCATTAATCAAATTGGTTTAGTTTACAAAATGTCTAGCAAATTAAAATATTTGTTTTTCTGCCGACATAGAATTGGTCAAATTTGGATTGATTTACAAATGATATAGCAAATTTAATGCCTGGTTTTTTTTTTGGCCCACATAGAGTTAGACAAATTTGGATTCATATACAAATGTTATGGCAACTAAAATACAAAATTTTGAATGGTCTAATTAAAAATCATCGTCTTAGTATAAGATTCAAAAGGTGTTGGAAAACAGCTTTCAAAATATGGTTTTTGAGTTTTTAATAATAAAATTATATTTAAAAATTCAAAGTAATTTTTTTTTTACATTTATTATTTATAAAAATATTACACTTTTTACATTGAATATGAAAGTTCTTAAAGTATTTTTCATTCATTTTTTAAAAATAAAAAGAAAATAATTAATATTTTGATGGTGGAGTAGGGTTGAAACCTCCTATTGATTTGATCTTTATATTTGGGTGTGACGGATGACAACAAAGTTTTTGGATGAGACACAAGTAATATCAATGTACCTCCCATTCCATTTTGGATACAGAAATAATAGTGATTAGTAAGAACTGATCTTTTGAACGTTGAATTGTGGGTTACATCAAGTGTCCCATTTCCCACATTTTTCTAGAAGATTGTTTAAAATGAGGCCAGTGGGGTATGGGTATGCCCCTATACATGCTCCAAGTGATCAAGTGGGTGGTGCATTGCATGAAAGCATTATAATTCATATTGGTTGTTAATCATAATACAAAAATTTAATTTGTTGAATATACCATCTCATTTATATGAAGTACCAAAGGAGCATGATTCCCAGATCAAAAAAGGGAAGAAGGGGGGGAGAGGGAGGTCCATGGTCCACCTATTGTTCAAAACAATGATCCTAGACTCCTAGTCAATGAAACACAGTGTGGGCGAACGTGCAGGGAAAGAGTGATTGGTGAAAGTGTGAATCTGAGGGAGAATGGAGGGGGTTATAAATCTCCTCTGAAACAACCAATGATGGCAAACCCCTAATAATAATAATGCTCTCTCTTTTCTCTTAAATAATTTCTACTTTTTTTCTTTTTTTACTTTCTGCAGCATTTGAGAGCCATACTTAATAAAAATAAGAAAAAAAAAGTTTTTTGTTTTTTGTTTTGGCTCTCATGATTTAAGGGGTTTGGGCTAGGGTTGTTTTCATAAATGTTATGGCAGTGGTCAAGAGATTTGCATGGCTACAGTTGTAACAGGGCATTCATTCAACTCAATTGAGTACCCATCATCATCATCATCTTCCTCTTCTTCTTCTTCTTCTTCTATGGTCATCTCCATTGCCTATAAATACAATTATGGACAACACCCATCTGGGTAATGGCCTTCCATTTGCCCCAAAGCAGAGACATAGGGTTGCTGACAATGATTCATTGATCCCATCACCCACCGGTGACCCAACCCATCACCCATGATCACCCTACCTACATGGGTGATGGTTGAAGAAGGGCCTGAATCCTGATCTGATTCTGAGATGGGTGAAATTGACCCACAGGTGATAATAGGGTTGGGGGGCCAACCATATGACCTCATCAATGTTGGAACCCCATTTGGCCCTTTGGCCCTTCGGCTTTAACTCTCCCCCTCTGCTTTTTCTGAAGTCATTTTGAATCATTTCACGTAATAATAATAATACCAAACCCTGCATGGCTAATGATGGGATTTACCATTATTATTGTTAAGTGCATTGAACCCCTACACGTGAGCTTAGGCTTTATTATTTATTTTAGAGTGTTGATTTTACGGACTGCACGTGTAAAAAGCACCCCCACAACACCCCCATTTTTGGTCTCCTCAGCCTCGTATCAGAGGTGGGATGGGCTTCTCGAGTTTTACTTTATTTTAGTTTACAATTGTTAATAAAAGTAGAGAGTGATTGGGTGAAACCAGGTCACACGATTCTGTTGTCTGTAATAAGCATGCTTTTAGGCAGAAATGGGGACATATGTTTATCCTCTCCTCTCCTTTCCTTGCCACATCTCATATGATCTCAAAGCCTTCCATTTATTGGTATCATTTGTCCCCTTCCTTTGCTGTAGTTTCTATCCTCATTATATTACCGATTGAAACTATATTATTCAATTCATGAAAATTTTAAGTGGAGTTCACTCAATGACATATCCAACATTTCCTCAACATCAAATAATCAGATTTTGTTTGGATACGGAAAGAAAAAGAAATAATGATGAAATATAAGAAGGAAAATAAAACATTACAAAATTATTCAAAATTATAAGTATCCTGACAGGCTGACACTACTCCAAAAAAGAATTGTTTATGTTGCTCTTTATGTCTTCTTCTTTTTTCCTTTGTAATTTGAAGGCAGAGAGAATGGGGCCAGAAAAGAAAAGAAAAGAAAAGAAAAGGGGGCGGCGGGGTTGTGGGGGGGAAGGAACGAAATTTAATCCAAGTAAAAGTAATGAGATGAAGTGAAATTATGAACATAACATGATCCAAAACCATTGGTTGCAAAGTAGTGAGTAAGTGTGGGGGGTGTGCCTGCCCTTTTTGGAACACATTCCAAATATTAAGAGCCTTTAACAGCGGCTGCAATCGTGAGACCTTTTCTACCAACCTTAATGCTTTCACATTAAGCTTAAACTGAATCTAACATCAATTCCCCCCATTTTCTGTCTCCTCTTATACACCAAAACAATTATTGGGGAGTATCAAAACTGATGTCCACGAATCAACTCATACTGCATTGCCTTTTGAGTTGTTGGTCTTTAGGATATGAAAGCTGGAACCACTTCTTAGAACACAATCACCACTACCACCCACTTGTCTTCTTCTGATGCCTTCTTCAGTTTGCTTCCTCACTAAATCTAGTGTCATATCTACAAGACCGTTTCTATCATTCACATTTCCTTTATAGCCTTGGTACATGACATGCCTTTGAAGTGATCTTATTTTCTTACTTTTTTTTTTTTTTCAAAAAATTTTGAAAACATTTAAAATTTTATCATTTCCAAATAATCAGAACAGTTTTGATGTACATAAACATGTTTTAAAATTGGTTTCTATTTTCTTTGAAATAAAATAGAAAATGATTTAAACAAACAAGAGGCCATGTTTCCTGTCAATTAAAATTTGATCTGACGACCTATCAATCAAAATATAACGCAGAACAAGTGTATAAAGCTTCCCAAATGTTTTGATGCACATCCATTTTGTTCAACAACAAAATGAACTACATCTGTTAGATTTTGAAGATTTTGAACCATCTGCTTACCATCCAATACTACCCACATTTTATTAAGAGTTCTTAAGTTTTGAGGAAACTTTTCATATCCAACAAGACACCATGATCTGCTCATACAAAGCTTTTTAAAGCCATCTCCCCAAACAAATCACCAAATTTGTAATGACATAATTTTTTAAGAGTTTACAAAATTACAATTAGCCTAAAAAGCAAAATTTGCAAGGCCTTTAGGGCAAATGAAAGGATTTTAGGATTTTAGAGTGATTGATGACTTATCACTCTCGAAATGGGTGATCTGAACAGCCAAGAAGTGGAAACCGCTTTCTAAAATCACTTCAATAAAGAACCTCAACTTTGAGGCCAAAGAAAACAAAATACGCGAAGGAATAAAATGTGGAATCCAGCCACCCAAACAAATAACGTCACTTCTTTCTTATACCCTATGATTCATTATTGCTTCCCATTGTCCCATACTTGCGGCTCCCCAACAAACCCGCATTTCAATTTATACCCAAATTATCCTTCAGATAGTCAGAACATGTAGAATACTTTCAGAGTCGTCCAAAAGTCTCTCTACCTTTCTTGAGAGTTGGATGTAAGTCCCTAGAACGATGAAAAGAAATCTAGAGAATTCTCTGTTTCTTGTAAATTGCTTGTAAAGACTAGAAATTTTTTTATCATTTAAGAGACGTTATGAGTTCTCATCAACCATGAGGCTTCCAAAGAGTTGCATGGATGCCTATAGACAGGTCCAAGCCACTAAGCACTTAGAGCTTCCAAAGCCTTGTGTCACTCAGTATTGCTAGCTTTGTAGGTTGCTTAGGAAACACCTAAGCCGAAAACACAGAGCTATAGACTTCAGAGGGGCTCTCCTATCCTCATATTTTGCATGGAGATGGTATTAAGAATAATAATAAATAAAATTCTAAAAAAAAAAAAAATCATTCGCCTTTTCAAAAGCCAAAAATTACCAAAAGTACATCCATGGTCCACCATTCTTCTTGTTGCTTCATTATCCACCCCTTTGGTAAGGACCACAATTTATTAATTCATTGGGGAAATTTTCCAAGTTCACATCAAAGCAGTAAGAAAATAACCATATTTGACTTTCACAAACATAGTCATGAGATCCAAAGGACGGTGCTCGAATTTTGGGAGACATAAAAATGTGGCAAAGGTGTCTTAAAATGCCCACAAGAAAATTATTACAAACTATTGATGAACATGACAGGCATTAAAACATAACAATATTGAAAATAAGACTTCACCTGCAAACATTTCCAATTCTCATTTGGCTTGTGGATGGGTTGAGATATAGTCTATGAGATGAGCTGCGGTTGAAATTTTGTTTGCTTCAGTGTCAGGGATGTCAACCGCAAATTCTTCTTCCACAGCCATCATTACTTCCACGTTGTCTAACATATCTAGTTGTAAGTCATTCTTGAAACTAGCTGTTGGACTAACCTGTAAAATAATGTTAATTTTCATGTTTACCTCTCACATATTTTTATACAAGGAAAATAATCAAATATATTAAGGATCCACAAAGTCAGGAATTGTGAATTTGGAGGTGTTGATATCATGCAGCTGTCACCAACAACAGTGTACAAAAATGCCAAACATACATTTCACTCCTTGTCTTGGTTTTTAATATTTCAGTCTTATCAACAGGAAAAGATCCATAATCAGTAGTTTTCTTTTCTTTCTTTTTTTTTTTTCTATATTTTCTATATGATCTTGTATTGAAATTCCAATTAAATTTAAGGTCATTCTAATTGCCAGAATGACCGAGCAATGTGTTTCATCATGAACTCCACAAAAGAAGAAAAGGAAAAGAAGAAAAAAAAACATTTGCAAGAACATAAGATTTGGCAATTTCCAAATCCTATATTCTTGCAAATGATTTTTCTTTGATGTTCTTTTTGATATATTCTCTCATTTTGCCTGTCAAAAAGAACATAAGATTTGGTAGAACCAAAAGCAATCATCCAAAAAGTCGAGGAAGAAGAGAGAGGTGGTTGGTGTGTGCATGCATGCATTGGTGTGTGTTTGAGAGTGCAAGAGCAGGCGCGTGTTGGGGAAGGGAAGGGGGCAGGAATAAAAATTTCTAGCGTTATATATTTTCTCCCAGCAAGCAAGCAGGCTGGAAGGTTTCATGGATAAAGTGGCTTTTGTTGTATACTGTTTGATTCTTATTTAATTGCAGCGGATTGAATAGCCAGCAGAAACAGAACCTGGTCTCAGGTCAGAGAATAGACCCATTCACAGTAGAAAGTAGAAAAAAACGTCATACTAGAGCCTATCTGCCAAATGCCACCCCATCAGTGGTCACATTCAGCAACCCCAAAAATAACATTCTCAGAGTCCATTGAGAGTTTTAAGTCCTTAAAAAGGTCTTTTTTAGGACAACTCTCTGTCGCTTCTTTTCTTATTTTTCCTTACCATGCATGCTATGCAGGTTCGTGGGTTGCACCCCCTTTAGTGCCCTTTATATGTCTTTTTATATATATATATATACACACAGATAAAGAATCAACTTGTATTAAAAAGAGCTGCTAAAAGAGGGACTCAAGGGATACAAGAAACAAACCTCCCTTCGCCTCCAAGGCTCAAACAAGAGAAAAATTTACAATTTAGTGTCCTTTATATGCTATCACTACTATTACATACCAAAGATAACTCTGGAAAAGGTGGCTTTGAGCTAGGTGAAAGGATTAGCGCTCCAGAATTCTCACCTATGCAAGCAGAAAACACCGACTTCTAGAACCCTATCCATAAACTTACACATGCTAATGAGTTTGATAAATAATTTGTCCAATGGATGATTTTTCCTGTCGGAGGCTATGCTCACCAGAGATTCCTCCTGAGAGGATGGAATCTGAACTCCTCCAACATGTCCCAAGGGGGGCACCTCAGGTCTCAAGTGAACCCCCAGGGAATCTGCCTGATAAGGGCCAGCAGGTATTTGCAAAGGCCATATGGATTTCCCCCAATACCCAATAAACTGAACAAATACTATGCAATAGGTCTTTACATGGTGGAAGGACCCAAGGTCTGAAGCCCACCAAAAACAACAGACATGCATTCACAAAGGTGATATGTATTTCACCCAATACCCAATTAACTTAATAGATACCATGAAAAAAATTGGTCTTTACATGGTGGAAGGACCCAAGGCTTGAAGCCCACCAAAAGTATCATACAGAAGGAGCAAGTCTCACAGCATTAGCACAAAAACAATAAGCCTTTCCTCCTTTTATTTTTATATTTGAAAATAATAAAAATAATAAAAATGATAAGGAAAAGAAAAAAAAGAAACAAAAAATTTAATATCTTACCATTATCTTGCCATTCTATGGATGAGAACTAGCATAACCAAATAAATTAGCGGCCAGTATTGGATAGCTTTGAACTTCTACATTTAACAATAGAAATACAAATAAAAGTAGTTACTATTATCATGTGATTGAATTTATGCTTAGGAACTATATTTTAAAGTAATTTTTACTAAAAAAACAAGGAAAATGACACCTATCAAAAAAAAAAAAAAAAAAAAAAGGATAATGACATTTAAAATTTTTTTAATTGAATAAAAAACTACTTTCCGAATCATGTTTGAAGAAAAACAAGAGTCTCCGTAGCTTTCCCAAATGTAGATAAATTACATTTAAAAGTGTGCCACTCACATCTGAGAGTTCTATCCAAGCACCTTAAAAAATTCATGTGACCTTCAAACGTTGCTTTAAACATTTAGGCTATGTTTGATTCCTAGAAAATATGAAGGATAGAAAATGGAGAGGAAAAATGCAAGGAAAGAAAAAGTGAAAGAATTAAAAAATAGATTTAAAGTCAATAAATTAATTTTATAAGCTATTTCAAACTCATTTTACTTATTTCAACTATTTGATATAAAGATTAAAAAAATTGAAAATGCCTAAATTTTTAATTAATTTTAATTATATTTCATTTTCTTAGATATTCTTCATAGGACAACCAAACATAAGAAAATAATTTTCCTTAACATTTTTTTCTTTCCTTAGTAGCCAAACATATTCTTCAGAAGCTATCCCACATAGGGCATAGTTAACATAGTGTCTAGTGTCTCAAATTAAATTAAAAATAGCCACCATAACAGAGATAACATGGTCCAATAAAGAAACATGTCAGAGAAATACAGAACAAAAAATAGGTTCCATGAGGTATGCAGCTCTCAAGTTGAGGCCTCAAAAGATGACCATTATCTAAACCTAGTCCCGGGAATCATTCACTTATGAGTTTAAAACAAAATTCTTTAAAGATTCTGGTTTTTTCTCTTTGTGACAGCCTCCATCACTCCACCGAAGGCAAGCCTCGCAAACAACTACAAAAGTTAGCATAAAGGCCTCCAAGTGAACTAGATTCTCAATGAAGTTTAAGGTGTTCACCAAGTACCCTTCTCAAGGCACATGAACCTCTAAATAGGATTTCATGTAGCCTCAATTATGTTGAGCTGACAGCCTCGGCATTACACAAGGATATTAACTACATGTGGAAGGCTAGAAGGCTCCTGCCTAAAGCCCATACGTCTCCCCAAGAGACCAAATAGAATCAAACTGACACCATAGGCCACCTTGAGGGTCAAACAGCCCTATAGAGGTCAGTAAGGCCCAGGCAATTGATGGAACTAGACATCCCTTCCCAGGCTCCCTTGTTAACATTCCTAAGAATTAAGACCTTGGTCCACAGGCCTTTGCCCTAAATCTTTCATAGACACTACATGGTTTGAAACGATCCCTTGTCCCCACTATACAAAATTGTATTAGATCTAAATACACTTGCTCAAAGTCTGTGGATGGTATCAATGACATTCTACGTCGGTTCATTTGCTTGCCTTGAAGTATCCTCCTTACCAGCATTAATGTTTAAAGAGTGACACCTAATCTAAAATGACAACCAAGGGGCATGCTGATTGCATCCAGTTCAATTTCGATAATGAAAAACCCTTCAAACTGGAAGTTTGTAGAAGCTCAAGTTTACACGTAAAAACAATGCAAGGTCAAAGATAAAGGAAACAAGGATGCCTGAAAGCCCTGGCTCAGTACTATTCTAGTTTTTTAAGGAAGCTAAATGGGATTGATCAGTTTTCTATTTTTACATTTAGAGCTGTAATTGATTGATATGCCCACATAATTATGTGATATCAATGAATCCCTATAGAAGAAAAAAAATCAAAGATCGAAGCAAGTAAATAGAGGTATAGCCATATAGGTAAAATAAGATGTCATTCAATCAAATATCATAATGAAATGAGGCATAATTCTCCTTAAGAATCCACACTAGAAATCACGGACACCTAAAAGATGTGGTCCATATTCAAATCCCAACCATTTTCAGAATCCCAAATTAAGACTCTCATTGGTGGCTGACAGGGAGTAAAAAAAAAAAGGAGAATGAAACTTGGAGCCCTACATTATGAGTTGTTAAGGCTTTGCGAAAATGAAAAAACTGAACTCTTAATAAAGTAATTTTAATTACCTGCATTTTCTCGGGAACCAAACGGAAACGATAGAAGGGAAAGAGAGAAAATACCTTGGAGGGATCAATAAAAGGGGTGGATTTGAGGAGATGGATAATGCGAGAAGTGACCTCCTCCTTTTCCAATAAAGAGGAGGGCGAGGAAGCTGCAGCTGCTGATAGCGAGAAAACCCTAGCTCCTCCCATAAACCCTAGCACAGTTGCCCCTCTTTTGCTGCTGCTGTTTAAGCAACCTGCTCGACTCCATTGAGCCCAACAACGTCTCAGCCCTCCAATTCCACCACCAACACCTTGCATCTCTCTTCCTCTCCCTCTGGATTCGCTCACAACTCACAGACAAGCCCGGATATATACGAATACCAGTTCACCCCACTTCTATGGAATTCGACCCGATCCGACCGGATCTCAGCTTAGACCAAGTGTCACCTATTCTATGTATGTTCTAATTCCAAGTAAATGCCTAAATGGTAAGCGGAAATGGGAACGATAATTTGTTTCTATTTAAGTATTAAGTAAAAATATAAATGAAACTATAAATAAATAAATAATAATATTGATGCATGTAGTTTAAAATATTTTTTTATTTTCATAAATCAAATAAAATAATTCAAAATATGATCTCTATTGAACTCAATAAATGTATACATATAATGAAAATTTTAGCTCATTTATATCTTAAAAATTAAATTTTATTTATTTTAAAATTCATTTAAAATATAATAATATTAGAAATTTTTAATTGTAAATAATTATTTTTTATTTTTAAATAAATGAATTAATTATGATTTCATAATATATATAAAATCATATAAAATAAAATTATTTTTATTTTTAATAAGACGTGAATTAAATTTAGTATATACTATATAAATTGAATTTATAATTTCTGTTTTTTACAAAATAAAAACAACTTATCTATTTTCAACTTTTAAAATTTTTAAAAGTGTTTTAAAAATAACTTATATTAAGAAATCAAAATACCTCTTGATGGGGTTTAATTAAAATTTAAAGTATAAGTAAGATTTTATTTCCATTAGAATCATCTTTTATTTCATTCTCATATTCCTTTAAGTCATCTAAACATGAGAATGAATAAGATATTCATTCTCATTCTTTATTTCTAGGGATGACAATGGGACAGGTTTTTTTGGGTACCCGCCCCGCCCTGTCCCTAATGAGACGGGGTTAAAATTTATTAAACGGGTTTGGGACGGGTATGAGATTTTTTTTTAACTCGAGGCGGGTTTAGGTATTGCCCCATCTCACCCCGCCCCATCCCATTTACATATAAAATTAATTTTAAAAATTAATTTAATTTAAATTTTAAAATTAATTTAATTTCAATTTTAAAATAAATTTAATTTAAAATTTTATTTTACTATTTTTAATATATAGATAATAATAAAAAATTTTAATAAAATAAATTATAAAAAATATAATAATTTTATTATTTATAAAATATATTTATTTTAATATAATTAAAATTTTTTAAAGTATCCCCGCCCCGCCCGCCCAGTTTAATTTTTTAAACGGGACGGGGATGAAAATTATTTTTAATAAACGGGGCGGGGTTGGGATGGGGGCAACCCATCCCGAACCCGCCCCATTGCCATTCCTATTTATTTCTGCAAACCAAATATGACTTAAATGTCATATATTTTATGTATCTTTTGATTCTAACTAAATCAATACTTATATGAATGGTAAAGTGATGAGGTGTTTGTAAAACATGTGCTATAATCTATTTTTTAAAATAATAAAATTAACTAAATCCAATTAAACCGAACTTGTAGTTGACTTTATAGTTAAATTAAAATCAAACCAATCTTTTTAATAATAGAAAATATGAACCAAACTAAAGTTTATTTAAAATTAATTTGGTTTGATTCGCATGATTAATTAGATGCACAATTTATGTCTAATTTACTTTCAAAATTAATTAAAAATAACTTGGATTTAAAGTTAAAAATACATTTAAAATTTCTAGCAAAAAATATAAATGAATATATTTGAAGATTAATTTGATCATAATTTAATAATAATGAATTACTTTAATATACTTTGTAAAATATATATGTAAGAATAAATTGCAAATAAATTCATCCTATAAATTATAAGATATGGAAGTCTTCATGTGTTGGTTTAGTTTTGTTTTTATCTATTAAAATATAAAGTAATTAAGAGTGTGTTTGATATTAATTCTAAAAAGTGTTTTTGGTATTTATAACATTTGAATTTTTTTTTATTTTTCAAGTATTAAAAATACTAAAAATATTTCTTAAAATAACTAACAAATATACTCTAAAGCATGTTTGATAGTATTTTTATTCGAAAATTTTTAATAAAATCATTTTTTTTAAAAAAAAATTAAGATAATCATCTAGTGTTTTTCTAAATACTAATGATTTTTTATCACTAAATTTTTTCAAAATATTTCATAAATTTTGTCAAACATCATATTTTTCTTAAAAACATTTTAAGGTTAAGGGTGTTTTTTTTTAAAAAAATATTGTCAAACATATTATAAACCAAACCGATAACCATCATTTTTCAAAAATTTTAAATTAAATTGACTTCTATAATTATTAAAAATTAAATAGATTTGATCAAATTTGATTATATTTGATGGATTTGATCAGTTTTTCAATTTCATTTATGTTACTGAGAGTCATATATTGAAATATTTTTGAACTTATATAAGGAAGAATAACTTTAAATGGTGAGAAAAGGAGAGGACATTGTATAAATATTTTTGAACTTATATAAGGAAAAATCATTTAAAATGGCGAGAAAAGGAGAGGATATTATATTAAAGTGCGTTTAACAGTTATTATAAGAAATGTTTTTAATATTTTTAAATGAAAATTTTCAAATGTTATAAAACTTAGAAACACCATCAAACACACTTTTAGTCTTAGTTAGTCACGAATTCAATAATAGATTACTAAAATTGTCATTTAAAATTAAATGAGATAACAAAACGGCAAGAATTTTGTATACTAAATGCCCAAATAATAATAAACTTAGCTCAGCAAGCATCCGAATAAAATGTCAAAATTAACTTATGTTTATTTGATATAAATTATGTATATGCAAGTAATTGGCAGAATGAATAGGCCTTTTTTTTATTTTTTTATTCCAAGCATATAAAATTGTACGGAATGAAAGCGCCTGAATCCAAGGGAAAAGGGAACTAAGAAAGGAGGAACATTTGAATCCGACCATTTATTTTTCCACTAGTCAACGACCACTAAAATGGAGGCCTTCCTGAACAGAGCTCCCAATTCCATCCCTAGCTCACATCCTTTTACAGCTTAATTAGTTGCAGCCTGGTTCAGTTGCGAGGCTTTTCAACGTGACGGAGTCCGAAGCAACAGATTGGTCATCATCATTCCTATGCCACGTCCACTCCATCGCGTTCCCGTCCACCACATTCAACTGCCCATGTCCAAAGCTCGCCTCTCTGAAGAGTGAAATATCGGGTTTTGGGTCAATGTACCTGCAAAAACCGAAAACAGTAGTTGGTAGAAATGAAAATCAATACAATGAATTAATCCAAGTGGGTAGTAGGGATGATAGAAGTTTAAGCAGCTTAATCACTTGGTCGCAAGGCCTTCTCTGTTGCCGCCGTCCCCAATGGTTATATAGACTGGACCACACTTGTCAGTTTTGCCTTGATAAACTCGGTCCTGCAGTAAATGAGAAGCAGAGACAATGGAATTAGTGTGATTTGATTGAGATATGGGTGTGATTCGTGAAGATGGGGGAAGGGAACTTACAAAGCGCTCATAAGCATGGACGTGGCCAGCAAAGACGACATCCACTCGAGCTTTATAAAGCATTTCTTCCATGGAGTCTCTCATTCCATCTGATTCTTCCTCACCCTGATGAGCGGAATTAGAGTTGTACCATGGGGCATGAAGCATCACCACCAGCCAGGGGGTTCTCTTCCGATCAACTTTCCCCAAATCCGCTTGAAGCCACTTGTACTGGTCGGAGTCTGAGCCAAAGTCAGTGTAGGATCCCAACACCACCACATGAACTCCGGCAACTTCAAAGGAATAATAGAGGTTCGAAGTAGAGCCACTCTCCTCAAAGGGCATGTGCCATCTTGCATTGTAGGATGTGCACTTCTCCGGGTGGACAATGATGATTTTCTCAACGTCGTGGTTGCCTGTCGCGGTCATCCAAGGCCTCTGGCTAGCCAGGGGCTCAACCAGCCGCCCAAAAGAGTCCCACAGTGGCTGATAAAAATCTGCGTATGACAAGTCTCCGGCCAGAAGAAGCAAGTCGTAGTTGGATTTGGATATGTGGTCCAGGGTCGACTTTGTCCATTCCGTCTGTCCAAAATCACCTGTACATGCATGAAATGAAATCCAACCTGGTATCATCCATCCACAATATGAACTGAAATTAAGAAGTGGTGGCATATACGGACCTGCAACTGCAATTCTGATGGGGAACTGAGAAGGTGGGGTTTTGAAGCTGAATTCGGGACCGGAGGAGCCACAGCGGTAATAATATACAGTATTTGCGTTCAATGGTCCAATGACCACATCGTGAATTGTGCCCGATGTGTACATGACATACTTGTATGAACGGGTACTCCCGGTGGCAGAGCTGCCAAGTTGGCCTTGAGCTGTCCCATAATGTACTTCTGCAGGAGTTTCATCCTTGGTCATCCATGTTATTCTCATCTTGTCTGCTCCAACCATGGATATATGCACCTGCATCGTATGCGCAACAGAAAAATTCAGAGCTTTCATATATTTATTTTTATTGTCCCTCCCTTAAATTTAGACACATCATCCATGCATACTCATCAGTTGGCTATTCTAAACTTGCAACAACATTTTAGAGAATTTTCACGCCAGTAGAAATTAGAATTCCCACCCCAAATTTCAATACCAAACAAAAGACTAGTTCACGAGAAAATGAATTTGATCCACCCCAACACTCAACTTGCAGCCAACCTCAAAGTCAGCCCATCCAATCCCAACCTCCCTAATCCTCTTTTCCTAACCGCCAAACACTCTCCCTCACAACCCAGAACTCCCCCGCTTCTCAATGAATCAGAAAGTAAAACGAAGAAAAATTCAGGCAGAAACAGCAAGATTGAAACCTGTTCCGGATGAGTGGGATCCTGATCGTCGTCGTCAAGGACGATATACATTTTCCGGGCCGGTGGGCGTTCATACGCCATACCAGTCCCAATTAGTTGTGCAACTACCATGGCCAATGCCAGTAAACTAAACCAGGTCTTAACCGCCATAGCCACCAAGAAGAAGGAAGAGCGGTGGAGGAAAGAGGGGGAGGAAGTGTATATATAAGACACGGAGCATTTAACCCGATTCCTTTATGTTGGCTGAATATAACATCTAAGATATTATATTCTTATCTTTTTGTTATGAAAATATCCAACCAAATACGTGATTACATAACATAAATTGTGGGATATATTATCAACTCTCGTTTTCTATCCAAGATATGTTTAATATCTCTTAGGTATTTTAATTTCGTGTTAAGATATGAGATGCATATATTTCATATATTATAAATTTAATTTTTTTTTATCAATTTTTTATTTAATATATAGTATATAAATTATTTTTATATATTAAATAATATAATATATAAATTTTTTATTTATAAAGTTTAAATATTTTAATCATAAATATGATTAAATATAAGAAAATTTTCAATTTTTTAAATAAAAAATATTGTAATATGATATAATTTTTATTTTAAATATTAAAAATAATAAATTTTATATTATTTTTTATTCATTAAATATATTACCTTAAAATATCATAATATCTTAATATATCATATTTTATTAAAAATTATATATTAGGATATGAGATTTCGAGTGAGCAAATTCTCATGAATATTTATGAAAATGGGGGAAAAGAGAATTCAATTTGGAAAGATTTTAATTATTAAAAGTAAATAAAGAAAGCCAGGGAACATCAAAAGTAATTATAAGATATTTATAAATTATAAAGACCTTTTCTTTTATCACAACAAGTCGTCAAACTTTACCTAATACGGTTTCCAAAGATTAAATGTAATAATATTGTAAATTAAAAATTAGGGAAAACATGGTGACTATCGAAGCCTGTGTTAGCTAGAGAATATGACGAAGAAAACATAATTTAAAAATGAGTTGGAAATACAAACAATTACAAATTTGGATATTCCATAAACATATGTTTACATCATTTATGTGTTTAAATTATTTGAAGTTAATTATATAATTTTAGAGTAAAAGATAGTATGAATCCATATTCTTCACGTGCATCCCCATTTCACAGCCAGAGGTGGTGTTTGTTTTTTTATTTAATTCTAAATGAAACCTTAATGCATAATAGTGTTAAATATTAAATTGTTTGTTTTTATAGTATTTTATTTTTATTAAGTATTAAAAAATAAAAAAAATCAATAAGTTATTTTTTCTATTTAGAAAAAATTACATATTTTGACTTTTTCTATTTAGTAAAAAGTTTATAAGAAGTCATGAAAAAATAGAAAAATAAATAACTTAAATTCTAAAACTAAATTGCTTTTAACAAAAAGTCAAAAAAACAAACACCACCTTATTTTTATATGAAAATTTGATGTTTTGAAAAAGTTGGAATTGCTCATTGTTTTTAAAAGAAAAAACAAAATAAGAAATAAAATTCTAATGTGACTTTTAAATAAAAAAAAAAAGTTTGTAAACAAAAAACTCATTCAAGGATTAAGTTAGGTTACCTATTGGAAAAATACGATGATAAGCCCTAACACTATTCTAAATCTGTATACCTATAATATCTACTAAACAAATGAAGTGAATTATGATAATTAATTAATTATGAATATTAAAAAAAAAATACAATTACATGAAATAATGCAAAACAAATTACAAAAATATATAAAAATGATGCATGAGAAATGCACAAAATAATTTATTAGAAATATTTTATTATTTCAAATATCATGATACAATTTTCAAAAGTTTTCAAAGAATTATTTAAGTTAACTACAATTTCAAATTAGTGATTTGAATTTATTTATTCATGATGCTTCAATTTTTTTATAAAATATTTAATTTTATTTACAAGAAATGATTTTTATTGACCTTATTAAGAAGAAGTGTGAATTTTACAAATTTATTTTCAAAAATGTTTTGATCCAATTGTTATTTTATTTTAAAAAAAATTCTACAAACTTAAATAAAGATATTTACAAATTCCTAAAAAGGAATTTCAACCCAACTTTATTAAAAATATTGTTTTTTGATTTTATGTAGAAAAAGATTCTTTATTATCAATTTATTTAGAGAAATAATTTGACAAATTTATTCCCAAAGATTACAATTTTATTAAGAAATAATTTTTGAATTTTATTCACAAAGAGATTAGTTTACCAATTTATTAAAAAAAAATAAAATCTTCCAATTAAATTCTTATTTAAAATTTGATTTCATTTACAAAGGAATCGATTTTTTTTTTTTTTACAAATTTTATTTACAAAAATTTACAACTATAATTTATATATATATATATATATATATATATATATATATAAAAGATTCTCATCCTATTCTTGTTAAAAAAAATCTTTAAGACCTCATTTTATAAAAATTAATTTAATCTCATTCTTATTAAGGGAAGAGAGTTTTATTTAAAAATTAATTTTTTGGACGATTTTATTAAAATTATTTTTTTGGATAATTTTATTTATTTCTTGGTAATTTTAATTAAACAAATAAATTTCCAAATAGTAGTTATTAAAAACATTTTTTTTAAAACAATTTTATGGATTCCCCTAAAAACATTTTTTCAAATTTTTTATTAAGAAAGCTTTCTTTTATTAAAAATAATATTTTCTTAAACTATTATTTTAAGAAAACATGATTGTTGGACCCTTGATTTTATTAAAACAAAATTTCTATACTACTAAATATTTAGGAAAAAGTCAGTTTTGACTCACAAATTTGATAAAATATAACTTTTATAAATAAGTTTTATATTCATTTATTTAAAAATATTTTAAAATACATGCACTTTTCTATAAGTAAAATATTTATTTATCGAAATACCCTTTAACTTGATAATATTAAATAAAATTATCAAAAAATTAATTTATCATTTTCATTTGATAAAAATATCTTATAAATAAACATATTATAATTTTTTTTATTATATAATATTAGATACAAATCGTTTTGAAAAAATTCTTTGGAATCCACAAATAATAAATAAAATATTTTTAATTCCCTAATTAATAATAATTTTAAATACTCATCTTCTCTTTTTTTCTTTTAATAAATTTGAATAAAAATTTTATTAGTTAGCATCAATAATAAAATAAGAAATTTTAAAAATTAAAAATATAATTAAAAATAAATACTTAAAAAATAAATACAATTTAAAATTTTAAAAATTATATACAATTAAAACCAAAAAACTTAAAAATGTAAAAATTAAAATATTGATTTTTATTGTATTTCCAACTCTTTCTCGATATCTATATTTTTTATTAGTATCATTTAACAAAGTGAAAGTTAATATTTTATTTCTATATTTTTTGGTTTAAAGTTTTTTTTTTTAAATTTTAATTTTAATTTTTCAATTTCTTATTTTAATAATTTTTAAAAAATTGTCAATTGGTATCATTATTCGAACAAGTAAAAAAGTCATTTTATGAAATAAATGTAACTTGTGAAATAGTACATGTATTTTAAAATAATTTTAGATAGATGAAATAAAATTGGTTTATAAAAGTTGAAGTTATTTTTTCTATATATATGTTTTTTTAAATTAGTGAATTAAAACAACTTTTGTCAAATATTTAACTCTATACCACCGATAAATATATATAAAAGGATATTTGTAGAAGTCAAGAGAAATGAAATTAAATAAAAATGGGGAAAAAAAAAGTGTAATCAAACACGCTCTTTACTTAGGTTTCATGTCCTATTTAACGTCTTCTTGAGTCTCATTTTCTTCTATGGCATTCGGCCTCCACACGTCACAAATCCAACCTAAATTCGATAAGCCCAATGACGAAATGATGAGCCCAAACCCAAATATCCTAATAAAAGTATCAACAATATAAAATTATAAGGCCCATACTGAATTAAAATTAAACCCAAAACAAACATCTACAAACCAACATGCCCAAGTCTAAAAGTCCACAAACTTCAAATATCAATAAATCTAAATTAAACAAATCAAACAGATAATATCACTTCTTTGAAAATTTTAAAATTACATTGACCTTTATGATTATTAAAAATTAAATCGATTTGATGAATTTGATCAGATTTTCAATTTCACTCACGTTACTAAGGGGTCATACATTAAAATATTTTAAAATTACAAGGAGGAATCATTTTAAATGGTGAGAGAAAGAGAGAGCATTATACTAATCCTAGTTATTCACGAATCAAGCAAATGATTACTAAAAGTCTAAAATTATCTTTACCCGAATGGTTGGCACGATGAGAAGACAAAATGGGAGGCGAAGACTTTTGTATACTAAATGCCCAAATAATAATAAACTTATTCGGAAGCTTGCTGAGCTGAATTATGTTTATTTGATATGAATTATGAACAGAGATGCAGGTAATTGGCAGAAAGCCTATGACATACAAGTAGGCTTTTTTATTCCAAGCGGATACCAAAGAATCTGAATCCATGGGAAAAGGGAACTAAGAAAGGAGGAACATTTGAATCTGACAATTAAT
The DNA here is from genome assembly GCF_004353265.1 of Vitis riparia. Taxonomy (NCBI): domain Eukaryota; kingdom Viridiplantae; phylum Streptophyta; class Magnoliopsida; order Vitales; family Vitaceae; genus Vitis; species Vitis riparia. The sequence continues at coordinate 17,714,299 of NC_048438.1, forward strand.
TGTTCCAGAATTCAACAACCACTAAAAATGGAGGCCTTCCTGAACAGAGCTCCCAATTCCATCTCGCTCACATCCTTTTACAGCTTAATTAGTTGCAGCCTGGTTCAGTTGCGAGGCTTTTCAACGTGACAGAGTCTGCGGCAACAGATTGGTCATCATCATTCCTATGCCACGTCCACTCCATCGTGTTCCCGTCCACCACATTCAACTGCCCATGTCCAAAGCTCGCCTCTCTGAAGAGTGAAATATCGGGTTTTGGGTCATTGTACCTGCAATACCGAAAACAGTAGTTGGTAGAAATTAGAATCAATACAATGAATTAATCTAAGTGGGTAGTAGTGATGATAGAAGTTTAAGCAGCTTAATCACTTGGTCGCAAGGCCTTCTCTGTTGCCGCCGTCCCCAATGGTTATATAGACTGGACCACACTTGTCAGTTTTGCCTTGATAAACTCGGTCCTGCAGTAAATGAGAAGCAGAGACAAGAGAATTAATTCAATAGTGTGATTTGATTGAGATATGGGTGTGATTCGTGAAGATGGGGAGAAGGGAACTTACAAAGCGCTCATAAGCATGGACGTGGCCAGCAAAGACCACATCCACTCGAGCTTTATAAAGCATTTCTTCCATGGAGTCTCTCATTCCATCTGATTCTTCCTCACCCTGATGAGCGGAATTAGAGTTGTACCATGGGGCATGGAGCATCACCACCAGCCAGGGGGTTCTCTTCCGATCAACTTTCCCCAAATCCGCTTGAAGCCACTTGTACTGGTCGGAGTCTGAGCCAAAGTCAGTGTAAGATCCCAACACCACCACGTGAACTCCGGCAACTTCAAAGGAATAATAGAGGTTCGAAGTAGAGCCACTCTCCTCAAAGGGCATGTGCCATCTTGCATTGTAGGATGTGAACTTCTCCGGGTGGACAACGATGATTTTCTCAACGTCGTGGTTGCCTGTCGCGGTCATCCAAGGCCTCTGGCTAGCCAGGGGCTCAACCAGCCGCCCAAAAGAGTCCCACAATGGCTGATAAAAATCTGCGTATGACAAGTCTCCGGCCAGAAGAAGCAAGTCGTAGTTGGATTTGGATATATGGTCCAGGGTGGACTTTGTCCATTCCGTCTGTCCAAAATCACCTGTACATGCATGAAATGAAATCTAACCTGGGATCAACCATCCACAATATGAACTGAAATTAAGAAGTGGTGGCATATACGGACCTGCAACTGCAATTCTGATGGGGAACTGAGAAGGTGGGGTTTTGAAGCTGAATTCGGGACCGGAGGAGCCACAGCGGTAATAATATACAGTATTTGCGTTCAGTGGTCCAATGACCACATCGTGAATTGTGCCCGATGTGTACATGGCATACTCGTAAGAACGGGTACTCCCGGTGGCAGAGCTGCCAAGTTCTCCTTGAACTGTACCATAATGTACCTCTGCAGGAGTTCCATCCTTGGTCATCCATGTTATTCTCATCTTGTCTGCGCCAGCCATAGATATATGCACCTGAATCATATACGCAACAGCAAAATTTAGAGCTTTCATTTTTTTATTTTTTTTATCGTCTCTCCCTTAAATTTAGACACATCACCCATGCATACTCATCAGTTGGCTATTCTAAATTCATGCCAGTAGAAATTAGAATTCCCACCCCAAATTTCAATACCAAACAAAAGACTAGTTCACGAGACAATGAATTTGATCCACCCAACACCCAACTTGCAGCCAACCTCAAAGTCAGCCCATCCAATCCCAACCCCCTAATCCTATTTTCCTAACCGCCAAACACCCTCCCTCACAACCCTGAACTCCCCCGCGTCTCAATGAATCAGAAAGTAAAACGAAGAAAAATTCAGGCAGAAACAACAAGATTGAAACCTGGTCCGGATGAGTGGGATCCTGATCTTCGTCGCCAAGGACGATATACATTTTCCGGGCCGGTGGACGTTCATACGCCATAGCAGTCCCAATTAGTTGTACAACCACCATGGCCAATGCCAGTATACTAAACCACGTCCTAACCGCCATAGCCACCAAGAAGAAGGAAGAGCGGTGGAGGAAAGAGGGAGGAGGAAGGGTCTATATAAGATACAAAAGCACTTGACCCGTTTCTTTAGTTGTTTGAATTCTGGTGTTTAATTTTGAAATTGTTTATATGGCATACGTCATCATGGTCACGGTTGTAACGTTTCACGCAAATCCAGTGTCGTTCGGCTCTGGACATCTCCTTACTTCCACGTAATAAATCTACGTGTTCACATGGTTAGTAGTTTTGCCAATTCCAAATTGCGTGATCCATGCTTTTTCTGGAGGCTTATTTTTCATAAATTCTCATAGGGGCAAAAAGAGAATTCCATTTTGAAAGATTTTAATTATTAAAAGTAAAAAGAGAAAAGGCAGGGATCATCATAAGTAATTATCAGATATTTATTTAATTCAATTATAAAGGCCTTTTTCTTTCATTACAACAAATAGTCAAACTTTACAAAGATTAAATGCGATAATATTGTAAATTAAAAAAAGTAGAGAAAACATAGTGCCCAACCCTTGACTTTCCAAGCCCTTGTTAGTTAGAAAATGAGTTGGAAATGCATATGATTACAAATTTGGATATTCCCTGCACATATGCTTATATTCCATTCCCTATTTAAATTATTTGGAGTTAATGATATAATTTTAAAGTAAAGGGTGGCATGGATTCACACATTCTTCGCGGTGTCTCCTCTTTATGACAAAAGTTGTTCTACTTGGAAAATTGATTTTTTTTTTTGGAAAAAGTCGGAGTTATGACTTATTTTTATTTATTTTTAAAAGGAAAAAAATAAGAAATAAAATCGTAATTTTTTTTTTTAAATTGGAGTTGTCACTTATTTTTTTATTTTTTAAAAAGAAAAAGTAAAACACTAAAAAGTAAAAAACAAGTTTATAAAACAAAAACAGATTTGAGAGTCAAGTTATATATTGAAAATTAAATAAGTTTCTACTAAATGAATGAATGGAACTGTAATAATTAATTAATTAATTATGAGAAAAAGAATAATACAAGTACATGAAATAATATAAAAACAAATTACAAGAATAATACAAGTTATTTTATTAAAAAAATTCTACAAACTTAAAAGAAAGATATTTACAAGTTCATAAAAAGGAATTACAACCAAATTTTATTAAAAATATTTTTTTGGATTTTATCTAAAAAAATTCTTTATTATCAATTTATTTAGAGAAAGAATTTTACAAATTTATTCCCAAGGATTACAATTTTATTGAGAAAGAATTTTTGGATTTTATGAAGACGGAGATTAGTTTACCAATTTTTTTTTTTAAAAAAAACTATTTCAATTCAATTTTTATTTAAAAGGTTTTCAATTCATCTAGAAAGAAGATTTTTGTAATTTATTTAAAAATGAATTGATTTTTTTTTCAAATTTTATTTACGAAAATATTTTTAATCCAATTTTATTGAGAAAATGATTTATACAACTGTAATTTATAAAAAAGATTCTCATCATATTCTTATTAAAAAAATATTTAAGACCTCATTTTATAAAAATTAATTTAATTCCATTCTTATTAAGGAAAAATGGTTTTATTTTAAAATATATTTTCTAGCTAATTTTTATTAAAAAAAAATAATTTCCAAATAGTTGTTATTAAAAGTCATTGTTTTGAAATTTTATTAAAAACAATTTTTTACATTCTCGTAAAGATATTTGTCTAAATTTGATATTTTTCTGAATTTTTTATTAAGAAAACTTTCTTATGTTAAAAAGAAAAAAAGAAAACTATTATTTTATTAAAATGTGATTGTTGGACTGTTTTTTTTTTATAATTATTATTAAAACAAAATTTCTAAATTATCAAATATTTAACTATGTATACATCCAATATATATATATATATATATATATATATATAAGGATATGTACTCTTGTCAATAAAAATGAAACTAAATAAAAGTGGAAAAAGAAAATATGTACCCAAACAAACTTACAACAAGTTCAATGATCTCCTTTTGCTTAAAGTCTCATGTCCTATTTAACGTTTTTTTAACTCTCTAACTGATGTTCTTTATTATACCAAAATACTTAAGCCTAATACGTAGTAGTTATGGTCAAGAAAAAAAAAAAAACTATTACAGTTTTTATAGTATTCTGTGTATCGTCCTTAGGGACTGGTTTATAGAATTTGTCAATACAAGGATAAATAAATCACCTTTATTTAAATCTTGAAGTGAAAAGCAATATAAGAATTAACTTTTATGAAATGAAAGTAAGAAAAAAATTAAATTAATAACAAGACGAATATTGATTTTATATTCAATTGATTCAAGTTTGTGGCTTTCCATAATCTTACTTAGGATATAGAAATTAGAGAGAACAATGGTCTTTTAAGTAATATGATCTTAGGGTTTAAGGATCTTTAGCCGCTCATGATCAACTTAATCTCTAAAATTTAATATTGTATCTGAAATCTAATTTTTCCTTTTTAAAATAGACTTTTAAAACCATCATATAAATCAAATGAATTACTATTTTAATATTTGACTTTTAAACTCTTATTCCTTGTAGTTTTGTTATGGGACAGATAACGATAAAAAAAACGATGATAATTAATGATAAAAAATTATAAAGAATCACTAATATTAGGTAATAACTTATTGTATCATTCCCTACACTATTTCACAAGGATAGAGTAAAAACAAAATTGATAAATTATAACTCAAGTAGTAATTAATCTCATTGTTATAACAATTTATTCATTATCTCTTTAAGTTTCATAACCCTTAGGTTTTCATGCTTTAGCCCCAAAGTTGGCTTTTAGCCTTTCATAGGGGTGATGTCACATGCACAATCCATAATAGAATAAAAATTCCTATTTTAAATCAAAAGAAATTAAAAGCAATATATTCAATAAAGAATAAAAGAAACAAATTGAAGTTCTTGTCTTCTTCCCCACAAAAATGTCAAACTCCTCAAAAGATTTCCAAAACCTTAGAACTAAGAGAGTTTATATAGTATCATCAATGACTTAATATGTAATACACTTTCATTGACCACTTATTACACAAAAAAATCATAAACAACTTAAAATTTTTCAAAAAGTACAAGTTCTAAACAAGTACAAGACACTTTGAATTGGATGGAGACATTTGGAACTCATTTCAAAGTGTCTTGAGGCTCAAACGCAATCACCAGTGGCTAAGTTTGAAATTTGGGTGAATTAGAAGTCAATTTCAAACTTATAAGTGGAAGAGGGAAGTCCAATTCAAAATCAAATGGCTCAGTTCGAAATGCACAGTGAATTTCAAACTCAACAACATTCTTCTTTGACCATTTTGCTTCAAACGTGTATAGCTTGCCCAAAATGGACTTTGGAAAGTGCTTTAAATTTCTCCTAAAAGTCAAAGTAGATGTTGGCACTAGGATTTGAGTTCCAAGTTTCCATTCAAACTTGTTGAATTGGCTCATACCTCATTGTCCATGTTTATGTGTCTTATTTCTTATTCCATAATGATCAATCCTCATATCCCAAACTTATGATATCTTCATCTTGCATTTCCTTAAATTCCATGATTCTTGACTCGTTCAATTTCTTATTTTACTCCTTGATATTTCAAAATCTAAAAATGGTTTCATTTTGCGCCCTTTTATTCTCTTAAATCCGAGATGAATCTTCAAAATAAAAGTTAAACTCATAATTTGAAGCCATCATAAATCCTATCCTTTATTATACCCTTATCGACATCTCCTTTCATTGATTCAATAGAAATTGGATTGTGAACAAGAGCTAAAAGACGTTCAAGCTCAAAGCTATAGATCCTGTCATACTATATTCTATTTCTTTTAACTCTAAAGTTACTACCTTTCCTTTCAAGCATACTAAGAAGAAGAATGTAAGGTAGCAATTATGACTTCTTCCTTCTAGGCTTACTTGCCAAGTCCAATAGAATGGATTCTAGACCAGCAAACCATATTTAATTAGGTGTTTCCTCTCCATTCTAGCTTTCTTAATAAGTCAGATCAATGCCTTAAGCTAGGAAAAACTTCTAGCTTCGAATTTAGGTCAAATTGGGTTATTTGAGTGTCATTTTAGTTCACAAATCATATCAAATATGTGTCATTAGAACACATGTTGGCTTTAATCAATCTCATTTTCCTTTATAAAATTTCATTCTCATGTGTCACAAATTCATTCTCAGTTAACAAAATATCAATAATAGTATTGAAATGGACCCATACAAAGCAAAAATGAATCCAAAGTAAATATCCAAAAATGTGTAAAGCCTAAAACAAATATTCAAACCCAAATTCAACAAGCCTGATGATAAAGTAATGAGCTCAAACCCAAATGAATAATCCCAACAAAAATATCAACAATCTAAAATCATAAGGTCCCAAATCAATTAAAATCAAACTCAAAACAAACATCCAAAAACCAACATGCCCAAGGTTAAAAGTCCACAAACAATATCCAAAATCCAAATATCAATAAATTTAAATTAAATAAATCAAAATCAAAATTATAGAACAAGCTTAAGATCAACATCTAATATACAAATTCTAAGTGAAACAAATATCTAAGCTCAATCAAGCAAACTCAACAAAATATGAACAATTAATATAAAAAGAAAAAATAAAATGAATAAATAAATAAGAAAATGAAAAAGTACAACTTACTCATTTCTTGAAGAAACTGTGGACGGGAGGTGGGAAGGAGTGGTAGTGGAGGTAAGGGAAAAAGAAGAATGTAAAAAAAAAATGAAAATGGGTGGGGTGAGAGGAAGTGAGGGAAATATAGAGAAGCGAGAGAGGAGGGAGAGATCAAGGAAGTAAGGGAGAGGGGGGGAGCTGGTGGTGAGGTGTGAGTGGGAGAGAAAAATGGGAGAAAGATAAGAAAGGAAAATGGACTTGAGGCAAATTTTGAGATCTATGAGTGGATAATACCAACCTATAAATACTCCATGATTTTATGATTTCATAATTACAAAAAGTTAATTAAAATCTCTAAACCTTTATCTTATATGGTAATTAGTAATTAAAAAAATTACAATAAAATGAATTGAAAAGAAGGAGGCTGATGATCATATATTTTTTTTCTTTTTAAAATTTCATATGATTAAATTACGGGTATAAAAAGTAATTTTTTAGACAAATATGGATTGAAAATTTGGCCATTAATATACAATTAGAAGATAAAGCGTGTATAATTGTTAATAAATTATTAATTTAATAGTTCGAGTGCATGAGCCATGAATTAAAAGATGGGAAAATATTAAGATATCGTAATAGTATTTATCAAGGTTGAGATTAAGTCCTTGAACGAGTGTGAATAAAATTAGGATATAAATAATAAGAATTAAATATATATATATATGCAAGGAGAGAGAAAAGTAGCAAGTTCCCGCGTGACACATAGCACAAGTTATTGGAGTGACGCAACCAATAATCCAAACCAACAGCCTTAATTTCTAAACCCTTATACTATGTTTGATTTTCGAAAAAATGCGAGGGAAAGAAAATACAAAGAAAGAGTAGAAGGAAAGAAAAAATGAAGGAAAATAAAAGAATAGATTAAAAGTTGATAAATTATTTTTTTTGTTACTTCAAATTCATTTTATTTATTTTAACTCATCAATATAAATATTAAATAATTTTAAAATACATAAGTTTTTAATTAGTTTTAATTATATTTGATTTTCTTTGATATTTTTCATAAGACAACCAAACATGAGAAAATCATTTTCCTTAGCATTTTTTTTCTTTCCTTTGTACTTTTCGGAAACCAAACATAGCCTTAACTGTGGAGGGGAAAAAGGAAAATGAATTAAAAGAAAGATACATCTTAACCTTACAGGGACTGCGTGGTGGACTCATTTCAGGGCATTTATTTGGTGGAAATGAAGAATTAATACAGTGTGCTTTTAACCACATTTTCTTTGGTAAGTGGAATATTGTAATTACAAATAACTTCAATTGTATTGCACCGACTATACACCAACTATTGAAAGAGGGAAAAAAAATTAATTTAGACCCTTAATTTTTCCTCAATCGAATGAGCTTAACTTGTTGAGTTAATTCTCCGATCAATTCAACTCTTTTAAAATAACATCGACTATTTGCACTTATAATTTAAAAAATGTTTGCAATTCAAGGTCTGAACCTTCCAATAACTTGCGTAGTCCTTAAAATCTTTATAAGTCATTTTTTATAGAATTGGACCGAAAGTTTTGGCATAAAATGCATATTATCCATTTAATGATTAAATATCATTTTTAAGTCCGGATAAAGGAAATTAATTTTGAAGCACATCAAAATATTTACACTGAAATGTATCAGTGAAACCCATCTTAAAATGTTTCTTAAAGTTGGTTTGACAGTATTTTTAAAACGCATTTTTAATCTAAAAATTTGTTTTTGAAAAAAAGTTATTATTTAACAAAATTTAAAAAATCACTTATTCTACTAAAAAATCTCTTGTAATGTTTTTTAAAGAAACATTTAATAAATGTTTCTTTTAAAAATATTTTTAGTAAAAATACTTCAAATAAAAACATTATTAAATACGCTCTTAGATATGTTAAGTCTTTGAATCATCATTTTTTTCATATCATTTAAATTTCTCACAAAAACATTTTAACTTTCTTTGGAAATTATCATTCAAACATGAAAACTTCCTTTGATTTAAATTTGTTAGTATACTTAATCTTGTTTTGTAATTTTATAATTATTGCAATATAAATTAAATATATAATAAGGGCAAATTTATTATTCATCACATAAAAAAAAAAAAAAAAAAAAAAAATTCACGAGGTTAACAGGACCTCCACCTCTAGTATCCCAAGGGAAGCGGCACAACAAAATTTGAATAGAAGTTCAAACTCATCCTTTAATTTCATCATTTTCCCCCCCTCCCATATTTCCCCTTATTCTATCTGATCTCATACTTCCCTTGAGCTTTCTGATTCCAAACATACAGACCAGAGAGGATGACTTTTACATGGTCATTGCTGAAAGCATATCCAAAATTATGCCAATGCATCTTCCTTGACGCCATTCCTATCCAATTATTTATGTCTTATATTTATATATATATACATCCACTCCCAGACTCAGGAGTATACCGCATATGCCTTAATTTGCAGACAACAATATGGAGAAAAGTTGGCTAACCGTTTCCTTCCATCTCCTAACCATCTTATCATCAATTCAACTTCCACGGTCACATGCATCTTCTGATTATTCCAGACAGCCACCTCGAAGGCTCATCTTCACTCCGCACCACCGATCGGACTCCGATCCTCAACAGGTTATTAATATCTCTGATATTCTTTCTCCCTCTCCCACATCTCCATAATTATTCTTACATGAACTTCCCTTTTGCCTATTTTTTGGTTTCTTCCTACGGTCATGTTAGGTTCACATTTCGCTAGTGGGGAGGGATCGCATGAAGGTTTCATGGATCACAGACGATAAAAGCGCACGTTCCATAGTAGAGTATGGAAAGATGCCCGGAAAATACGAAGCGTCTGCGACAGGGGAGCATACCTCGTATAATTACTTCTTTTACAGCTCCGGCAAGATTCACCATGTTGAGATCGGACCGTTGGAGGCTGGGACACTGTACTACTACAGATGTGGAGGTTCAGGGCAAGAATTTTACTTCAAAACACCTCCTTCCAGCTTTCCCATTGAATTTGCAGTGGTTGGTGAGTTATGTGTGTGTTGGACATTTACCAAGACAGGGTACCAAATTAATGAGTTTGCCATCAAGAAATAATAGCGCAAACATTGTGTGTGGGTGGGTGTGTTGGTTCATGCTTTAAGCTTACGCAAAACGGCTAAAAAGGGAAGCGATACGTATTTTTTTTCCTTTAAGTATACTTGCGTTCATATGTATATGGCATCTATAACATTAGCTTCATATAAAAATTAGAAAATAATAATAAGAATAAGAATAAGAATAAAGTGTTACTTTCTAATTACTGGGGAGTGTGGCAGGAGATCTAGGGCAAACAGAATGGACAGCATCGACCCTGAACCATGTCAACAGAACAAACTACGACGTGCTTTTATTACCCGGTGATCTCTCTTATGCCGATAGCCATCAGCCCCTTTGGGACTCCTTCGGCCGCCTTGTGGAGCCGTACGCCAGCCACCGCCCCTGGATGGTCACTGAAGGCAACCATGAGATTGAGATCTTCCCCATCATCTACCCCGATGGCTTCAAAGCCTTTAATTCTAGGTGGCCGATGCCTTTCCAAGAGAGTGGCTCCACCTCCAACCTCTACTACTCTTTTGAGGTTGCTGGGTGCCATGTTATCATGTTGGGTTCTTATGCTGAGTTCGATGAGAAATCCGCTCAGTACAAGTGGCTGAAGGGGGATCTGGGTAAGGTTGATAGGAGGAGGACGCCGTGGCTTATTGTGCTCATTCACGCGCCATGGTATAATACTAATCTGGCCCATAAGGGGGAAGGAGAGAGCATGAGGAAAGCCATGGAGAAGCTGTTGTATGAGGCTAGGGTTGATGTGGTTTTTGCTGGCCATGTTCATGCCTACGAACGATTTGTGAGTCATTTATTCAATTTGCTTTCACTTATTTGGTTCCTCCAATTGGTTTATATCATATTTTCATTCATTTATTATTATTTTTTTTAAGTAGCCTAATAACGATTGAAGCATTTATTCACTAAATATGTTAGAAAAGAAATTAAGTTCAAAAAAGAACTAGGAGAAATCACTTAATTCTAATATAATTGTTTTTGCTGGAAAAAGGGGAAAAGCTTATAAGGTATGCCTGTTTTTCCCTCTTAGGAAAAAATAACTTGTTTTACAAACTGCTTTCATTTCTATTTTACTGCAGACAAGGGTTTACAAGAACAAGGCAGATGAATGCGGGCCCATACATGTAACAATTGGGGATGGAGGAAACAGAGAAGGACTTGCTTTAACGTGAGTATTCTTAAATTTGAACTCTTGACTAAATTGGGCCCATCGAACATCTCAGGAAAATGAGTCATTTGTGTATTGATTTTGATAGCCTTGAAATTCACCAGTGTGCTGTGTGCCCACTCACTGGATTAGATCATCCAAATATTAAAATCCAACACGGCGACCCCCATCCCAATTCTAATTTCAAAAAGGAATTGAGTGCCAATCCAATTCGAAACTCAGCTCCAAGGTGGGGTCATTGATAACCATGGAAATTAAAACCGTCCGTTGAATTCTAATTCTAATTATTCTACATCGGTTTCGACGTGAGTGGCGTGTGAATTTTTTATGCCATGTAGACGAGTCCTTCGTCTTACACGTTTTCCATTGGGGAGAATATTATTATATTTAATTAAATACATCTTTACTAGTGATGAAGAGTGTAAGCAGTTTGAAAAGGGTAAAAGCAAAACAACGGTCTTGTCGTGTTGCTGATGTAGGTTTGAGAAGCCGACAAGCGCCTCCCTCTCAGTGTACAGAGAGCCAAGTTTTGGACATGGGCGATTGAGGGTATTAAACCAGACGCATGCATTTTGGTCATGGCACCGTAACAATGACTCCGACTGTATTCTGGCTGACAGCCTGTGGCTACAAAGTTTAAGCGTTTCGAGACAGTGCACGCAGTTTCAGCAGGATCAAGCATCACCACCACTAGTATCTGTTAATCTTAATGACGAACTTTGATTAAACCCATCCTCACCCTCAAACCTCTACTTGGCATGTACCCCTATATTTTACACCACTTGTATCATACTTGTGTAATTGTATGACACAGTCAACTATATGAAGGTTTTTAATTTTTCTTTTTGTTTCAAATCTACTGTTTTGCGAAACTATTATTATGAGCGACATTGTCATGACATGAGATCAATTTCCCTTCTTCCGCGTCTCGCATGCATATCCGGGTTTTTTATCATTTGGAAATTTATTGAATATAAATTTGTATTTTTGACTTGAATAAAGTAAATTTTATTATCATTAAAACTCAATTTTACTCATCTTCCTTTTCATTCAAAATAAAAGGGTTAATTGATTAAATTTTAAAATAAAAAAGATATTTAATTAGATTTTAAATTTATAATACATAAACATTTTTAGTCCCAAACCCGAGGAAGTAAATAAAATCCCTTCAAACTTCCAACACCTCCACATCGTGGAAACCCCGATATCTTCAATCTTAGAAACATTCTGTGGTTCATTCTGAAAGGAAAGTAATTCAATGTAGTTTAATTTTTTAGCTTAAAAGCAAAATTTCCAATGCTTCTGAATCCTCCCATAAGATTATTGGACACGCAATCGTCATTTTCCCCGTTCTTTTTGAAGGAAAAACATTTTATTGCCCTCTAGGCTCTAGATGCCGATTGCTTAGCTCCTTCACAAGTGGCAACCTTCTTGGCCAATGGCAGGAGGGCAACAAACTGCCGTCGTTTTCAGAAAAACAGGAGGCAGTTGAGAAAACTGGGATACGGTGGCCTGCCCCAATTGGCTGAAAAGCGTTGCCTTTTTTTTAACAACTTTCTAGAAACAGTGGCACTGTACCTAGAACAAGTGAACCCAAATTTTCAATACCAACGGAAAGTTTTTTTACAAAGGAAAGACACGTAATGATGACGTAAATAAAAATAAAATTATATAGAAAAAAAGGAAATATATATCACATATTACAGTCGAAAGCTGAAATTGTGGACCGTTTTGATCGCTCATTGATTTTAAAGGTCATCAGATCAAACGGTCCACATCATATCTTGTGCAACTTCTCAGCTTTTACAACAGGATTGGCCTTAGAGATAGCCTCTTTGCCAAGCGTCTTGAAGTCAAAGGTGCACCCGTGCTGTTCCGGGTACCGGTGGACCCCACAGAACGTGATCCCACACCTACACCGGAACCCGGTCAATCCCACCCTTTTCCGACATGTGGAGCACCTGTTCGGCTGTGTCGCCGAAGGTGGCGGTACAGAGGCGGCCACAGCCGCCGGAACAGTGATTTCATTGGCGGCTTCCGGTAAGGTTAAAGCGGGAGGGGAGAGAGGAGCTGTGGAAGAGGAAGCGGCTGAAAGCGATTTCTCCACCGCGGATTTGGCAGAGGAGGCTTGTTCTTCTTTGAGACGGAGGTCTCTGTAACATTTAGAGCAAAGGTTTAGGGTCGCTGGACTACCGAAGAAACCGCAGTTGTTGGCGCAAAGGCGGTGGCCTTCGGGAGCTTCGCATCTGTGTTCTTCCGCCATTTCCAGATCAGATCTGTGTTCTTCTCAAGAATTTATAATTTCGAAAAAGAAGTAGCAGATCTATCCGAGGAACAACAGGATCGTCGATCTGCAAAAAGAAATTCGAAAGGATGAAGAAAAATACAAAATTTTACTGCAAAAAAAGTTCACGTAAATCCCCTGTTTGGTAGCCGAGAAAACAGAGGACAATCGAAACCTCAATCGCAAAGAGCCAAATTTAGAAAAAATCACAACACGAGAGGCATATGGTTTGAACATCCTTATACCTTTCCTCCGTTCACTCGTCAAAATTCGCATCAATGAAACGAAACGGATCGATCCATCAAAGAAAGAAACATAGAAACGAATAAATGGGGAAAAAGGAAAATAAAATTGTACCTGAAGAAAGGGTTAGAAGAATCGCACAGCGAAGAAAAGAAGAACAAGAATCTAACAGGGAAGCATAATCAGAGGAATAATATAGCCATAGAAAGGTAGAGAGAGAAGGGAAGGGAGAGAGAAATTGGGAAGGAAGGAACGAAGAAAATGGGACAAAAATCAAATGATTTTAACAAATAAAATAATATAATAAATAATGGAAGAAAAATATCGAGGGTACAGGCTGGAGGAGCCAAAAAGGACCTGCTCCAAGCCAACGACACCACGGAAATTCATCTGCGACTGCCCCTCCTCAGCCTCCCCTCACCCTCATTCTCTGCCACGTGGATTTTTTCCGCATTGATTTCACACTATATGAGTTTAATGTGGTCCCTCCTATCGTATTAGCCTGTTAGGTGGCTTTTCAAGATTCTGATTCATTCCTCCATCAATTTTTGCGCCTTTCTTAGCTGTATCTTTTTCCTTTCTTTTCCTAGACTAAATTTCCATAGTAAAAAAACCAAAATATAATTTCTTGCTGATTAAGTTTGTTTCATGCCATATGTTCCTCTACCAATGCCGTCAGCACCATTTTCCTTTATTAAAATTAAGGTATATATGGTATATGACAAAATGTCAGCCACCAAACTATTCTACATTTGCATAATTGGAATTTTTTAAATTTTTTACCCCGTCTAAATTCAATGAAGCCAACTTTACATCTCATGCAATTCAAAAGTTCAAAAGTGGCCCACTTTACGTTTCATACTATTCCTTAACTATGTTGAGAATTTTGTAGTTGGGTGATGTGAAAGATTTTTTTCTCCCTCAATAATTGATCTAAAGAGACATAATATGATTCAACCTAGAAAAAAAATATTATAAAAATTGGATGACCTTTAAACGGACGTTCCAATGTTAATGATTAATCTTATTTTTCTAAAATGGAATAATCATATATTTAAATTCTCGTTGGGCTGCAAGGTTTCCTTAAAAGGACAAATAACAAGGACTAGTCATAGGTAGAAAAAATGAAAAAGGTGAAGCAGATTGCCCACCATTAATGTGCAGGAAGAAACCTATAATATTAAAAGCACTTAATTTTCATGAGAGTCTCAAATACGTATCATTTAAAATTAGCTTGTGGCCTTGATTTAATTAAGAATAATGTATTGCATTGGGAGTTTCACACATTGGACTACACTACATTAGAATTTTGAGATGGGCCGGCAGATATCGGGCTGGCCCAATCAAATGACACGAATTGAAATGTTATCTATATATTAAATAATTAAACCAAAAGGTCATTTCACTTGTGGGCCTGACGAAAAGAAAACCCAAATGGGGATAATCGTGTCACTCAAGCTATGGGTCTCCAATAGTTTATTGTTTTTACTGAATAGATTAATTTTTGTGCCTTTTACTTTTGGGGCTCTTGATTCTCTCTAAAGGGTGGTAGTGCCCACTGCCCACGCGACTTCAGCTAAGGGGTCAAACAAAAAACGTGGGTGTTGTCTTGCTTACCTCACCCATCAATTCAGCTCACCAATCATTATTGTTTTCTCTTCTTTTTTTTAATTGCACTTTTACATTTGTAAATAAATATTATTGGAATAATGACGCGTCTAGTCCGTGTCGCTCAGTTGTAAGTGATAACGTGCCACGCGGGCTCAGTTGTAGCATGCCACGCGGATTGAGCTAGTGCCCACAAGGGGCACACGTCCCCTATAAATTAAAAAGTCATTAAACAGTATGAGGTTATGATCTCATAGAGTAACATTACCCATCTAAATTCCGCTGTGTATTTTTTTACTCTCCCTAAACTTGAAGAGTTGCTCATTCACTCATTCTCATAGAGGATCACTTCACTCTTTTTACTTCTTAGCTACCTTTGTTCTTCCTTTAAAATTTGACTACTTATCATCACATGTGGATGCCTCGTCCGGTGTTTCTATTTCAGAGATACTAGGATGTATAGTTTGTTTATCTAATTAAAAAAAAAACTCAATTAAAATGTTTTTTTATCTAATATAGTCAATCGAGTGGAATAAAGTTAAACTCAAACCCCATTCCTAATTTTTTAAAAATTCTTAAATTTGTCTTGAATATTATATTTGTTGAAGTTGAATTTGAGTGATCATATTGACACAACCTAATCCAATAAATAAGAAATGGGAGAAAATCATAAATAACTTGAATTTTCCCTATTTTGTCAAAGCTTTTATGTGGTGAAAAAAAATCATTTTTACATTTGTAGTTCTATTCACAACTTAAGACAAAAAAAATTAGTTAATGAAACAACCGATCAAGATTTTTAAGCATCTCATAAGATAATTCGAAAACATTATTTTCTATCAATATTTATATCAAATGTGTCTTATTTAAGGTAAGACATGACCAATATAAAAAAACACTCATCTTGTTATCATCCCTAGTTAAGATTTCTAATTCTTTCACTAAAGCTATGTTTGGTTCTCAAAAAATTTGATGAAAAATGCAAAGAAAAGAAAATAGAGAGGAAAAGTAAAAGAAAAGAAAAAGTGAAGAAAAATAAAAAATAGAATTATTTTTATTTACTACTTTAAACTCGTTTTATTTATTTTAATTTATCAATAATAAATATTGAATAATTTTAAAATGCATAAATTTTTAACTAATTTTAATTATAATTATTTTTTTTCTGAAATATTTTATAAAACAACAAAATATAAGAAAATCATTTTCCTTAACATTTTTTTTCTTTCCTTTATACTTTCTGAACCAAACATAACCTAAGGTTTTTAGTCTATAAGAATATATGCATGCTTCACCTCTATTCCTCTTAGCTAAGAGCACCAATGAATGAAAAGGACCCCATCTCCTATAGTCATCGATTTTGGGAGGTGGAGGCTGATACATGCGTCACAAGCTATAATGCCTACCTTGAACATCTTCAAATGCCGATTTTTCTCTTGACTTTATAGACTAGCTACTATATCAATATCTCAATAATCTTAGGTTTGATAAGAATATGGTTTAACATCAAGGCTGTGACACCCTTGAAAATCTTAGTATGATGTTTTTGACCATAAGGAGGTTGAAGTAGATTTAACTATCAAGATCTCACCCCAACATATAAAAGCTAAAAAGGAAAAAGGTGATATTACAAAAGTGACAGACACCCAACTTGTTAGAACAATGTGATTGCCTTAGAGGGTATCATTAGGTTGGGGCCTCTTTCACACGTGTTCACATTCATGAATCAATGCACGTTGGTTCCTCATTTTCAATGATTATTATGTAGATTACATTTCCTAAATGCCTATAGATGGGACGTAAGCATATTTAAAACCAACACATACTGTACTATTAAGTATTAAGTTATTTATTTGTTATACCTTTTTGTTTAAATGATAAAATGAGTTATTTTAATAATTAAACCATTTTTAGAATTGTCTTTTTTTTAACTTACTACTATTTTTTTTTATCTTAAATATTAAAGCAACTTATTTAAGACTTAAATAAGAATAAATAAACAAACAAACTCTTGATATATTTGGGTTCATAAAATATACTTGCCTTCTCTCCCTCTCCTTCCCCATGGTAAGATGATGGGCTTTGCCTCTACATGTTTTAAGAATTTGTTTTACATCCATGAATCCACATGTACTACTCATTTTTTATGATAAAAAATTATATTTATTTTATACATGTATAATACTTTTTAATATGGATATTTATTATTTAAGGCTAAATAATATTTAAATTTTAAAAAAAAATAATTTGAAAAAAGTTACCAAGCAATCTTAATATTTAAAATAAAAATCAAATAATAAGTTTGAAAAAAAGTAATCTAATAATAATTTTATCTTAAGCCTAATATAAATTATTAATTTAAAAATATTAAGTTTTCCGGAACAATCTGTTACCATGAATGAAAATGCTATAGTATCATAACGATACTTATAAAATAAGAAATCTAAATCATTCATTATGTATGGTGAGATCTAAACTTGTCAAATATGAGTACAAACAATTTAAATATAAATATATGAGATCAAGATATAAATAATAAATTTAAAAAATGTGTATGTAGTTTTACCTTATCGAGGATATTTTTTCAATGGGTATCAAAAAAGTATATTTTGATAAAGTCACATCCTAATATAAAACCTATAAATACAAACAATATTATTTATCTTACATTATTTTATAAAAATATAAGAAGATTATTTTCCAACAATTTTAATACTTTATGAAAAGAGGTTAGATATAATAATGAATAAAAAGGGTTAATTTCATTAACCTCCCTCGAAGTTTTGATTGAATATACATAATCCTCATTGGTTCAAAATTTCATTAAATACCTTTATTTTTATTTATTGTTTTCACTTACTTCATTTCTAATTCAAAATAAGGGAGATATTTAACAATTTTAAAATTAATGGAACTAATTATATTTAGCTAAAACCTATAGGTAGACCTGTGAAATTAACTCTTAATAAAAAAATCTCATACATATGGTATATATATCACTTATTGAAATTTTAGTGATACTTTAGGGTTTTATAGTTTTTGGGTTTTGTAGATTTAAAATATATCTAATAATTAGAAAATAAAAAATATTTTTATTTATAATAAATTAAAAATAGAGAAATTTTTTCAAAACACAATTTAGTTGTATTCATATATTTTTAAAGGTTCTTTTAAAAAATAATGAGAAAAATAAAAAGAATAATTAAAAATAAATAATTATGTAAAATTAAAAACCTAGGAAATAAGTTGAAAACATTCAACAAGTATATTTTTATCCTAAGAAGTATCAAAAAAATTATTTTTGAAAACTTTCTCAAACAAATCCTTGGGAAAGAAGTCAGAATTGGTTTAAATCATTTTTTTTAAAAATATTTTTTCTATTTTGATTTTATAAAATTTTTATAAATTTAATTTATATAATATTAATTTAATTTAATTAAAATTTTATTAAAAATAAAATTAATTTTTTAATTATAAATAAATTTTTAAAAACAATTTTAATTTTAAAAAAGTCATATTTGAAGATTTTTGATATAATATGATATTGTGGAAAAAAAACACATGATATTAGGTTTGATTTTATTTATTTTTATTTTAAAAAAATTTCATGTGTTTTTAAAAACAGATTCAATCTACTTCTATTTATTATTTAAAAACGCTTTTTTATTTCATTTTGTTTTTTAAATTTGTAAACAAAATACAATGGTCATATATAACGCAATTTTTTAAAATATTTTTTTTATTTTTAAAAAATAAAAAATAATTTTGTAATTACACATCTAAAAGAAACTTTGGGTGTCGTGCTTATTAAAAAGAAACTTCTCCACTTAGTTAAAAAGTGGAAAGAAATTTGTTTTTGTAGTCGCCTCTCTGGTCAAGATTTGACATCAATTGCCGGGACCATCCAAAGAAAATTCTCCATTCCGAAGACTATTTCATGCTCACTTGCATTGATATTTTCAGAGTCGTTCTCCGATGAACGATCATTGTAATTGCGACATTTAGCTTGGTCTAGAATATAATATAAGAAAGGTATCCACAATAGAACAAGCACTCCTCGGTATGTTAGAATCGATCTTCTCAAACCTAACGCCCAATTATTGTGAGTCCATCGATAAACCATACCTACAAGTAATGATAGAGGAAGAAGGAATTCAATATTGAATGATGAAAATGGAAGATGAAGAGTACCCCACGAGCAGCAACTGGAGTACGGGGCAATTTCCACGAAAATACCTTCAATCAAGCTTTAATCTCAATAGAAAGCTGTACGTTGAATTAAATTAAATTAGAATTCCGTTTCAAATCATAGTAAAGCCAAAAGTACCAAACTATATTTTGATGCATCAAAAATAAATAAATAAATAAATAAAAGTTTCAGGAGTGGGAAGGTGGCTGGTTGACTATCGGGAAAATGGAGGGTCCCTGCAGAATCATGGCCTGAAAGGGACTGAACCAAAACGAAAAAAAAATGGCACCCGCGCATATGGCATAATCAAATAAACATTATTGCCTGTGTTGCTGATACAGAAACTTTTATGTGATTTTTCTGGCTACTACACACTGAAGAACTGCTATGTATGCCATCAACTGCTGGTGGAGAGGCAATGAGGTCTTACTGCGATGGAAAAGTAATGAATTCGTGCTGCGATGGATAAGGAATGAAAGATTGCTGCGAAATGCGTATGCGCTATTCCTGGGTCAAGTCGTTTCTTTTCTAGTTGCGTTTAGCAGCTTCTTTTCTTCTTCTGTAATCGATCTTGGTAACTTTCTGTTCTTCGTCTTTTCAGTTTTCTGTTTTTGGGATTGTTGAATCATTTTTGTTAAGTTCATTTCTATGGTTGTGGCCTTGTGGGGGGTCTTTCTTTTGGGTGTGTGCAGGTGTGAATGTGCCTCTCACCCAGAGTTTCTTCGCTTATCTGTGCTTAGTTCTGGTTTTTGGGACTATCAGGCTGGGTAGGCGTCAGAACATACGGGTAAAATCATCTTCATTCATCAATCGAACAGACGAAATAGTCAATATTTAGTTTTATTTTCTTGGGTTTTGATTTATATATCTGCTCTGCATTTGCTCGTTTGTGTGGTGCTAGCAAGAATCGTTTGGGCTCCATTCAGTTACTGAGAAAATGTTCGAAAAGAGCAGGATCTAAAAAGTCTAATATTAAATTTTGAAAAGCAAGTATCCTACTATGTTGTGTTGATTTTTTTATTTTAATGAAACAAGAGCAACAAAACAAATTATATTTCTTCTTTCTACTTGCTTCCTTCTCTTCTCTTGGAAACCAAAGGGGAGGGTTGGTGAAGGTGGTTTTGTAAATTCATGGATATGATAGTGGGTGTTTAAAGATATTCAATATATTATGTGACTTCTCAGGTTTCTTGGATTTGGTATCTCTTCTTGGGCTTTGTTGATGTTCAAGGGAATTATCTTGGTAAGTCTCTTTCATGTGCTCTTGGCCTTTGTAATGGATCATAGATTCATAAAGCTGAATAGCTTCATTTTTCCAGAAAATGTATATGGTTGTTGCATATAACACCCATATGGGATTGGGGATTTTTTTATTCTGTATGTGGTAGTAAGGTGGAAAATGTCGTGGGACAGAAAAAGGTCAGATAGTGATGGGTTAAGTAAATTAGAATGGGGTGATGAGTGGATGGAACATTAAGATGCACGTATTGTTGTGCTCTTCGCTTAGCTATACCGGCTCGGAGATGCCCATGTCCTTCATGGGGAAACTACCAGCACAACTTGGAGAATTTTGTCATAATGCATGAGGGGAATGTGGGGTTCCAAACATTTTATCAAGGACTCAAAAATTAGGAGGTAGTTGATAAATGGACTTCTGAAATTACTGATGTTCCTTTTAATGTTTTGTGCAGTCAAAAAAGCATACCAGTATTCGTCAGCTACTAGTGTGACGTTATTGGATTGTTGGACGATACCATGGGCCATGATTTTCACATGGATCGTTCTAGGCACCCGATATTCCATAAGGCAGTTCTTTGGTGCAGCCCTGTGTGTTGCAGGCCTTGCTTCAGTGTTTCTCTCAGATGCTGGGGTGGGTGGTGGAGGTGACATTTTCTTTTCCCCAATTTTTTATTTTTTTTTCATTTATAATTTCTGGGTACTAATGCGTCTGAAAGTATAACATCCGGCCTGTAGATGTTACCATTAACAATTTTGTTAGGTGGTTCTAGGTACCATGTAGGGGAGCCCATTGCTAGCTTCTTCCTATTCAGAATAATTTTTATGGGCAACATTAGAAATAACTACCTAAACCCCTTGTGCAGTCTTTACTTTATTACTGAAAATTTTACATTTTGATTTATTACTATAGTATCAACTATCACACAAACTTGTATTCGTCTCTTAGGTGGTTCGAAACATATTCTTGGTGATACACTCGTCGTTGCAGGAACACTTTTCTTGGCCATGAGCAATGTTGGTGAGGTTGGTAAATCTCATTGAACTGCTCAAGCTCACTCTATCATTCATATAAAGCTGAAAATTGAATGCATTTTGAGTATTTTGAACTTCTTAGAAATGAAACAGAGTTCATATTCTACATTTATCCCTTCTTGTACAATTAATGGCCTCTTACGAGTTTCCTATCTTCTTTTTCCTACCTAAATGCAGGAATTTTGTGCCAAGAAGAAAGATAGTGTTGAAGTAGTTGCAATGATTGGTGCTTTTGGACTGCTAGTGAGTGCATGTGAGATGTATCCTTTTCATTGGGCAATATATATTCTACAGTCCAGGGCTTGCTTTTGCTTTCTAAAACTCGATTATTCAGATTCATTTCTGTTGTAATTTTAGCTTCAAATGGTGTAGCTTGGAAAATAACTTATGGTACTATTAAGTTATTTGAGGAATTGTATTTATGCTTTCATTCCATAACCTTCGATTCTCATAGCTACATAATGGAGTTTGAGACTCTGAAGTCTATCAAATGGTCTCCAGATATTGTAAGTGATTTATTTCTGCATTTAAAAAATTTTTTTTTTTTGGTGATTTTATACACTGTTCTTTCAAGGTCCTCTGTATTCTTGGATCAAGCATCTCCTATAGTACAAGTGGTTTAACATAGGTGGCACGGGGGCAGAATCAAGAGCTTCAGTACATTTGAATATGCTTCCCTCATTCTCCTTTTAAATTCTAGCTAGTCAACAGACTAGATGTGGTAGTTACAATTTAAACTAAATCACTTTCTCTTGTTTTCAGATACTAGGCCTTGCTGGTCATGTTCTATCAACCTTTCTGTTCTATACTCTTGTTCCTTTTCTTCTCAAGGTCAGTTTCCTTCTCTTGGACTGTCAAAGGTGGAGTTGCTTTTCTTTAGACAATTGTTCTTATCTTTCAATCAGTTCCTTGCTAGCATGAAAGTCTCTGCACCAAGGAAGTCTGGTCTCCATTTCTGTTGATTATAGTGTTAAGAGATTAAAAGAATAACATAATATTTTAGTCGAGTTGGACTACAAAGCTTCAATTTGCTATTTAATCCCTGATTATATAGAGGTTGAAGATTTTGTTTTCCTCCTTCAAAGAGAAAGGGTGCATTTGGATGGACATCTATTTGAGAGAGACCGTCTTCACCAAACAATGCATTGATTTAAAATGGCTCCCTTGTAGTGAAGCCTTTTGTCAGAAGGATCCAATGTTATTGCTTTCTAATAAGAGTATTTTGGATACAGCTCAGTGGAGCCACAATGCTCAGTCTTTCTCTTCTTACATCCGATTTGTGGGCAGTGGTTATTCGCGTCTATTTCTACCACCAGAAGGTAACAATTTCAAATTTCTATCCCTTCAATACAGGACAAGTTATCAGCCAGAGTCCAACCATTTTGCATTTGATTCTACTGTAAATGATTTTTGAACAGTAAGCTAATGTCTTCCATTTCTTAAAATTGGCATCATCGATACAAATCTGACCAAGAATTGCACTTCAATTGCAGGTTGACTGGTTATACTATCTTTCTTTTGCAACCATTACTATTGGACTCATCATTTATTCGAAAGAGTATGTTCTATACTTGTTCCATTTTTATTCCATAAAAGTATTAGACTCTCACTTTAAGTCAATCCTGGAAAAACAATTACTACCTTCAATCTGATTGCACATCAACCATGTTTGTCGACATAGACAAAAGTCACCAAATAGATAACCTGGAATTGCTGCAATTAATAATTGAAGTCAAGGAGTCAACATGAGTTATGATTTAAAAAGGGTAGATCAATTCATTATCTGCACAGAACCAGTGAGTCAACGTCTCATTCATCAAGGTTAGAGACTTATCTCCAGCACTTGACTTGATGTCAATCCTCTATCAATTTGTTGTGCCCGCAGCAGAAGCTTCAATGCAATGGGCTGGTAAAATGACATAAAAGGAAAGCCACACGAGTATAAAAGATGTGGTTTGACAAATCATATCTACATCACAGAGGAAAGAGAAAACAGAAACAACTCTTAAGCTCGAAAACAACTCATGTTTCTCTACTCCTAATATCTACACCCTCAATCCCGAGCCCTACTTGGATGCCTCTCACTTTTCTTCACATTTTTACCTTTCTTCTTTACAAACTAATCTCAGTCTTATAACTTTTTTCCTCATAGCCTAGAAACTTATTTTCACAAGGAAATGCCAATGTATGAAATATTCTATACACTAATTTTTATTTTTATTTTCACCAAAAGGAGTACTAAATAAGAATTTAAGACACCTTTCCAAAAACATTGTTACCGAATTCCTTGCAAGCAAGTGGATGGCAAAGAGGTGTTGTCCTTGAACCTTTGACTAGAACAGGATATGGTGAGGAAAGCTGTCCTTATTGGTCATGCATTTCAAACTCAAGTAGTAACCTTCCAAAGTTCTTCTAGACTAGGAAATGATCCTAGACAAGTATTCATTCTGCACTGACCAAAACAGCTTTATGTTTTCTACTGATGACTAGCTTGATTCACATCATACTTGGGTCTCATGTAGTTTTCAAGCTTATAATCCTCAATGATCGCAGCTTATGATCAGTTTGAATTTTGAATCGTTGAAACATCTGTGGAATATGACTAAGATTGCATTATATCTCATCTGATGCTTATGTTTTGTCGTGTAACAGTGAGGGGGGTTCCAATATATCGGTTTTTGAGGATCAAAACCTCAATGCACAATACCAAGAGCTCAATGAAGGGAGTGCAGGATGTAAGAATGAAACTTCTTCATGAGGGTCACTGTTGAGAGGCAATCACGGAAATTCAAACCTTCAGTAGGCTGTATATTACTTGAATTTAAAAGCACTTGGAATAGAAGCCAGATATGATATACTATCTTGATAGGGATGAAGTTGTAGCCGCAAAATAAAATGTATGTTCTACCTGTTGCTGCTAGAAGCTCTTTCCTTGAAAGATTTAACTTTTCATCCCGAGGATGCGGCTCACTTTCTTCTGAGATGGCTGATCATCTACTGTTTGGTTGATGTTTTTAGTTGTTCCTACTGCCCAATATATCATAATGTGAAGCATCTCAGTACATTTATGCTGCTATCAACATTTATAGTAATTTCTCATTATTCCCAAATCCACGATGATTATTCTTTACTCAACTCTTGCCTAGGGCCCAATATGAAAGTTGAACATACATATAAATGACCTGGGCTGGGCCAATGTATATGGACTGGTACGCCATGGCCAGTTGAATGAGCTCTTGGGTTTGCACAAACGGATCTCGCTATGCATCCTTGCCCCAGAATGGGCTGGGCTCTGGGCCTTTTCCGAGACCACCTGGCTGTCATATTGCGTTACTTTTTTTTTTTTTTTTTAATACTTTTAATTTGCATGCAATGCACTATGCCTTGACTTTGGACTCTTAACGGTGGTCGGCACGTGGCTTCTTCCCGGTGGTTAAAGAAACACATGGTTGCGTTTCTTTGCTTGCTTGCCAACACCTACCAACTCAACTGCCGTACCCTCAACTTTTTTGTCGCCTTCTTAAAATGAAAATTTAATTACATAGTTGGAGATTTTAAAAATAATTATCAAGAATGATTAAAAATAAAAAATATGTTTAAATATATTTTAAAATATAAAAAATAGATTTTTATTTTATAAAACATCATAAAATAATTTTTAAAAATTATTATAAAAATCTATTTTTAAAAAAATAGATCATGGTTTTTTCCTTATCCCGTCTTTTTATTTTGTTTGGTTAATATGAATCAACTGTTTCTAGAAACAGACGTGCCCATAATAATCACACATCCCCGTCTCGACAGTTAATAGATTCAATGAAAAAAAAAGGAAAAACAAGAGAAAAAGTGATCCATCATCAGACCGAGCATGTCTTTATGTGTTGATTTGTGTTAATAAGACGGGAAGAATTGCGTTGACCATATTTCATAACGCCAAGAACGGTGGCTGCAGATTTGTATATCTGGGAGAGACCCCAGCGAAACACACGTTTGGTATAAATACCAGTGGGAAAATGTTTGGCGTTTCCAAGCATCGGAGCCTTTTTTATATTATTTTTCTGAGTACTAAATACTGGAAGTGGTGAGTGTGCCATGAACAGCTGGTGGAGGTGCAATGAGGCCTCACTCCGAACTCTGCATGTACTGCTCCTGGGTCAGGTCGTTTCTTTTGTCCTTGCAGTTTCCGGCTTCACTTCGTCTTTTATAGCCGATCTTGGTAACTTTCTATAGTTCATTATTGAGGTTTTTTTTTTGTTGGGTTGTTGGAATTTGTTTGTCAATTTTATTTTATTGTTTTTTATTTTTCCTTTTTCCCCTTCTCGTTTGGGTGTTCGCAGGTGTGGATGCGCCTCTTACCCAGAGTTTCTTCACTTATCTGTGTTTAGCTTTGGTCAATGGGAGTATCTTGTTGTATAGGCGTCAGAGACTACAGGTAAAATGATATTTCTCTAAAATCAAACGCACGAAATGATTGATGTTTGACGAATATTTTTGAGTTTTGGTTTATACGTCTGTTCTGCATTTGGCTCATCTATGTGCTTCCACGGACATTCCTTTTTTGCTTCATTTGGTTGGTGAGAAAATGTTGGAAAATAGAGGATATAAACTGCATAATTTTTTTAACTGAGACGGGTTAAGCAGTCGATGCTTGAATAGATTTTTTATTTTTTTATTTTTACTGAATAAGAGCAACAAAATTTAATAATTTTTCCTTTTATTTTCCTCAGTTCTCTTGGCAGCCAAAGAAAGGATCAATGAAGTGACACTGTAAAATTGGTTTACATAAGCTAATTTTCCTGGGTTTGTTATAAAAATGTGCAATATATTTTGTGAGTTTTCAGGTTTCTTGGTATTGGTATCTCTTCTTGGGCTTTATCGACGTTCAAGGGAATTATCTGGGTGAGTCTCTCTCTTGAACATGGATATGATTGTTATATATAGCAACCATGGCTGCATAATGACAAATTAAGGATCGGAAATTACCCGATTCTTAGAACGAATTAGGATTTAGTACTACTTCAGGAAGGCTGTAAGGAAAAAAGGTTGGTTGCCATGGTTAAATGATTCAAAATGTGATGATGAGTGGGAGGCAAAAAAAAGCATGTTACATGAAAATGTTCAGTTTATTATTGTCTTGGATTTATTTTGGACTTAGCTATATTTCATTGTTTATGAACAAATTCAAGATTATGATTATATTTGTTCAAATTGTATTAACCACTTATTCACTTGTAATTAAAAACTTTTGCGTAATTCAATGCTTCTTTAAGGAACATGGAGAATTTGGTTAAGAGTACCAGACGGGAATGTGGACTTAAGTGATCCAACCACTTGCTCATCCCCAGAACTGGAAACTGAAAATTAAATGTATTGTATAAAACAAACTCTTGGAGGCAATTCTGGGACATTATAATATGTTGTCATTTAGGTAGTTGACATATAGACTTCATTAATTTGACTGAAAATGAGGCTTGGTTCCAGCCATTTGTTTAAAGATTAGTACAATCTCATACACAACTAGTTCATGTGTGGAATTCTGAAGTTATTAATGCTTTGTGAATGTCTTAATGCAGTCAATAAAGCGTTCCAGTATTCATCACTTACTAGTGTGGCATTATTGGACTGTTGGACAATACCATGGGTCATTATTCTCACATGGATCTTTCTAGGCACTCGATATTCCATATGGCAGTTCTTTGGCGCTGCCCTCTGTGTTGCAGGCCTTGGTTTAGTGCTTCTCTCTGATGCAGGGGTTGGTGGTGAAGGTGACATTTTCATTTCCCCAATTAGAACTGATTTTTCCATTTTGTACTTTCTTGGTTACGGTATAACATTCTGCCCTTGATATTCTCATTGCCAATTTTATTTAGGTGATTCTGGGTGCCATTAATGAAAGTATGTCTTAGCTAGGAGTGCCATTAAAGCAATTCTTGAGGGGAACAATAACAAATAATTATCTAAGCCCCTGTACAGTTTTACTCCGGTACCAACATTTTACATTCTTAGTAATGTATCTCACAAAATTCTAGTGGTCTCTCAGGTGGTTCAAGACCTCTTCTTGGTGACACACTTGTCATTGCAGGGACACTTTGCATTGCCATGAGCAACGTTGGTGAGGTTGGTAATCTCTCCCTCCCTCCCTCCCTATATCTCATTCATCTTAAACAGCCTTGAGTTCATTGATATGTGGCTAGTGAGTGAGATGTTGGCTATATGAAAATGGATGCATTTTCAGTATTTTCTGCATCTTGCTATGGAAACGTAATTCTTATCATGCATTTATCCTTTCTGGATCAATTACTTGCCTCTTATGTGTTCCCTATCTTCTTATTCCTTCCTAAATGCAGGAATTTTGTGTCAAGAAGAAAGATCGTGTTGAGCTAATGTCAATGCTTGGTCTTTTTGGATTGCTAGTGAGTGTATGTGAGATGTATCCTTTTCATTGAACAGATACATTATGTCTTTGATTTGCTTTTACTTCTGAAACTCAGTTGTCCACAGTCATGTGTGTTTTACTTATAGCTTCTAAGACCATAGCTTGCAATATAATTTATGTTACTATCAGTAACTTGTGGAATGGCATCAATGCTTTCTTTCCATAACCTTCAATTCTTTTAGATCCATAGTGGAGTTAAAGAGTCTGGAATCAATTGAATGGTCTACCGAGATTGTAAGTAATCCATTTTGGTATTATCTGTGATTTGATGCACTGCCCTTTAATAGCTTCATCTCTGTATTCTCTATAAATCAAGCATCTCCTTTAACAAAAGTGGTAGAGGCAAGAGCTTTGGCATATTTAAACATAATTATTTTGAGGGCTTTTATATGGGAAAGGTTTACAATTAGCATCATTATGTTTTTTCTTTGAAATGTTAAGCCCCATGAAAGCCTTCTTGGAATAAATAAGACTTTTTTTTTTATGGGTTTCTAGCTTACTGATTTCTGATACCCTGATTGTATAAATCTAATTTATTACATAATAAGTTGCACTCAAGTATATGCTTGCCTTTTTCTCTGTTTCAAATTATCTATCCAGTCATTTGGAATAGTTGAGGTCATTACTATTTAATTTGAATCACTTCTCTTGTTTTCAGGTATTAGCCTTTGTTGGTTTTGCTCTGTCAAACTTTCTGTTCTATACTCTTGTTCCTTTTCTTCTAAAGGTAAGTTTCCATCTGAGTCACTGGTGGAGTTTTTCTTCTGTAGATGAAAGTTTTCTTACTTTTCAGTTGATTCTTGATACTGTGGAAGTCACTGCTCCAAGATTAGTTACCATTTCTGTTGCAAAAAGTATTCAAAGATTAAATGAGTAAGGTAATATCTTAGTTTAGGTTGTGTAGAAAGTTCCCGATGTGCATTCTTTTTTCGAAGAAGAAAAAGACAGTCTATTTGGCTGGGTAAACTCATTGTGAAAATGCAGACTTTTGTGATCACTAATTTGAGGGAGACTGTTTTCACCATACAAGGCAATGGGTTAAAAGGGACCGGACCCTTGCTGTGAAGCCATTTGAGGGAAGGATCCCACACGATCACTATCTCTAACGTGATTATTTTTGGATACAGATTAGTGGAGCCACAATGTTCAACCTTTCTGCTCTCACATCTGATATGTGGGCAGTGGTGATTCGCATCTTTTTCTACCACCAGAAGGTATGCTTCCAACTTTATTTCACTTTTATAGAGGCGAACAAGTTGTTTGGCAAGGGCCCAATCATTTTGAGCCTCATTCTACTGCATTATAAGCTGATATCTTCCATTTCTCAAAGCTGACATGAAATAAACCTCTAATTGCAGGTTGACTGGTTATACTATCTTTCTTTTGCAGTTGTTGCTATTGGCATCATCATTTATTCAAATACGTAACTTCTATTCCTTATCTTGGAAAATTTTCTTCCAATTTTTACTTATATATTTATTTATTTTATGTAATATTTCCAGAAGTAGCTCAATTTGAAAACAATTCTGCTTGTGGTTTTCTGTAACAGCGAGAAGGATCCCATTCCTTCACCATCTCCTGAGACCGGAGACCTAAGTGCACAATACCAAGTGCTTAATGGAGAGAGTACAGAATCTAGGAATGCGATTCCTGGTTCATGAGGACCGGTGCAATCAAAAGCTACTAGTGGAAATTTATATGCAGGAAAGCAATGGTGAAATTTGAACCTTCCTCCATTGCAAGAATCTCTAACTCTACGGGCTGAGACGCTCCATTCTATCACATGTAGCTGTACTATGCGATATTCAATTATAAAGTATGTTGTCACACTTTGATATTTTCTGGTATTAAGTTATGGACGAAACATGTGTTCTTACATGGTATTATAAATAATATATCAATCTCGACGGTCACATTTTATTTCTAATCAGGCATAGGCAAGCTGGCAAGGGAACTTGACCCATTACAATCTTGGGCGCAATGGGCTGGGCTCTAACTGGGTCTGTGTCAGACCACCTGGTTCGTCAGCCGATGAATCGGGTCCATGATGGATTGGATGGGCCACCCAAGAGTTAGCCCATTATTTGCAAAATCCTCTCTGCCTCCTAACGATTTATTAGAACCTCTATAAACTATCGATAATATCGAAATAGGTATTTTTAGGAAATAATAATAATAGATGTAGCATGAAATAATAAATATGATGATTTATTATAGTAATTATTTTCCACTTTAAAATTATCATAAAATTTATTTTTCTTCGATTTCTCTAATTTAAAAAACATTTGACTTCTTGTTTCTTTTGCACAGCTTTAGTTTAAAATTTGTCAAGAAAATAATTCAGGTCCCCCAAGCTTTACAGTCACATTGTACCTTCAGTTTAGGAGCTCAGGATTCCGATGGAGCACGTGACTTGGACTTGGAGGATTAAGAAACACGTGGTTGCTTTCTTCGGCCGTCTACCACACCTGCCAAATTCGCTCTTTTTTTCATATGGAAGACATAGTTGAAATTGTGTTGGCTCATAGCCTAATACCGATATAAAGAAAGAAATGGAGATGTTACAACTTGTACGCCACGCAGGAGCTGACTCAGCATACGAAAATGCAGCAGTATTTTAACATTCTCGGATGAGCTGTCATATCAAAAAGGATTCCTCAAAATCTTTTGACTGCGATGATAGTATAGCGTATAGTGTATACTCTATAAAATAAAAAATAAACAATATCGATGACATATTAAATTTTTTCCAGATTTACGGTGAAGGGTGACATTTTCTTTTGTCAATCCTTAGCAAATTCTTGAAAGTTCTGTTTGGGATAATAAAATTCACCCATCCTCTAAGAGTAGACTTTAGCTCATTATCACACGTCTCCATGTTGACACATTTCCATTTAGAAAGGGAAAAAAAATGAGAAGCAAGAGTGATCCAAACATGTCTTTATGCAATCCCGGGAAAATATGGCTTTGACCAGCTGGCCAAAAAGTCGCCAAGAACGGTAGCTGCAGATTTGGATGCGTGAGTGTGACCGCAGTGAAGCACATGTCTGGTCTAAATGATTTAAGTACGATGAGAAAAATGTGGGGTGTTGCGTATGGAAGTTTTTATTTGATTTTTCTGAGCACTGAACACTGAATCTGAGTATAGAACACTGAAACTGGTGTGGTGAGTGCGCCATGAGCAGCTGGTGGAGAAGCCATGGAATCTTGCTGCGAACTTTGTATGTATTATTTCTGGGTCAGGTCGTTTCTTTTGTACTTGCAGTCGCCAGCTTCTCTTCGTCTTTTATAGCCGATCTTGGTAACTTTCTATAGTTGATTACTGAGGTTTTTTGTTGGATTATTGGGAGTTTGTTTGTTAATTTTAGTTTATTATTTTTCCCTCTTTTGGGTGTGTTCAGGTGTGGATGCGCCTCTTACACAGAGTTTCTTCACTTATTTGTCTTTAGCTTTGGTTTATGGGAGTATCTTGTTGTATAGGCGTCAGAAACTTCGGGTAAATGACCTTTCTCACTAATCAAAGAGACGACAGGATTAGTATTTAATTAGATTTGCTTGGTTTTGGTTTATATGAGTGGTCCAAATTTTTTCGGCCCCATTTGGTAGCTGAGAAAATGTTAGAAAAGTGATGGGAAAAAAAAAAATTTGAATCCTAAATTTTGAACTGAGGTAGATAAAGTATTCCGTTGCTGAATCGAATTTTCTTTTGGCTGCCAAATGGACATTGTAGCTTTATTTGGTTTACATAAACTGATTTTGCTGGGTTTATATATTTATATACATATATATTGTGGGTTGTCAGATTTCCTGGTACTGGTATCTCTTCTTGGGCTTTGTCGATGTTCAAGGGAATTATCTGGGTGAGTCTCTTTCTTGAACATGGAAATGATAACTATAGATAATAACCATGTCGGCACAGTGACAATCAGAATGATCAGGATTTGAGGATGTTTCAGGAAATGCTGTAAGATAAAAAAGCCAGTAGATATGGACTTAGGCTAAATAGTTAAGAAAGGGGTGCTAGTGGGAGGAAAACAAAGAAGCATGTTAGCATGAAAATGACTTATTTATTATTCTCTTTGATTTATTTTGGAACTTAACTCGGGGAATTTGGTTACTGTACAGGAAGGGAATGTGGAATTAACTGATAAAACAAACTCTAGAAGGCGATTTTTGGACTTTATAATATGACTATCATTTAGGTGGTTGACATATAGACTGATTCTTCATTAATTCAACTGCAATTCGGGCTTGGTCCCCAACATTTGGTCATGATTTTCAAGATTATTCCAATGTATTACCAAAGTAGTTGATATATGGACTTCTGAAATTATTAATGTTTTGCTTATGTTTGAATGCAGTCAATAAAGCCTATCAGTATTCATCAATTACTAGTGTGACATTATTGGACTGTTGGACCATACCATGGGTCATTATTCTCACATGGAGCTTTCTAGGCACTCGATATTCCTTATGGCAGTTCTTTGGTGCAGCTCTCTGTATTGTAGGCCTTGGTTTAGTGCTTCTCTCTGATGCTGGGGTGGGCGGTGGAGGTGACATTTTCTTTTCCCAATTGGGAACTGATTTTTCACTTTGTACTTTCTTGGTTATCATATCATGTTCAGCCTCAAATATTCTCATTAACAATTTTGTTTAGGTGATTCTAGGTATAATCAATGAAAGTATATTTCAGCTAGAAGTGCTCATTGCCATTTTCTTTATTTTTCTAGCAATTCTTTAGAAGACTCGAAAAACAACTAACCAACCCCTTGTATAGTTTTTACTCTAGTACCAAAAACTCTACATTATTAATATGGTATCTCACAAACTTCTAGTTGTCTTTCAGGCGGTTCAAGACCTCTTCTCGGTGACATACTTGTCATTGCAGGGACACTTTTCTTTGCCTTGAGCAATGTTGGTGAGGTTGGTAATCCTATTGAATTGTGCACTCTTTCTCTCTCTCCCTACCTCAAGAGTATATCTCATTCACCTTAAGGAGCATTGGGCTCATTGATATATGGCTAGTCAGTGAGATGTTAGCAGTTAATGAATATACACTCTAAAAATGAATGTATCTTGAGTATTTTTTTTGCATCTTGATATGAAAAGAGAATTCATATCATGTATTGATCCTTCCTGGATCAATTCCTTGCCTCTTTGGAGTGTTTTTTTTTTTTTTCTTTTTATGAAATAAGACTACGAAATAGAATACCTACAAATACGATTGAAAGAGGTGTCACAATAATCTTCAAAACTAAACTTTCTAACATCGTAAGGAAAATTTGACCACCGAATGATTGAATCTAGATTACAAATACCTTTCTTTGCTAAACAATCTGCTGTTCTATTCGCTTCCCTATAAATATAATGACAATCATAAATATATATAGATCCTAAGATAACTTAAAAATATCCTCCATCAATAACATAATAGAACTAGGAATATTACTTTTTTTATTATAACAATCTATAACTATTTTCGAGTCACCCTCAATCTCTAGGTTTAAGAACCCATTGTTCTTGGTAGCTAACATGTCATCTCTTAAAGTCATACATTTTGCAATAATTACTGAAGCAGTACCTATATGTCTACTAGCAGCCATTTTTGTGGTACCATTAGAGTCTCTAGTAACCCATCCTGAAGCACTTTTATTCTCTATCCTTGAACCATCAAAATATAATTTGAATCTTCCATTGATTGGAGGAATCCAACGAATCCATTTTTCAACCAATCGAGGGAGTTTACTATCTTCTTATTCCTTCCTAAATGCAGGAGTTTTGTGTCAAGAAGAAAGATCGTGTTGAGGTAGTAACAATGATTGGTATTTTTGGATTGCTAGTGAGTGTATGCGAGATGTATCCTTTTCGTTGAACAGCGTATACTTTACGTCTTTTGATCTGCTTTTGGTTCTGAAGCTCAGCTGTTCACATCCATGTGTGCTGTAGTTTTAGCTTCTAAGACTATAGCTTAGGGATATACTTAATGCTACTATTCGGTAACCTGTGGAATAACATTAATGCTTTGATTCCATAACCTTCAATTCTTTTAGATCCATAATGGAGTTAAAGAGTCTGGAATCGGTGGAGTGGTCTACTGATATTGTAAGTAATCCATTTTTGGTATTATTTGTGATTTGATACACTGCTCTTTAATGGTTTCATCTCTGTGTTCTCCATGGATCAAGCTTCTCCTACTTTATAAATGGGTTAACATAGTGACAAAGATTTTTCTAATCAGGCAGTAGCAAGAGCTTTAGAACATTAAAATGTTATTGTTTTGAGGGCTCTTATCTGCAGAAGGTTTACAAATAACATCATTAACTTTTTTCTTTGAAATGATAAGCCTTATGAAAACTTTCTTTAAATAAATCAGATTTTACTTTGGTCAGGGTCCCTAGTTTACCGATTTCTGATATAGGAAGTTATACCCAAATATATGCTTACCCTTTTCTCTGTTTCATATTATTTAATTAGTCATTGGAATAGTTGCAGTTATTACTATTTAATTTGAATCACTTTGTTTTTTCTTTTTTCAGATATTAGGCTTTGTTGGTTATGCCGTGTCAACCTTTCTGTTCTATACCATTGTTCCCTTTCTTCTGCAGGTCAGTTTCCATCTCACCAATTGTCACTGGCGGAATTGTTTTTCTTCATACCTTTTTTTTTTTTTTTTTTTTTTCTGTTCAGTTGATTTCTTGATACCTTGAAAGTCACTGCACCAAAACTAATTATCATTTCTGTTGCAAATATTGCCCAAAGATTAAATGAGTAAGGTAACGTCTTAGTCTAGTTGGTCTAGAAAGTTCCGTATTTGGTTTGCTGTTTCTGATCATCTAAAAGATTGAAGATTTGCTTTTCTTTGGCCAAAGAAAAAATAATCTTTTTTTTTTTTCTTTTTTCCCAAAGAAAAAAGATATATTTGGCTTGGTAGGCTCATCATAAAACTGCAGACTTTGTTTAATGATCATTTGAGGGGGGACAATTTTCACCATGCAAGGCAATGGAAAATGGCTCCCTTGTAGTAAAGCCATCTCAGGAAAGGATCCTTGGCTATAACTGCCTCTAATACTATTATTTTCGATATAGATCAGTGGAGCCACATGGTTCAACCTTTCCCTTCTCACATCTGATATGTGGGCAGTGGTGTTTCGCATCTTTTTCTACCACCAGAAGGTATGCTCCCAAAACTTATCTGTTTTTTTATAGAGGCAAACAAGTTATTAGGCCACAACCAAACCATTTCGAATCGATTCTAATGCAAATGTTTTTGAACCATTATAAGCTGATATCTTCTATTTCTTATCCATAAAAAACCTGACCTGAAATAAACCTCTTATTGCAGGTTGATTGGTTATACTATATTTCTTTTGCAATGGTTGCTGTTGGACTCATCATTTATTCAAAAACGTATGTGCTATACCTTGTCTTGGAAAATTTTCTTTTAGTTTTTATTTGTCTGTTTATTTATTTTATCTAATAATATCATACTAACAAGTACATGCATCCATAAAATATGTCTCCCCAATTAAAACAGTAACCATCTTGAATCCGATTGCACAATTTATCATGTTCATACAGATAAAGTAGACGGCTTCCCAATTGCTAATACTGATAATTAATTCAATCTTGAGCCTTGATTTACAAAGGGGAAATCAATTCACATTATGCACAGAACCAGTAAGCAACCATTTTGAGTTGGCTTGAAGGATCAAAATATGATCCATTGGGATTTATGACCCTGCTCTGTGATTCATGGGGGCCTAGTTGTGGCAGATAGGTGCTTGCTGTGAACCTTGACCACAACTTGTATGATGAGGAACTTACCCTTATTGGTCGTGCAGTTTAAACCTGTGGTGCAATCCTCCATCATACATTAGGCAATTTTCTAAATGAAAAATGATGAAATCTCATTCCATTCAAACCAAAATAGCTTCATGTTTTGTACTATGACCAGCTTGATTCACAATTTACTAGGGACTTTTTGTGGCTTTTTGAGTCTATAATCATCTTTAATGCTGTCACAGGCCCTAAGAAATATATATGGGCAGTGAGGCCCATGTATGCTCAACTTTATAGGCAAACAAATTTTGCATGTGGTGATATTCTGCTAGCATTATTAATACTATGCTTGAGTTTTTATATATTAATTTTGACCTTCAAAACTTGGGAACTTGTGTGTGTAAGAGTAGTCATCAAGGCATAATTGGTTCTCATCCCAACTGAAGCAGAAATAGACCCGAATCCTGATTGCAAGAAGCTAGATAATCAACCCAAATACAGATTAGTCTTTGCAAGTTATGAGGAATGAGCCTATGATACATTCAACATTTCAACCATTGGCACATGTACAGGATGTGATTTATGATTACTATGCATCTCATCTAATACCTTGTAAATGGATTTTCAGAAGCATCTCCATCTTAAAATAGTCCTACTTACGGTTTTCTGTGGCAGTGAAAAGGACCCCATTCCCCTACCAACTCTTGGGGATGGAAACCACAATGCAGAATATCAAGTGCTAGATGAAGAGAGTACAGAATCTAGGAATGAAACTCCTGCTTCATGAGAATCAGAGCAGTTAAAAAAGAAAAAAGAAAAGGTCAGAGTGACGTTCATATATTGAGAAAGCAATAGTGAAATTCAAACCTTGGGTATACTGTAAATTGCTTAAATTTCACACTTTGATTTACTTTCAGCAAAGAAAGCTGATATGATTTACTTGCCTTGGTAGGAATTGACTTGGAAGTTGTCTCCCCTGCTGCTAGAAGCTGTCCTCTTGAGAGATAAATTTTAAAATAGGCATAGCGATTCAGAGAATGTGGCAAGCTTTCTTACAAGAAGGCTGAGCCATTGACTAATTGGTAGTAAGATAGCAGTCGTTCCGACTGATCCAATGTGATATTGTCATCTGTTAAGCATCTTAGTTTACTGTATGCTGCTACCATGTTTCTGGTTATTCAATTATTATTTAATTTTTCTTAGCATTTCCAAATTGACATGTATGGGTTCCTCAGAAAATGGAAAGATTATTTTTCTTTTTTAAAACTGACCTGGATGGGCCATTATATGGGCGCCATTAAAATGGGCTTATACTTCTGTTGTGTCTTAATGATTGTCGAATGATATTTTCTTCTATGGTATTGATAAGATGATATCGTTAATACCTCTTTTAAATTTTATAATGTGTACTCTAATCTCATTTATTCATTATTTTTTAATATGATGTCACTTGTTTATATTATCATTCGATGGTCTAGATGCCGTTATACACATTCAACGGTGTAGATTTAAAGTTGTTTAAGTTGATACGAACCTTAGTATTTTCCGTAATTGAAAGCCTAAAAAAAATAAGTGGACCCAAAATGTACTCACCGTAACACTAGTTGTCTAACCCCGAGACCATACAAAAAACCCTCCCTTTGTTGGATCTGTTGTCTGTTCCCAACTTCAATTTCCAGGTACGTACATTAAGAAAAAGCCTTTGGCAATTTCTCACGTCCACTAATTTCGTTTCCGCTCCGGTTTATTTCTATCTCCATTTTGATTAATGCACCATCTCTTTGTTCCTCCATTTTCTCGATTGTCAAACAGGCTTTTATCCATTGGCTTTTCTTTCTTTCTTTCTTCCTTTATTCTTTTTTGATTTATTAAAATGAATTTCAATATTTTGGAGAATTTTTATCATGTTATTTATGGATATGTAAACTCGTATTGATTGATTGGTGGATCATTTTTATAATCGGAAACATGATGTTGAAAATGCTCTTGAATGTTTGGATTCGGTTTATTATTATATGCTACCTTCATGGCAGTAGAACAATTTAGGTTTGCTAAGTATTCATCGAATTAGACATGTTTGGTTGCCGAGAAAATGTTGTTAGTTTTTATCAAATTGAGTGCGTAGAGAGGGAAAAAAAATGCGATCAATAAGGAAAGACCATTATCCTCGGTTTGGTTTTGATAGAATTCTAAGACTAACAGATTTCACTCAAACGTTTAATTTAAGCTGGGCTTGGTTAGGGTTAGATTATTTCACCTGCTTTCTCAGGTCGTAGACGTGATCGAAAACTGGAAGATAAAAACTTTTGGTGTCTTTCCCTTCCAGTTATCATTGTTTTACTCATTTGAATGCCTGAATCCGTTTGTCTCTGGGTTCATCCATGCGTGCGTGAGTGAATGACTGATCAAGTCCTCCTTTGGAGATGTCTCAATGCTACATCAACATAGCAAAAAAGACCTTTTAAAAACAAAATAATGGTTTCTAAACAGAAATATGTTTTTTTTTTTTAAAAAAAAAAAATCAAATAGGAAATGTGCGTCATTACACCTCTCCAACTTCTGTTAGAATTGTTGTCTTTGTGTAGCAGAATGTCAGAAGGAGGATTAGACCGAAGGAGAAGATTATTGCGAAGCAACGACTACTCCAGAGCCTTCCCAACTGATAAAATCACTTCAGTGGCCATTCCCCTGGCAATGACAGTTACTTCTGTAGTTCTCATTGTGAGTTTCTTATCTACCTATTAACATTTTAGACCTTCATTTCCATTCTACATAGGTTTTCAGTTTTATTTTAACATCATGTGCTGTGTTCTTCCCAGGTACGAGGGATCTATGATATGTCTCAGAATATCGGAAAGAAAGAAGCATGAGGCATCTGCAAATACTTGACGGTGACCTCACAAGTTTTGCATTTGGATAACCATCTACAAATTAATGGGTACCAGTGCCACTGATGGATGATTCCGGGTATGCTGTCATTTTTACTCTGTAATAATTTCACATGAATTCTGGATTTTGGATGATATGGTTGAAAGTTCCTGTATTCCCAGCCCACCAGATGTGTGGTTCCATTGATTGATTTGTATATTTTTCGTTAGCCATTGATCTGACCTAATTCCCTCTCTGTCTGGGGAGAAGTAGAGCTAGCTGATCCTGCTAAATCTCCACTCGGAGATTCCACTATAGAGCAACAGCAGCATTGATTGTATTGTACCTCAGCATTTCAATGCCGAGACGGTCCTATTCTAAGTAACCCTTACTAAATGGTAGTAGGGTTGAAGAATGTACAAGCTGAGAGACTCTGCTTTCTGAAACTCTTTTTCGAAACAATTCCCGGTTCTTTAGAAAAATATAAAACAGATTTTTAATTCATTAATCACCGTTAACAATTTCTGATAGAAAATAATTTTTTAAGAATTTATTTTAAAACAAGTTTTTTAAAATAGAAAATTATTTTCTAATTCAAGAATCATGGTTTGACAAAATTTTTTAAGCCCTTGTTTTAACTTTTAAAAATATGGTTTTTTTTTTTTTTTTTAAAAAAAAAGAATTGAGGTGTTTTAAATTAATTTTTTATAAAGTGTTTTAAGTGACAAATGAAAATATGGATAATTTTTTGTAACTTTTGTATATTTCATGAAGAATAGGCTTAAAGAAAAGTGGTTTTCATGTTCAAATTCAGCTCTCTTATTTTCTATTAAAAATTAAAATACATGTGCTATGCTTGACTCATAAAGTACTAAAAATAAAAAAAATAAAAAAATGTCATAAAAATTATTTTTTATAGAAATATATGAAAAAAAATAAAATATAATTAAAATTACTCAGGATCTTATGTTTTTTTTTAATTATTTAAAAAATAAAAAACAAAACAACAAGTTCAATGAGTTAAAGAATTCGATAAAAATAATTTATTAACATTAAATTTATTTATTCTTATTACTTTTTCTTCCTTTCTATTTTTTTTATATTACTTTCTTTGGCTAATTTTTCCTCAAATTATTCAAACCACATGATCTTAAGTATCATATTATATAATGGTGATTACTTGATTTTTTTAACTATATTTTTCATATTCATTTTTATTAATATTTAATTATTATCTTTATTTAATTAAAATAATCATTTCCGTACATATCTCAACCTCTATTATTTACTATCAAAATTAAAATAATCACATTACAAATATTTTCCATATTAATTCCTGCACAATAATTATTTGCCCTCAATCTTTCCTTTCACATTTAATATTTTTTTATTAAATGCCTTGACCTTATTCTCAAAATTACTTAGATTATGCATTCTTTTCAACTTCTTTATATTCTTTTGTCCATATATAGGACATATGACATTGATTCTTTAAAAGAATCCATTCATTCTTACTATTTTTACTCCAAAATAATTATGAAATTATAACTATCTCCTTATTTTAAAATTTCTTTCAAGATATTTGAGGTGTCTTTTTTACTTTAATTTTTACTAGTGAGTATTTTTGTTAAAAATATATTAAATTATTAATATTTTAGAAATAATTTAAGCATTTTTAATACAAACTGAAGTTGTTGTAATTACATTATATTTTAAATTTATTTTCAATTAATAGTATTTGACAATATTTTTATTTAAAGTGTTTTTAATAAAAATGTTTTCTTTAAAAGTGATTTTAGGAAAATTACTTATCATTTATTTCTTCAAAAAACATTATAAGTGATTTTTTAATACTTTATATAATTTTCCCGATTTTTAAAACTATTTTTTAAATTTTGTTAAACACTCAATTTTTTTTTTCAAAAACACGTTTTAGCTTAAAAACACTCATTGGAATTACCATTAAATAGGTTCTTAAAATGCATTTAACACTAATTAAAAAAAAAAACTTTTCTCCTCAAATTATACCTATATTCAAATTACTTAATTCATTCTTTCATTAGCTAAATTGTTGAGCACATTTCCTCAATCATTCGACCATTCAACGGTTGAGATTAAATAGAAATAAAGTAGATACCATAAATTTACCTTTGAGAATCCCAAACACCACCCATCTCAGGAGGCACCACGAGTACCATCGCTTTCCTTCCTCGCTGCTTTTTCCTATTCAAAATGAGCAAAAACCTGCAAATCAACCTTTTCTCAGAGCTTGAGTCATTTCATCCTCAAAAATTTCAAGAATGAGTTATTTGCACTTTCCAGGTGAAGAAAAATAAACTCTGCCTGCCCATTTTCACGAACATTACCTGATGAAAACCCCTGAAAGGCTAAATTCTTTCCTTTACCACTGTTCTAGTAAGATTTTTGCTGCTCCAAACCAATACTAAGGTCTCCTTGTGAACTGGCCTCTCCATGTGAACTGGCCTCCTAGTAGCATCCAGGATTTGGAGCTCTAAAGTGCATTTACGAAACTTGCATCTAGCTATTTTCACAATGCTCAGGGAATACCTGTCAGCATACTAGAGGCAGATTTAAAATGGTTAGAAATTTTACACAATATGCTGTCTAAAAATAAAGGCAGGGAATAGGTCACTCTTGTGAGTGAAGGCAGAAGCCCTGCTACTTTTTACTGTTCAAGTTTTATATGAGATAAAAAATGTTTTCCAGATTTATACTTGAAATAGCATTTCTCTGATTCTACATATAGGCCCATTCACATCAAACAACATAACACAAAGCTCTGATAAATATACCATGCACTAAACATTTTGCCTCTGAGCTGTCCCTTAAAATTGTTCTAAACTTCCAAAAGGCGGTATTAACTCCAGAAATCATAGTAACTTCATCTTATCATATTTGACTTTGAACCAATATTACAATGGTGGGAACCACATAGGAGTCAAGGCATTGAAGTGTATGCAATTATATTTTCTAAAATTCTTCTCATAAAATGGACATGCCAATAATTAATATTTGTAGAAGATATTAAACTTCTACCATTAATTAGAAGACTGGTTTATTTTCACTACTCCTTTTGCTTGTTTACACTGTTATCTTTTGTATTTAGATAGAATGTATGGTCTCTGACCCCACAATGGATAAGAAAAAGGAGTGAAAATAAACACTAAGATTATTCACTCACCAGAGAAAAGGGACTAAAATGTGGGTGTCTCATATTTAGTTACCCAAGCAAGTCCAAATATTAGAAATTATCAATGTTACTTCTTAGAGAGTTGATTATAGATGGAAATAACTATTCTACAACCAACATATAAAGGACTAGTTTCCCTTTAGCTTTTTGTGACTTACATTTGGAAGATCGAAGTCACCTTCACTTGCATCACACAAATCTAATGACACTTTCCGAAGCATTGGCATCTATAGTCATCACAAAAGACACATCAATTGATATTAGTTGTTGAATTCCATTTCCTTTTAAAAGAGGAAATCATAATGTTCACCACTATCACATCTAAAAGCTTACCTTTGAAGCAGCATCAAGAATGAAGTTTCTCTGGATTCCAGGGCCCTGCATTGAGTTGGTTGTAATCCATCCAACAGTTTAATTATAGTGAGTTCAGATATTAATCTGAAGGTTCAAAGAGAGAAAAAAAATCAGGATAATCAAAGATATACAGAATTTTTGAATGACAATATCCAAGATCATAAAGCTCTAAACTATGAACCTGCCATTTTTTGGGATAATGCACTGTAGACTTGTTAAAAAGTTACAGAGCTGAACCATGATATAAACCACGGTAGACTTTCAATTTTAAGGTGTGATTATTGAAGGTTCAAGTTAATGAAATACTGTCAATGAGCAATGTCTCTGTAGTATCTTGAAGCAGATGGAACTTTTTGTTTCTTGGACCTACACAAGTCATTCTATTTTATCATTTAAGACCAATCTAATACACAAACTATATGGAAAACCCATGAAAGTTTTTAAAGGATTGTTTAAAAATGGAGTTCTATTGTGCTCCCCTCTATGTTGAAAGCCTTGAAAAAGGACCTACAGGCTTGGAACAAAGAGAGATTTGAGGATTAAAAACTTTAGCTCATATTGATTATTGGGATTGAAA
Source organism: Vitis riparia (assembly GCF_004353265.1). NCBI lineage: Eukaryota > Viridiplantae > Streptophyta > Magnoliopsida > Vitales > Vitaceae > Vitis > Vitis riparia. The sequence goes on from NC_048438.1 coordinate 17,757,072, forward strand.
ATAAAGGGAAGCAACTTTGTTCATCGAGGAAGTTGAGATTACAATAATGACAATGGAAGAGTCTAAGAACTCTTGTTCAAAGAAACATCTTGGAGGCAAATGTCAAGAGTGCTAGCTGAAGGAGGTATGATAAAAAATACCAAATTTTCTATGAAATGGCAGATGTGCATCAAATAAGGAACTACTTGGGTAACACAAAGGTGAATCCAAGACTACGGAAGAATCTAAAATCATATGGGAGTGTCAAAATGTTACCAAAATCGTTTATCTAAATCGAGAGATTGAAGACCTAGTATCAATGAGATGTTCTTCCATTCTCTTCAATGAGAAGATACACGGCGTTTGGAAATGACTTTTTCAAAAGGATGAGGTCCTCATCACTTTGTTCGGGTTAAATGGGGATAAAGCTCCTAGCTCAGATAATTTCACTAAGGCTTTTTAGTAGCGTTGATAGGGTTATGTAGAAAATGAAGTGATTTCTTTAGAGTTCCATGAGCATGGTGTTTTGAAGAGAAGCCTAAATTTCACATTCTTAGTCATGGTTCCTAAGAAGATTTTAAAGATTTGGGACCCATTAGCTAGGTAGAGATTTCTATTAACTTCTAAGTTGATAGCAAATACAATCAAGAAAGTAGTTGGAATAATGGTATCTAATACTCATAACGTGTTAGTGAAATGTAAACAAATTTTAGATGTTTTGCTCATTACAAATGTGGTCATAGACTAAACATTGAAAAGCCTTAATGGAGGCATGATATACAAAGCTCGATATAGAGAAGGCCCATGAACATATTAATTAGGGTTCCTTTTAGCAGTTCTTAGCAAGATAACTTTTGGCTAGAAGTGGATTGGTTGGCCTAAGTGGTATATCTCAAGTGTTAGATACGGTATGTAATTGCATTGGTGAATTGAACTCTTGTTAGTCATTTTTCCCCTCAAAGCTCAAGAGGTTTGAGCCAAGAAGATCCTCTTTCTCCTTATTTATTCATCTAGGTAATAGAGGCCTTCAATAGAATTTTAAAGAGGGCTTGTGAATGAGACTTCATTTCCAACTTTAAGGTAAGAGGGAAGGACAAAAAAAAAGGTTGAGGTATTCCATTTTTTATTTGTAGATGACATCCTTATTTTTTTCCTAAAGATTGTTAAAAGCAATTGATATATTTGAACTAGATTCTCTTGTGGTTTCAACCAGTTTTTGAATTGAAAATTAACACAAAATAGGATTGTCTTCCAAATAGAGAGGAGTTAGCCTCACTGTTGGGGTGCAGAGGAAGGATGCTCCTCACCTCCCTATCTGAAGTGAAGGATGAAAGATTTCTCAAAAGGTTTATTATCTATGAAAGGCAATATCTATCAAATGGTGTAAGGTTTATATCGATTAAAAACACACTTTTAGTCTATAATTTACTTTATGTATCTATTTATCATTCTATGAAAGGTAAGCATGAGGCTGTAAACAATTCAAAGAGATATCCATCAAGGAGAGTGAGGAAAAACTCCATTTGGTAAAATGATAGACTGTGTGCATGAATAAGAAGAAAGGTCGTTTGGGAATTAAAGATTTATTTGTTTTCAACATAGCCTTGGGCAAATGTAGTTTTAAGGTTTGTTTTAGAAATGGAGACTTTATGGGAGCGAGAAATCATTGGTTGTTCTCATGAGATGAGTGATGGTTTTGATGTAGCTTTATGGAAGACACTATGGAAATGATGGATTGAGATGGAAGAAAAGTAAACTTTTGGAAGGACATTTGGTGCGACGATTTTACCTTGAGCATCGCTATTTGTCAATGTAAACTTCTAAATTTGTCCAAGCCCAATACAATCTAGGTTCACTCATTCTTGGCATAATGCAGTGTAGGCTTACTCACTCCTAGCCCATGCAATTTATTTTATTTTACTTTTATTTTTATCATTATTTACATTTTTATTTCATCTTAACTTTTTGTTGAGAGAGAGAGGAAGAAGAAAGACCTTGATTCTCATTAATGTGAATGATCTACTTACAATTGAGAAATATATATATATACAAGGCTAAGAGTCCTAACTACCATACATGTGTCCTACCATATATGTGTCCTATATTAACAAGGAAAGGTTATACACTATAAATACATCATATTCAACACTCCCCCTCAAGCTGGAGCATATACGTCATATGCACCAAGCTTGTTACAAATATATTTAATCCTAGGACCTCTGAGAGATTTAGTGAAGATGTCAGCTAGTTGATCATTTGAATTAACAAAACTTGTAGCAACACATCCTGATGCGATCTTCTCTCTAATGAAATGACAGTCAACTTCAATATGTTTGGTCCTTTCATGAAAGACTGGATTGGATGCAATATGTAATGCGGCCTGGTTATCACATATGAGTTTCATCTGTTCATCCTTTCCAAATCTCAACTCTCGAAGAAGATGTCTCAACCATATGAGTTCACATGTTGCCAAAGCCATAGCTCGATACTCGGCTTCAGCGCTAGATCTGGCCACTACATCTTGTTTCTTACTCTTCCAAGATATTAGATTACCTCCAATAAAAACACAGTACCCTGAAGTGGAACGTCTATCTGTGGGTGAGCCAGCCCAATCTGCATCTGTGTAACCAACAACCTGAGTATGACCTCTGTTCTCGTACAACACACCTTGGCCTGGTGTACTTTTGATATATCGAAGAATGCGGATTACAGCATCCCAATGGCTATCACATGGTGACTGTAGGAATTGACTAACAACACTCACAGGAAAAGAAATGTCTGGACGAGTAATGGTGAGATAGTTCAATTTACCTACAAGCCGTCGATATCTCCCGGGGTCTCCTAAAGGCTCCCCCTGTCCTGGTACAAGTTTGACATTCGGATCCATAGGTGTGTCTACCGGTTTACAGTCTAACATACCGGTTTCTTCCAAATGTCTAAAGCATACTTCCTTTGGGAAAGGACCACAGCAGAACTGGATTGAGCTATCTCAATTCCCAAGAAATACTTGAGTTTCCCCAAGTCTTTGGTCTGAAAGTGGGTAAAAAGGTGTTGCTTTAGTTTCTGAATACCATCCTGATCACTGCCTGTAATGACGATGTCGTCCACATAAACAACCAGATAAATACACTGCCCCAAAGAGTTATGATGATAGAAAACTGAATGGTCTGCTGTACTGCGAAGCATGCCAAACTCTTGAACAACAGAACTAAAACGGCCAAACCATGCTCGAGGAGATTGTTTCAAGCCATATAGAGAACGGCGTAACCTGCATACTAAACCAGACTCCCCCTGAGCAACAAAACCAGGAGGTTGCTCCATATAAACCTCCTCGGCAAGATCACCATGAAGGAAGGCATTTTTAATATCCAATTGATAAAGAGGCCAAGAACACATGGCAGCCATAGAGAGAAGCAGACGGACAGAAGCAATCTTGGCAACAGGAGAGAATGTGTCACCATAATCAGAACCATAAACCTGAGTATAGCCTTTAGCAACTAAGCGGGCCTTAAGGCGATCAACCTGACCATCAGGACCAACCTTAACTGCGTAGACCCAACGACAGCCAACGGTAGATTTACCCGAGGGTAAAACAACAAGGTCCCAAGTGCCATTAGAGTGCAGAGCAGCCATTTCATCCACCATTGCCTGTCGCCAGCCTGGATGGGAAAGAGCTTCATGGGTGCTCTTTGGAAGAGAAACAGAGAATATAGCAGAAACAAAAGCAGAATAGGGTGAAGATAATCGATGATAACTCAAAAAATTGTAAATAGGATGAGGATTACGAGTAGAGCGAGTACCTTTCCGAACAGCAATGGGTAAGTCATTAGGAGAAGGCAGAACCGGGGTAGGTGAAGCCGAAGGGATAGGAAGTGAGTCAGCAGGAGCCTCAGCAAAAGGGAGAGGAGCAACAACACGAGGGCGACGATGATAAACCTGAAGTGGTCGAGGAGGCATAGCATCAGGTGGGGAGACAATGGGAATAGGCAAGACTTCAGAAACAGGAAGAGACTCAGAAGTGGTGGAAAAGAATGGTGAGTCCTCAAAGAAGGTGACATCAGCGGAGATAAAGTATCGATGAGTCTCAAGGGAATAACAACGATAACCCTTCTGAAGTCTGGAGTATCCCAAGAAGAGACACTTCATGGCTTTGGCGGAAAGCTTGTCCTGTCCAGGAGTGAGAATATGAACAAAGCAAGTACAACCAAAGACACGAGGAGGAAGGAAATAAAGTGGTTGGTCAGGGAAGAGAAGGGAGTGAGGAATCTGATCATGTAAGACAGAAGAGGGCATACGATTAATCAAATAACAAGCGGTAAGAACAGCGTCCCCCCAAAAACGAAAAGGAACATTACTATGGAGGAGGAGAGTACGAGCTGTCTCAACAAGATGTCGATTCTTGCGTTCAGCTACCCCATTTTGTTGAGGAGTATGAGCACAAGAAGACTGATGAAGAATCCCATGATGGGACATAAACGAAGTAAATGGTGCTGAAAAATATTCCCTGGCATTGTCACTGCGTAACACACGAATAGAAATATTGAACTGGGTTTGGATTTCAGCATAAAATTTCTGGAAAATAGAGAATAACTCAGCTCGATTTTTCATTAAAAATAACCAAGTACATCGAGAATAGTCATCAATGAAAGTGACAAAATACTGAAATCCTAAAGTAGACGCAGTCCGACAAGGACCCCAAACATCAGTGTGGACAAGCTCAAAAGGAGACTTTGCCCGATTATTCAAACGCTTTGGGAACGAGACACGAGTATGTTTCCCAAGCTGACATGACTCACACGGAAGCGACGATAAAGTGGAAAAACGAGGGACCATCTTCTGGAACTTGGAGAGACTAGGGTGGCCCAGACGATTGTGAATGAGGAGAGGAGCATCAGTGGAAATGCAAACTGCAGGAGATGAATCCGAGGTGAGGTGATAGAGGCCTTGAGACTCACGTCCTATGCCAATCGTCTTCCCCGTACTCCGGTCCTGCAAGGTCACAAATTTATCAGAAAAGGTAATAGAGCAATTAAGAGTGCGAGTGATTTTACTGATGGAAATAAGATTAAAAGGACATTCAGGAGTATAAAGGACAGAAGTGAGAGGTAGAGAAGGTAGAGGAAGGGCCAAACCAATACCTTTAGCCACAGTTTGAGAACCATTAGCTAAGGTAACAGTAGGTAAAGCAGAGGTAGTAGTAATAGAGGAGAAAAGATCCTTATTACCAGATAAGTGATCAGAAGCTCCAGAATCTAGAATCCAGGGTCCAAGAGAAGATGTGTGGGTAAGGCAGGCAGAGGCATTACCAGGCTGGGCAACAGAGGCAACAGAAGCCTGAGATGCGGAAGAGCTCGGAGGCTGAGGCAGCGGAGAATCAGAGGACTGGGCCACATGGGCAGTGCGAGGAGGTCTTCCATGTAACTGATAGCAACGATCGCGAGTGTGGCCAAGTTTATTGCAATAGGTGCAATGAGGACGTTGACCTCTACCTCGGGTACCACTGCGGCCTCCTCGAGAGCTAGTTTGAGAAACTAACACAGAAGAATCTGAAGTGCTATCAGATGGCAAAGTCTGAGTGGAGGAGATACGGAGGAGGCGAGCAAACACATCATCCAAGGACGGAACTGATGAACTACCAAGAATCTGATCGCGGACAGGCTCAAGATCCGGACGGAGGCCAATAAGAGTAAGAACCATGAAGAACTGGTCAAGCTGTGTTTGTTGAGCCCCAACATCAGGAGTAAGAGGCATCACAGTCAAGAACTCCTCCTTAAGAGAGGCAATCTGGCCAATATAAGTAGATAGATCCAAGTCCTGTTGGCTGAGATGGACAATAGCAGAAGCCACCTTATAAAGACGCTGGATATCATTCGTATATAATCCTTTGGCCTGAGTCCAAAATTTAAAACAAGTTTTGTAGGCCCGAAGATGAAGAAGAATCTTGGGATCAACCGATTGCCATAATACACTACATAACTGTGCATCTATCTTCCTCCACTGTACACGGTCAACCTCAGGGATATCTGCCTCCTGTGTAATCAAGTGATCCTCATATCCTTGACCCATAAACCAAAGTTCAACAGAGGCAGACCAGGAAAGATAATTGTCATTGCCAACCAATTTCTCCGAAGTAATCATAGGAGATCCAGATATAACAGCGGAAAAAATGGAATTTTTAGTAGTCATATCTACTTATCTGGAGAATGAAGTATGTTTGGATTGAAGAGAGCCCTAATACGGCTTCAGATTGCGGCGTGGCACCACCGAAAAAGGGAGAAGAACACTTCCCAAGGCACGTGCAGGGATTGGAGTGGAGAAAAAGTAGTCGGACCTTCGCCGGAAAGACTGTTTGGAGGGCCGACGGAGACAAAAATCCCCAAAAGAGGTACGTGCAGGGCTCGGATGGGAGAACCAGGGAGGTAGGGAGGCTGGTCGGCGTCAGGCGAAGCTGGAGGAGGAGGCGCGTCGCCGGAGAAGTCCTCACGCGCCCTCACGCGCCGGCGCGTGAGATGCAGCCGCCGGCCTGAAAGCTGCGCGTGGACGGCGCGTGGAGGCTCTTTTGGTGCCGGTGCCTTCACAAAAGGTGGAGATCTCCTCCAGGCGCTCCTTCTGGTATGGTCGGTGTCGGAAAAAGACGTCGCCGGAAAAGTTCGCCGGAAAGTTCGCCGGAAAAGTTCGCCGGCGGTGAGTGGTTTCTGTCGACGATCTGAATGACCGGAAAGTATTGGGAGATGGGGAAGGTGACCGGAATGAAACACGGTTACCGGAAGGTTTCCCGGAGTTGATGACACGGGAAACAGGAAAGAATTAGGTTTTCTTCCTTGGCTCTGATACCATGTTGAGAGAGAGAGGAAGAAGAAAGACCTTGATTCTCATTAATGTGAATGATCTACTTACAATTGAGAAATATATATATATACAAGGCTAAGAGTCCTAACTACCATACATGTGTCCTACCATATATGTGTCCTATATTAACAAGGAAAGGTTATACACTATAAATACATCATATTCAACACTTTTCAACTAGCATTTATAGTTTGGTTTAAAAAAAAAAAAAAAAAAAAAAAAAAACAGAGAAAGGAATTTGACTTTCAAATAGTTCATGTGTGGAAAAAAAATATGGGAGATTACAGTTCTAAAAAGGGAATACTATAAAAGATTAAGGGAGAATAGGCCTTGATTTGTGAGAGAAAAGAAAAGTTCATTAAAAAAAAAATGAAAATGATTGGGTGAGAAAAATGAGAGAGAAGATTTTGAAAGATGGGGAAATAGAAGGAAGGTAAAAAATTGAGTATAAAAAGATAGGAAGACTTTTTTAAAGGGTGGGAAATGTTTGGAATTTGAGGACACATCTAGACTTTTTAGAAGAGAAAGCAAAAAAGTGCGAGGAACAAGAAAAGCAAAAAAAAAAACTTGAAGATTTATTTATTTATTTATTTATTAGAGAAAATCAAGCAAGAAAGAAAATGCTTGAGGAAGATGCTGCCACACAAGTGATCAATCATCTTAGGAGTGCTAAAGCAAGAAAAAAGAATGGAAATCTTCACCTAAGCAAAGATCTAACCATTCAATTATTCTTTTTCTATGCGATCATCAGTTAGTGTATGAAAAATCTAAATCATGGATCAAATCCTTAGCATTTGATTTCTGTATTTTGGTTCTTGAGGACGATGGTTTCATTGGTTCTTATACTTCAATTATGTCCTTTTGTTGGTTATTAAACATAGGGTGTTAATGCTAAAATCCAATTTGATCTTTTGAAAGTAAAGATTTGGAGTCATATGCATATTTGATTTTAATTTGGGTTTTTAACTTATAACAATTTAATCTAAATTTTGCGATTTGTTAATTTAATTTAGATTTTGGATTTTAATAATTTAATCTAGATTTTGGCCTTAGTCAATTAATTTGGATCTTGGGTTTTAATTTAAATTTTTAGTATCTTGGACTCATATTCTTGAAATAGATTTTGGGCTTGATATCAACATCTTTATATTTGGAGTTAGTTTGAGTTGGATTTCTTATTTGGGCTCATATCATGGCCTTCCAATTAATTTGTTGGACTTGTTTTAGATTTTCTTATGGGCTTAATCTTATTCCATTCATGCAATTTAATTTATGTGACTTAAATGTTTTCCTCATTATTGACTCACCAAGTCATGCCATATTTCATGTTCTATATCTCATTGCTGATTAGTGGTTTTGGCAAGTGGATTGGTTTGATTACATGGTATATTTCAATTGCTAGGTCATCAATGGGTTTAAGGTAGCGCAATCATTTTTCTCCCCATTGATTCATCTTGGTGATGGAAGCCCTTAACAACCTCTTGATGAGACCTCATAAAGAAAGCATCATTTGAAGTAAAAGAGCATAACGAAAGGGTCCTGAGCAATTAATGTGTTTGAGTTGGATTCTCATGTGGCTTAAGATGGTTTCTTAGTTGAAAATTAACTAAGAGAACAGTGAGTTAATTCCAATAGTGGGGCCAGTCCCCAATAAGAGGTAGTTGGCTTCATTATTGGGGTGAAGAGAAAAGGAGCCCACTTCCTACTTAAGTCTTCCATTGCGTATTCCATTTAAGTCATCAGTGGTTTAAGATATGGTGGAAAAAGATTTCTTAAGAAGTTGCTACCTGGAAGAGGCAAGGTTTACATTGATTAAAAACACATTTTCAGCTTGCCAATTTACTTTGTCTTTCTTTGTCAATCTACGAAAGATAAAGATTCAAATAGATTTCGTTTGAGGAAGGGGACTTTGTGAGAAAAAGCCTTAATTGATGACATGGTCAATTGCATGCATAGGTAAGAAGAAAGGTGGTTCGGACATTAGAAATTTATTTGTTTCTAAGGTCTTTCTAAGCAAGTAAAGTTGGAAGTTTGCTTTCAAAAGAGAACTCCTATGAAAGCAAGCAACTGTTCGGAAGTTTGAGGGAGATACAAAAGGGTGGTGTTCTCATAAGGTGAGGAATGGATATGATATATTGATGTGGAATCTAATTCATTGAAATTCTGTTCAATAAAATGGAAGAATTCTAAACATCCAAAATAATAAATGGGAATACCACAAATAAAGCCATTGCGACACCCATTAAAGGAGTAGTTCCCCATCCATGGGTTATTTTACCACATACTGAATTCAACGGTTTCAATAAATCCCCTTGATTTAATCTGGTTTTAATATCAAAGAAAGACGTAAGTGTCATCTTCACAAACCTGAATAAATATATATCTTTATTGTAGTGTTTTTATATTGTTTTCACAATTTTTCATAAGACAAAAAATTTCATCTTTATCTCCTGAGCCTTGAAGGGCAGACCTTTCTTTGATGAAAAGTTTTCAATTTTTATATTTTAAGTTAGAATTTATTGGTCATACCTATTCAATAATCTAATATGAATGACTCTGCATTCACTCGATTTCTAGGTCATAACCATTAGGCAATAAAGAGAGTATGGAATGATTATAGAAGTGGAACATGCTTTATAGTGTAAGATAGGAGGTGAGTGAAGTTCTAAGAGGACATTTGGTGAGATGATTCAACCTTGGGCATCATTTTTACTTTGTTGTTTGCCATGGCCATCTCAAAGGACGCTTGTGTGGTAGACATGGGATGAGTCTTGGAGCCCTAGTTTCCAAATATAGTTCTATGATTGGGAATTGCCCAAGTGTTGTTGCTATTCTTTCACAATTGGAAAAACAATCACTAAAGAAAGACAATGAAGATAAATTATCTTGGAGGAATTCAAATGACAGAAATTTCTTTATCAAAGATGGTTGGACTTCGAAAAACGAGGGACTCTTTGGTAAGTAAAGTTAGAGATCTTAGCTGATCACAAGAGTTGGATTCTTTACATGGAAAGTAATGTAGAGGATAATTTTGACTTTGGATCAGCGAAACAAAAAAACATGTACCTTCGGGAATGGATGTCACCCTTTGCAAAGGTCAAGAAGAATCAATAGATCAAATCTTTCTTTATCATGTTCAAACAAGGATCTTGTGACATTCGTTCTTCTGTTTGTTTAGCATTAAGTGGGTACTGCCTTTTTATGGTTGAAAAACTCTTTTTAAGCCAGTATAGGACCTTTGTGGGAAAGAAAAAAATGAAGGTGTAGAAGGTTGCCCTATTATACTTATTCTATACTATCTCAAAGGAGAAGAACCGAAGAGCATTTGAACACCTGAAACAAACGAATCATGATCCCAAAAAATAGTTTTTGAGCTCTTTTTAGCTTTGGCCTAGCAAGTTTTTAAATTGGGAGCTCTTTGTCCATATTAGATTTTGTCCATTGGTTTGGCATATTTTGACAGGAAGGAGGCGTTTTTTTATTTCTCCTATCTATACCACTTATGTACTTTGATGCAGCCCTTTTCATTTAGGCTGTTAATAATATTCTTGTTTACCTATCAAATAAATAAATAGAAGCCATCTAATCAGACTTTAATCGACATTTCTAGGAAGTCCCCGAGTATGCTGTGAGTGGGTATAATCAAGAATGTGCATCATGTGTCAAATAGAAGATCCAAATACATTATCAAGGTCAGCTTATCTGATGGTTGCCAGGTATGCAGCAGGGTGAGAAAGAAAAGGAAGTAATGAAAGAACACTCACATTATGACGCAGCAAAAGGTCTTCAAGGGCTTTGCAGTCAAAAAGAGAAATGACTCCATCTGCTGTTACTTCTCCACACTCCTAAAAAAAAGAGAAAAAAAAAGGCTAAAAAAGACGAAGAAAAGGCTGATGACATTCAAAAGCACATATTCTCACATTTAAAAGGCAAACATCTGCAGTGAAATTATAAAACACTAATGCTAAATGAGAAGGAAACAAATAAATAGTTTATATTTCATGTAACTATGACAAGAAAAATTTTCAACCGAATGCCATAACAAAAAAGCATATTATAAAATGATCGTGCCTGAAAATCTTTACATATATTAAGATGAATACAAGCAGATGAAGACAATAGGTAGTGCTCTAGAGGTGTGCACTAAGCAGCAAAGTGAGATAGGTATTTGAACCTGAATATTTGTTTGGCCACCTATGCCAATTTTCCTTTTTTTTTGTTTTTTTTTTTCCTTTGCTATTGTGTGCGTGTGTTTTAATCATTTTTAAAATTTTTTTTTATCAGAAACTAAAGATGTATTAATTGAAGATGTTTTAACCTCGTACTTAGTAGGGACACTAGAGACTCTATTGGTGAATAGGAGTATTGTGTGCAAGGTTTCCTCAAGTACCATATATCTCAAGGCTCAAACCCCATATGCATAGACCATATTTTTAGTTTTAACCTTTCAACTATTGAAGAAGGCAGCTAGCCTCTCTTGGAGAAATACAACTTACCCCTCTAGAAGTGTACCATTCTAACACTTGGTCAATTCCAAATAAAGAATTACCTGATTAACTAACAAAGAAAAGGGAGGAAAAGAATGGTACAAAATCCAAAAGGTTTAAACAAACACTTCCCATAGTTTATGTGTCTACTCTGATAATCTTGTCTTTCCTTGAAATAAGCACATGTTGGGCACAGAAAGAAACAACAACAATGAACAAAAAACATATGCTGGATTGCTGACCAAAGAATATACTAGTCAAAAGATACTAAATTACTCAGAATTCCTGGTTCTGGATAAGACCAAAAAACAAGTCTAATTAAGGTTTTGCTGAGTTGCTAACTAAAGGAACATATCCAAAACAAGAAATGGTTTTTAATTTGGCACATTTGGTTAGATTTTCCATAACTACTGGTAGTAGCTAATCATAAAAAAGAAGGATAAAAAAAAAACCTACTGGTGGCAAGTTTGTATTCATCTCAAGAAACTATCCACCGCACCATCTCATTTTTCTAATTTTCTACACTGTCTTAGAAGCAGTCGTGTCAATTTTCTTTGGACAGACACCAGTTAACTATACTATCCTTCAAAGATGAAAAGAAAATATTTATTCCCATTTCCTAGTATTAATGCCTCTCTCAAGTACTCAATGGCACAAGAAGGTCCAATTTAAACTGACCTACAAGTGACAACCCCACATCCCAGTATCAGTCAAGCTACCCTTTCTTTGCAAAGTAAATAGATGAATCCAAAGAGAATTGGTCAAAAACCAAGAAAAAGAGGCCATTGAAAACCTTAAAATGGATACCTCTAGATGGATAGAAGTCAAGCCTGGCCATCCACATGAGATGATCTGCTGAGAATCTACAAAGAAAAAAATACAAGAAGGGGTTCAAAATGTTTGTATTGCCCCAATAGTTAAGGGTACCCTTTACTAGTTCTATAGCTGTAGCAGAGAGGCTAGCACAAAGAAATAAGAATAGGAAATATCTTGTATACAGAAGTTGGAAAGAATGGTAAGGGTCAGAATTTTCATCAGCTCCTTGTTAATTTTTTTAACAATATTGAAACTATATAAATAGAAAGATTTTAAAAAGAAAAAAGGAAAAAAAAAAAGGTTGGGGGGGTGCAAATTTATGACATACATGCAATGGATGTTTTCAAGTAAAAGGTTTTCCTTTTTTTGGCCCCCACTAGGACTTGAACCTGGTACCTCCCAGAATCCCACCCAAGCCCTTACCACTTGAGCCAAGCCACAAGGGCTTTATATATAAAAGTGTGAAAGCATGCTTTCTATATAATAAATGCCAACCTGAATTGAGAAGTCTGCATCCTAACAAGGAAAGCTCAACCAGATTAACACAGTTCTGAGTCAGAATAGCCAACTCATCATTGGTCATCCATGGGGTCACCCTTTCCAGCCTTAATTTCCTCAAATTTGGCATACTGAATTTGAAGCTCAAAGAAGATATATCACCAAGACAGTAACAAAGGACCAGCACCTGTAAGTATCTCAAGGATTGCATGATGTTTATCATGATACTATCAGTAATTACCTGCCAAGAACAGAAATTATAATAAAATTATCAATTGAGAATAAGTTCTAATAGGATGTGAGAAATGAATACCAAGTCAACCAAAGGAAAATCAAGGAACTACTCCAGAAAACACTGTGCAAAGGCAGGCCTAAGGAACCTCACATTCAACTATTCTCATCAAGGAAGTATATCCACACCTGTTATTGATCTTAATATAGGAGTAGAATCAGGTTATAGTTTATTTATTTCTGGAAAGTCAGAAAAAGTGCCAGAAAAGCACAGTGAAGAATCTAAATTCAATGAGTTCTGCTGAAGATATTGTTATAGTGGAATCAACTGTTATTCTTCTTCTTGGAGCATGAGATAGAAACCAAAAGTCTGAAAATTCAATTGCATTAAACTTGCACAGTTTATTAGAGGGAAGTCTTTATCCCAAGCAGGGCATGAAAGGGTAAGTTTTACTTTGCCATGATTTTGAATGATTAAACCACCAATTGAACCATAAGTTTAAACCATGAGTAATGGATCAACACTGTACATCAAGTAGGCACAATTAAGCTAACACCCTTAACACCCTGTCTCGTCTTGCTTGCATGTGGATTTAATAAATAGGGGAAATAGACGTGTGGTTCAAACTCCAAACCTCTTGAAAACCAAAGCTTTAATACCATGTAAAATTATCGATGACCTAAAGGCTTAAACTATTAATGAACTAACAATGTATATCAAGCTGAGACACTTAGGGCAATCCACTTGCATATGTAAGATATTGGTTAGCAATTTCATGTTTGCATGCTACATCTACTACGTTAATAAACAGTACCTGAAAATAAAGAATCACCGACTCTAGGAAAGGACAAGTTGTGGGTAGTAATGTGAGCGCATCATGACTTAATGATGCACCTAAGCCCATGTTTATTTTCTTTAGTGATGTAATTGCAGGTCCCAAAGCTTCAAGGGAGAAATGAGAAAAACCCCACCCAAATGAAAATTCTTCTAATTTGCATGTCTTGGCCAACTCCAAATACAGTTCTTTACAAGAATGTGAGAAAGAAGAACATTCTTCCCCTTTACCATTGCTTCCTTGTTGAAACAAATTTTTACAGCCCCTAGCTTTCAAACACTTCAGGCCAGGATTTCCACGGACAACATAAGCTAAAGCAGCCCCAGAAACCTGCAATTTCACAACAGTGTCATGTCGTTTGACAAAGCAACATCATCCATTTGGCAGCATATTATTACCTTCATTTGGGCAGGAAAAAAAAAATACAACATAAATAAAATAAAAGATGCATGAAAAGAAATTCATATTTTTTTTGTATTTTTTGGTTGGCTCTCTATAAGAAACTGACCAGGATTAATTTGATCCTATGTTCTCTGTTTTCAGTTTCAAACTGTGTATACATAACTGATGTGCAGAATATGAGACTGCAGAACTTCAGAAAAAGATACATACCATGGTATTATCTACATCAAGCATCTCCAAGGAAGAACCAGAGAAACTACAAAGAGCATGGTCAACAAGGTGAGTCTCCCTCAAGCAAAGACTCCTTAAAACCTGCACTTGAGACAAAACCTCCAACAAAGATGTTTCATCAACACCTGCAAAGAAAATAATGAATTATATAAAAGAATAATTTTCTAAGGTGCTGTTATTCTTAAGATAGACTCAAACCAAAATGATGAATTTGCATATCACAGAGTTGTATCCCAATCCTTGGTTTTATCATAAATCCTGTTCAACCATTTTGCAATTCCTATGGTCACATGTTCTACCAGAAACTATGGCCCCCAATAAGAAAGAAAAACATTAGGGAAATCCTATGCATGACCCCGATTAGTAGGATAAGATTTAATTGTGACTTGAACCGAGGTTTCCAAAAAGCAATCATCTCAGAAGCTGTGACTCTCTTCAGGTTTTTATTTGAAGAACATAGAGAAAAATGTTAGAAGACAAAAATTGCAGAATTTTAAATATTAGCTCATGAATAGCCAGTGATTGAAATCAGATTTTTTATTTTTATTTTATGAGAAACAAATGTGATATATTGAATTAGGAATTAAGAAGAGTACAATAGAAGGATGAGGAATCCTCCCCCAAACAAAAGCTAAACATAAGGAATACCAAAAACCATAAATCATAAAGTAAATAAAAAGAGCAACCTCTCCTTCCTAACCCACACCCTTGGAACTACACACCGCTAACCAATCAAGTTGAACCACATTAAGGGAAATGCCCTTAAAAGTTGTAGTGCAAGAGGCCCAAAAAAGAAGCAAGGAAATGAATGTTATCCCAAAGAACCTTTGAAATCCTTGCCTTATCCTCAAAAATCCTAGCATTTCTTTCCCACCACACAACCCAAATTAAAAGCAATACAATCAGTTTGCCACAATATTAGGCCTCTCATGGAGCTTCCCAATCCCTTAAATGAAATAGTTATCATGTCATAGCAGGGGAACCCAATCCATCTTAGCCAATCTAAATAATTTGTACCACAACCCCATCGTCAAAGGACAATGTAAAAAATGATGATCTACTAATTCTCCATGTTTCATACGCAACTTACAAATATTAGAACTGAGGACTTTATAGGGTCTTCTCAACTATAGCATGTCATTAGTGTTTACTTCATTGTGTGCCACTAATCAAACAAAATAATTGACCTTAAAAGGAACTTAACATTTCCAAACAAAATTAGTAAGGAAAAAAGGAATTTGATCAAAATGGTGGGACAAGACTAAAAGAAAGATGTCATTGTAAATAAACCTAATGAAGATAAAGACCAAGTTCTCGCATCTGGAACAACTAAAGATAAGTGCAAACGAGTTAGAGAGGACATGAGTCTTTCTAGGTCTTTTATCTCAAAATCAGAAAGGTTATGATGGAAGTTAAAGTTCCAAAATAAGGGATAAGTAAACCCAAGAATTAATGAAATAGGAAGTTTTTAACCGTGACTATTCTGAATAATCTTGGAAATTGAGAACCCAAAGGTTGATCCCTCCACCAAAAGTCTTCCTAAAAACGGATTCTCTTCCTATCTCCCACCACAAACCAAATGTACATGGTAAAATCCTGAAAAACCTATGCAATAGTCTTCCATGGGCAACGATGTAACCACCTAGCTATAGTGTTGGCATTCCATCCATTAGTATGTGTCCTATATATGGGTAAAATAACCTGATGCCACGGAGCAGAACTCTCCCTAGCAAACCTCCACGGTCATTTCCCTAGTAGAGCATGATTCCTTAGAGAAATCTTCTCAATCCCCCTCTTCCACCTTAGGAATTAGAAAAATATTAGGACGCAAGTAACTAAAGGTGCCCTTTTCCCATTGTTTGGGATCAGAAACTTCTATTAAAACAAACAAACAAAATCCTTATTCAAATTTGCCTATCAAAACTCAGAACCCAAATTTTCAATAAAAAAAGTCAAATTAAAAATTTACTCTAAAATTTTTAGCCATTGATTGATTAAGATTTTAAGGGTCTAGGATCCATGAAACCTCATAAAATTTCTTCTGTGAATATAAAATCAGAATCACTGCAAGGTAGTAATTCTATTTTTATATTCTTGTTTCTGTTTTTGTTTTTCTTTTTCTTCAACCCAGCAAGGCCTTAAAAATATAGATATGCACTATTTTTTTCTAACATGTTTATCAGCATACCAATTTTTCTAAATATAGACAACATGAGGGGGGAAATTTACCCTTGCAACCACCCATATGCAGTGTTTGAAGCTTTAGAGCCACTGAATTTTGTTGCTTGTTTCCAAAATCCACAGCAACAGAATTACCAGAATTAGGAAGACTGCAGCAAAGAGCCAAAATCGAATTCCTCCCAAAAGAGGTATCACAAACTAGGATTGACTGTAGCTTAATACATCTGCGTATAAGAATTGACATGCCAGTATCAGTTACTGAAGTACATGCTTTAAGGTTGAGGTAGCATAAGGACACACAGAATTCTGAGATATCTTGGAGATCTGAATCTGAAAATATAAGCATTCAAAGAACAGTGAGTAGTTGACATGAAGCAAAGCAATGGGCACTTACATAAAAGGAGAAACAAAACATGCTGCAATAAATTGGAAGAAGAAAATGTCAAGGATTTGAGGTTTCCAACCCAGGCAAAAATGGCAAGAGTCTAACAAGAACACGGTCACATGGGTATGTTATATGCATGCCCATGGTAGATTGACTATCTTACCTGACCATCTAAAATGACAAAAGAGACTAGCTAGTCAAATTTCCCATAAAAAAAAATATCCTGGACACTAGATGCTCACCTAAGCAGACTAAATAAATAAAAAAAATGGTGGCTCCCATCCTCCTACCCCATAGCCCTGCAACTTGTGGGTTTGCCAGCTACTACACCATGCCATGGATATGCCAAATTTCAATTGTATGAATAATAGAATAATTAATATATCAAAAACCAAGTCCACTTGATCTAAACATAAGCAAAAACATCTTACCACTAACATCGGTTCGACCCTCCAACGTGAGATTTGTAATATTTGAGAGCAAGGATCCAGAGAGAGAAAATGATGTAGCATCCAAAATATAATTCTCTGACTGAACAAATGTTGTGGATATTTTTGGTGTTATCGTCTGACTAGAAGATATAATTGACACTTGCATTGGTATAACTGGGCTAACATCAACGGTTAAGTCCACTTCAGAGAGCAGGGAACACTTCACCAATTGGCGCAAACTGGTCATCTTGATATTCAATAAATAAGCTGCCCGCAGCGTTCTTAATGCTGGAAATGACTTGCAGAAGCACTCAATGGCAGCTTCAAAATGTAGCCTTGAACACTTAGAAATATCTACATCCTGTACTGCTTCAAAAGTCAAGATTGGCAACAACCCTGGTGAGATGGCATATTGCTTTCGGTCAAGATGTTTAAGGTTGATCAAAGACTGCTCAATGCTCTTTCTCAATTTGGAGTCCATAATATAGGAACAAGGAATCACAGATAGAAGTAGAAGCTCGACTGTTATTTGTGGACAACCTGAGTTGTCCACTTTCTGCACAGATAAGGAAAAAAATAAGTTATATAATCATGAACAATGGCATGTTGTGAACACAAAATCCAATGATTTTTTACAGAGTCCAGGTGAGAAAGGCTATAAATTTAAAGGCACATATACAACCACTAGAGCATAGGAAAAAATGATGACAGATTAAAATGCTTTCAGACTTCTTCATCAACTAACATGTTGAGATGTGAACTTGCTTGAATGCAAACTGTTTGAAACCCAGCGCTCTAGTTTTTTCCTGATCTGTAAAGGAAACTCCTACGTTTTACATCTGAAAGTTAACTCTTCACTTTGTTAAGAAAAATAATAATGAAGCTTACCATATATTCCATTCCTTTGGCTAGACAACAATGAAAAAAAGAAAAAAAAAAAAAAAAGATTCGGCTTTGGTATTTTACTTCTAAAGAGGAGCACATTAAACTAAGGGTGCTTTAAGCACACCAAGCACTCTTTCCTTCTCTTTTACGAATGATATCAAAACTGCACCCATGATTTTCCTTTTTATTAATCAAAGCCCAGAGAGAAAGGGGGCAGTATAAGAAACAAGTATGGTTCAGGTGAAAAATGCTATTGATATTCAAACAATAAAATTCTCACTTTCATTGGTCCACTACCAATAAATCCCAGCCTCTCCTATCACACCCACTTTCATTGGATGAGGTGCTAATAACCAATGAAGCAATAAAATGCTATTGATAGTCCACACAATAAAATTCTCACTTTCATTGGTCCACTACCAATAAATCCCAGCCTCTCCTACCACACCCACTGTCATTGGATGAGGCGCTAATGATCAATGAAGCAATAGACTCAACACAAAAGAATGGTTTGAATGGCATTTTACACAAGTTGGATATTGAAAAGGCCAATGACAATGTTAATTGGACCTATTTGCTAGAAATCTTTAACAAAATGGGTTTTTTCAAAAAAAATGATTGGTTGGATCAATTGGTACATTTTTACAGTGAGTTTTCCAATGTTGGTTAATGATACTTCCATTGGGATTTTTTGGGAGTTCTGGGGATCTAAGGCAAAGGGATCCCTTTACCTCTTATCTTTTTGTATTAGCTATGGAAGGGCTTAGTGGTTTGTTGAAAAAGGCAAAGGAGGGAGGTTCCTTTTCAAGGTTGATGTAGGATGGATGGAAGTCTAATGCCCCACGTCAACTGATTACTAGTGTAGGTTGGGCCCCATTTGCTTAAGCTTTTGGGAATGTATGTGGTCCTGCATCATTAGGTATCAGAGTAAGATTCGGCCTAGCTCACCTAGTGCTCGTTGACGTGGGTGTTAACAATTAAGTAAGGGTGTCTGATGTAGGATGGACAGAAATCCACTGTCCCACATCGATTAATTATTAACGTTGGTTGGGTCTTGTATCTGGAGCTAGCTCTACCCCTGATTAGCTTAAGCTTGCAAGAGTGCATGTGGTCCAACATCAAGGGTTTAAGTTAAGTGGTAAGGTAGGGAAAGGAAATGAGGTGTCTTACCTTCTATTCGCAAATGACACTTTTATTTTTTGCGAAGCAAACCATGATCAAGTAGTTTACCTTGGTTGGACCTTTATGTTATTTGAAGCCTAATCAAGGCTAAAGATTGATCAGCAAAAGGAGCAAGTTAATTCCAACGGACAATATTCCTAATGTGGATGATCTAGTGATTAAGATGGTTTGGAGGAAGGGGAGGCTTCTTGTTGCCTATTTGGAGCTCTCTTTAGGAGTGTCCTATAAATCAACGATGTGCTGCCACTTGGTAGAAAAGAGAGCCTAAAATATGTTGGCCATGTGGATAAAACAGTATCTATCTAAAGGTGAGAGGCTTACTTTTATCAAAAGGACCCTTTTAAGATTGTCTATTTATCAAATGTCTTTTTTTGACATGCTCGAAAGAGTAAGCTTAAGGGTTGAGAAGATTCAAAAGAACTTCTTATGGGGTAGGGATTCTTTGGAGAAAAAGTCGCATCTAGTGCAATGGGATATTGCCTACAAGGAGAAATTTGATAGAGGTCTTGGTATTAGAAAGCTTTCCATTCTCAATAAGGCACTTCTAGAAAAGTGGTTGTGGAGGTTTGCATCCAAAAACGAGTCTCTTTGGAAGAGGGTTATTGTTAAGAAGTATGAGGAGGTAGAAGGGGGTTGATGTACAAGGAAAGGTAGGGATGGAGATGGAGTTGGGTTGTAGAAAGTCAACAGGGGTAGGTAGGATAACATTAGTAGAAGAACCTCTTTCAATAAGGCCAAGGGTAGAAGGGTGAATTTTTGGAATGATATCTGATGTGGTGATTCAACTCTGAGAGAATCTTTTATCTTATTATATTCCATATCCTTGACAAAGGAAGCTTGGGTGATGGATGTTTGGGACCCCTACGAAGAGGAAGGGATTTGGAATTCTTGTTTCTCAAGGAAACTGAATTATTAGTAGTTGGAAAGGATCCAAAGATTTGTTCTCAAGACTTCAAGGAAAGGAGGTAAAAAGGAATGAAGATGATAGGTTGCATTCAATTGGTTGCTAATAAGAGAAAATTTCTATTCAAATCGTTCTACTATTTTATGAGGCAGGAAAAAGTAGTTACTTTCCTCCTCAAAAGCGATTTGGAACTCATTGATCCCAACCAAAGTACGTTTTTTTACATGGGAAGCTTATTAAGGAAAGGCTTTGACGTTGGATTAACCATAGAGAAGAGGATGGCACCTAGTGAACTGATGTTTTCCTTATATGGAAGTGGAAGAGACTATTAACCACACTCCTTCATTGTGTTATGATGGAGTTTGGTATTCTTCTTGTTTAAGGTAGCATGAGTGATGCCTTGGCCCATAAAAATGACTCTATTAGGGTGGCATGAGATTTTTGTGGGTAAAACACAAAAGAAGGTTTTGAGGGTTATCTCGCTTTGTATTTTTTGGACATTATGAAAGGAGAGGAATCAAAAATCTTTTGAAAGCAAAAAAATGTATGTTCATTCACTTGTATTCTTATTTCTTTGTAACTTTTGTGATGGGTGAGGGTGTACATAGATAGAGACTCCTTAACTATGGTAGCTTTAATAGACTAGTTAGGTTCATCTTGATGGGGCGATTGTTTTTTGTTACCCTTTTTATTGCTTTCGTAACTGCCTTTGTATATGACTTGTGTACTTTGGTGTGTCTTTAGCTAACGCCTTTAATATATTTATTTTGTTTACCTATCTATGAAAAAAAAAAGCACATCAAGCACTTTTTCTCTCTTTTTATTTTAGGAAAGATATGGAAATTGCTATCAAACCCTTAATTTTCCTTTTTATTAGTCAAAACACAAAGAGTGTGAGAGAGGGAAGGAGGGAGGAAGGGAAGGAAGGGGAAAGAGAAAGCTATATAAGAAACTAGTATCTAGCTTTTACTACCTCCTACTTTAAAGAAGTTATTCTCAAAAAACAATGTCTAGAATTTGTAATACGTGTTTAATGATATAATAAAAACCAAAGACTTAATTTCTATTTTACCCCTATAATTAATATCATCTCTAAACCCAATGGGACCAAATCATCAAAAAAAAAAAAAAAATTATAACTTTGAGATGGCCTGCAAGAGCACTAATAGAAATATGAAAACTGAAAGGAAAACCTTGGTATACTTCGTTAATCGAATCCTGAGTTGACACAAGTCCTCGTCTCCTAAGTCAATGACTGAGCCTGTGGATGGATGTTTGACTAGACTAAGAATCGCATTAATGCTCTTATCTGCAAGCTTAGAGAAATAGCAGCACCGTTTTTTCCCTAAAACATGATGCCAATATGATTTATATTATTCACAAATTCAATGAAGGATACTCATAAATATCAGTCTAAGGCTTCAGGTAAATTCTAGAAAATTTAGAGTACCTGCAGAAAACCACAATGGCAAAAGGTTAACGCGGATCTGTTTAACACAAAACAAAGGTTGAGCTTCTAGGAAAAAAAAATCATAGTTAGCTGGAACCCATAGAAACATAAGAAATAAGATGCCTTTACAAAATCAATACCCTCAGTGAATCTCTGGTAGTCCCTTTTTCCTTCAAAGGTTGCTAAGTTACTTCATAACAATGAAGAAATGGTTTGATGCTAACAATTATATAAGGAAATTTTCACAAATATGCTTCATTGTTCCCTACATTTGTGAGATGTCTTATTTGTGCATGCACACTGTATATAAAAGTAATAGCCAGATGGTGGACATTTAAGCCTTGTTTGGTAACTAATTTTTAAAACAATTTTCTACTCTAGAAAAAAAAAATAGGAAAACACATTTAGCAATTAAAAAACATAAAACTATTTTTTGTTCTTAAAACTTGAAAATAAAGTATTTTCAGAGAACACTTTTTAACAATTTTCACTTATTTTCTGAGGGTTGTTTTAAAAAAAAATTATATAAATATGAAGAATGATTAAAAATAAAGCATTATAGATAAAAGTTATTTTTAAAACATAATTAAAAATATAGAAAACAGGTTAAAAGTTTCGAAAATGTTTTTTAAAATATTTGTAAAACAAAAGTCTATTTGGAAACTTGAAATATTTTTAACATATTTTCTATATTTTAAAAATAACTTTTATATGTAGTGCTTTATTTTTAATCATTCTCTATATTTGTATAATTATTTTTTGGAATAGCTCACAAAAAGCAAGTGAAAACTACTAAAAGATATTATCTAAAACACTATTTTATATTTTTAAGAATAGAAAATTGTTTTATGTTTTCTAGTTATCAAACGTGTTTTCCTGGTTTTTTTTTTCTGAAAAATAGAAAACTATTTTAAAAAATAGTTACCAAGCAGGGCCTTAGTATCGGTTCTACCCATTGGTTTCCTCTCTTTTTCCCCTTTTAATTTTGATCAGAAACAAAATATTCATTAATATCTGGTTGATGGCACAATGATGGAAAACACTACCACTAAATTGGAATATGATAGATAGGCACAATGATCCAGTTAAAGACTAGAGTTTTTATGTGGGAAAAAGAAGAAAATTCATTTTACGACCAAGCAGGTACTAGCTTTGTTTAGAAAGCGTTTAGCTACAGGACCATGGCTAATCTGGACCTTACCTGTGATCAGCACAAACCAACATCCCATTCAGCATCTTAAAAATGCCAAATAGCAGGGAGTGGCTAGGTTAATTCCTGTTTGTCCACTCTCAGTTTGGAAAAAGAAATTCTGAATTCCCCCATTTTGGTATGAAAATGTAGAATAGAATTTTTGACATAATTTATTATTGTTATTATTATTTTATTTGATAGGTAAATTTAGTTTAATACAAGGAATTTCAGAATTTCTACTTCGAGCTCCTTTTTCTGAGATTCTCATATCTTATTTCAGTTCAGTTGCTTAACTTAAGTCATCCAAAGTTCATACACCCATATATAGTCAATTGCTGAATATAAGAATTGCTTTTCTAAGAGCCATAATCAGACTGTTGAACTCCTATTTTGGGAAATACTGAACAATGAAATTCTGTTGCCTCTTGTAATTTCCCCTGCTTTATGTTACCTGTTTCAGAACATCAGTACAATCATCTTCCAGGCAGCTTGAGCATTCAGACAATTCTGGATTAGCAGCTAGCCAAACTAGAAGGGCATCAGAAAGATGCTTCTCACTGCAAAACATAAATATCAGAAGTACATATGGTATAACACAGAATCAATCAGGTTACTTGCCTGATAAATAACCAACCTATCTACTGTCAACTCAGGATGTCTTGTGCAAGCAATCAACATATTGTAAGGTAAATTGCCATAAGAGTTACAGGACATCGCCCACATCTGCAGAAAACAAAACCAATCACATATCAGTGTTCATTAATGGAAACAGGATGAGACACCTAGACACCAAAATCTTTGCAGAAAGCAAAATATGTAAATGATAGTAAATCATCTTCAGAAGACACCTATAAGCCTGTCAATAAACTATTCTATATGATTTTTATTTTTTTTTTATTGGAATATAAACTATTCTATATGATTCAGTTGACTTCAACCACAAACACATTATAAGTTATCATCACCATGTTGCATAATATGGAACAGTGCATTAGGAAAAATATGATAATTGTATGCATCAACATAATAAGTGAATGAGAGTTTTCAGCTCATAGATTCATCAACAGAATGACTACTGAAATATGAATCTATTTAGACTAATGATCCCATCATGTGTTTAATGTAGTTAGAGAATAATTTGGAAGTACGAAGCAGATGCTCAAAAGTCAAATAGAAGTCAGTACATACAAAGTTCCTTGCAAGATACATCGTACAAAGTTCCGGAATAAAATCATTTGCTGCAATACATTCCAAATCCATCTATCAGATTAACTTGCACAAATTAAAATTAACATAATATACTAATTCAATCATATCTAACAGGCTGCAAAAACCAAATAAAATGCTCACCATGCTCTAAACCAAAGTCCCAAATATGAATTAAATCGTCCAATTGTATTTGAAGTGACAATGGCCCCTTGGATGAAATTAACTCTGAGAACCAAATCTTACACTTCAAAAGAAGTGTATCCACTCCAAAAAATAGTGCACCCTGAAATTGTAGCAAAAAATTTTAAGAATATGACAAATTCTAAAGCAGTTAGAAAACATAAAAGCTGATTGGTTGTTCTGGTAGTCATAGCGGTGTATATAAAAGATCAAAGTCAATTGAAGATGTATATAATTGATTTCAAAGCCCTGGAAAGCTCTAATAGATGGTGGAAAAGAGATGATTCAAAGAGAAAAAAAGAATTTCGGGCATTGATGTCAAAAATATGAGACCACCATCATAATGTAATTTAACTGCCTCATTTTTGAGATAGGAAACCCAAATATAATGATGCTATCCTAGTCTGTCCAAACCATCTCTTCATTTCAAGCATAAGAGTTCTTTTGTCTTTTGGGCTGACAAGTGGAAAACCTTGAACACTAAATCAGCACTTACCAGCCCTGCCATGTATTTTCAGTCTTGAAATCTCCTCAATTGGATCTTTCAATTTGCAACAAAACTCATGTATCAAGAGTCTCAAATGCAAACATTTGAACCATCTTAGCGGACCCTACACTATTCAGTCCTATTGAGACTACACCTCTACGAGGGGATTCAATTCTAAATCTTTTTTTTTTTTCTTTTTTAAGGATAAAAGAGGAATATGATATTAAAAGCGCCAACCAAAAAAGTTGGGGAAGGGGAGATGGGGACCATAACTGGTCCAGAATAAACGCAACAGAGTCATCCTCTAGATTTTTCACCTTTTCTTTCTCACAAAAACTCCCATGCCAACTCAATAGTACCTCTTTCACTGATCAGGGACAACCCAACAAACACCAAATAGAGTGGATAACAAATGCCACAAGCTTCCAGCCAGACAGCAGCAAAGATATGATTAGACAATTCTTCTATACTCCTAAACAGACGGTACAAATTAGCTAGGGACCATCCTACTTTCCTAATTTGGTCCATAGTCAAAATTCTCTTCCTAATAGTCTCCCAAGCAAAGAAACTCACTTTTGTAAGAACATATGGCCCCCATACTTCTTTGGTTGGGAAAAGACTTCCAAGATCACACCACAACCTTACTCTTGTTCCATTTTCTGCAATATAATCCAAGTCTCTCAAAGAAGACTCACCAAGCCATGAATCGTGATAAAACCTTAACCTTTTTCCATCACCCACTACAAATTCAGCCTTAGCTTAAACCTCCATTCACCCTCCTCATCACTTTCCACAACGCTATGATGGGAGAAAACCTTTTAAAGTATATTCAAGAAAGGAAAGAAAAGACATAAATAAACTTTAAGTAAGATTAATATTAGTTGGAATTAAATTAGGATTAGTATTGCTTGGAATTAAATTAGAATTAGTATTTAGAGTTAAATTAAGAGTAGTTAATTAAGTTATAGGAGAACTAGAATCAAAATCGTGATAGGTTATTAGAATCCTAGGAGACTTTGGATTTCTTAGAGAAACCTATAAATAAAGCTAATCAATTAAATCGAAGTAAATTGATCAATGTTAATAATATTACGTTTTTTTTGCAAGTATTACAATCCTCAATGGTGAGACTTCATTAATTTTCTTCTAGGTGAGACTCCTAGAAGGCCTTAGCGAGATTCTAAGGTTTCTATCTCTTCTCTTCTTATCTTCTTTTTCTCTATTTTTTTATTTTATTTCCTTTACCATAAACTTTATACCTCGTTCCTCTCCTTAAACCCTAACCCAACTATTTGATTGTAGGCAACCATCCTAGGGTCGTCCTACAACAGGCTACTCCATTCCTTTCCCTCCTGACAAGCAATTCTGTATCTTGTTGTCCAATTGTTTCACTCATCTATCTCAGCAAACTTATTTCAGTGCAACTTGTCCTACAATGTTGTGTCCTTATTGCCTAATTCACTCCTTAAAAATTACCTTCAACAGTTAAAATCTTAAAGGATTTGACCAAGAGAACAGCATTTGACCAAAAAAAATTCCCTCTAGCTTTGGCATCTCAAATGTGTAAAGGTAAAAAAATGATTATGATACAGTCCCATCCAACTTGTGGATTGCAAAGTATATTGAAGGATCAAGTTCAGCACACCACATCAAGTTGGATGTACAAGAGGCCTTAAATTCATGGGCTCTGCCTTGGAGTAGGGATGCCAAATGAGAAAAATGGGTAATTAGTACTTATATTATCATATATTAACAGATATATGAAATAATGTAATTGTCTACCTCATAGAGAGGAATGAAATTCTGGGGAGTCACATCCAATGGGCAACCATAAATGAACTTCAGAATATTAATGAATGCTTCCAAGTTCCACTGGATCGAAATAGAGCCATGGCACGATTTTCTGCAAAATGGATCAGAAAAATGGACAACATGCACGAAATAGTAAAAGATAACCAAAGAAATTAAGCTAAAGCAAACATAAGCTTCAATGGTATTTTAAAGGGGGGGCATCTGCTACACATATGTGATAGCCAACCATGGAGTCAGAAAGAGCAGGGAGGATGTCAGCTGTGAGAATAGCTAGTTTTACACTATATCATGAAAAGTACAGGTGTGTATTTCATAGACAGCTACGATTCATGGCATGGTAATTCATACAGTAAACTAATTCTGGCCTTCAGATTAACCCTACAAAACTACCAAGGGCAAAATAGCTCATGCATATGGTCATGCAGAATTATATGTTATTTAGACTTACAATTTTCTGGAATTCAAAATTTTTGCTCATTCTACAGAGTTAACTTTGCTGATTTGGAGTGTATACGATTTAGATTCAGTTCGAGTTTCATGTAACCAAAGAAGTCCTAAGACCAACTTTATCAAATTTCAAAACTATACTATTTTACATTCTCTCAGTGTCTTTTAATATTTAAAATGATAAAAAATAAAAAATTTCATTGTTTTCACTTATACAACCATTAGAAACTACATTTAAAATGTGTATTGTCTTCGTCCAAGCATCATGATTGTTTCCAAATTTAACATGTTAAAATCATATTTTATTTTAAACATAAATTAAGTATATCATAAACAAAAAGAACACTAGCATAAAACAGAATTTCAAAAAACAACAAAAACAAAAATATTGAATGGTGATTAATAAAAAAAGAATGCCTATAATTTTGACCTGTTTATTAATTTTTTACAAATAATCAATATATTAATCATAATTAGATGGTAAAATTTTCTTCTCTTTTTCCATGTTTGAATTGTAGACAGGACTATTATTATTATTATTATTATTATTACAGTACAGATTGTTTGATATTGAATAGTGATTAATAGAAGACAGTGATAGATAATTTTGATCTATTTATCAATTATATGATTATAAATAATCAATATATTAATCATAATTAGAGGGTAAAATTTTCTTTCCTTTTCTCATGTTTGAATTAAAGAAAGTAATGGAATGATCAATATATATACTTGTAGGAATAGAAAAAAAAAAAAGAAAAATAAATAAAAAAAGGATGAAATTTACCTAAAGTTTCCGCAGAGGAGGCTGTGGAAATAGGAAGAATGTTGGATGAGCCTGCAAGAGTAGTATTTCGTAATATAAGGATTTGTGATAACGAAATTGAAGAAGATAACGAAGGAACTGCCGATCACTGACCTGTTCCGATTGGATTGAACCTTCACGATTCTATGACTGAGGATAGTAGGCAAGTCCCAGGAAGAGGTCTCAGCAGTCGATATGTAAATCTCGTCCTCCGCGATCGGTTCTTCAATTGAATTAGGGTTTGTGCATACAAGGAAAATAACATCGCCTTCCTCGTTTGAAGCCATGGAATGACGATTCTTGCTTAACCCAACACCATTACAAGAAAATGGAAAAATAGTCAAGCAGCTGATAACCACACTGGTTCGTTTCTTGAAATGGACTCATGACCGTTATATTTTTCCCACCCCGTGTCGCTCCTCTCCAAACAGGAAGCGGCTCACGATGAAAATGGTGTTAGTTGTTCTACTCAGATGATTTCACTTTTCGCACGTACAGACACATGATTTGAACTTATCGAGAAAAGACATAATTAACCCTCCACCGCCCTTTCACTTGTTTCGCATCATTTGATTTGAGACTGAAATGTAATCCCATTCCGAACCTGGTTCATAAATTATATCGTGATTATTTCTCGTCATTTACTGACGCGTGAGTACTGATTGTGATTTTTAAATCAGATGTTATATTTATTTTCATAATTTGGATTTACAGTTTAATAGGGTTCTAAAATGAATTGAAGATTGGTTGCCCATTTCAGCCCTTTATTCAAAATAATTATCTTCCATGTTTCATTAAATATTATTTTTAAATATTTAATTACATTAAAATAAATATACTTTATAAATAATTAAAATATTATTAATTTTTACAATTTTATTTTATTGAAAATTATTATTATCATTGTTATATTCAAAAATTAAAATTAAAAATTAAATTTAATTAATTTTATATATAATTAAAGTAGAATGAGATAAAATAAGACAATACTCAAATATGTAAGTTTAAAAAAATATTTCAAACATACACTTAATCTATTTATTTAAATTTCAAATTTATCTTGATGAGGGTAAAATAAGATAGATATGAAAATTTTATATATCTATCTTACATCTATATAATTTTTTTTTAGATTGAGATGAAAATAAATATAAATAAATGGGACGGGTTGGGATTGGATGACCCTTTTTAAATTTGTTTCGTTGTCATCCCTAAACATGCCCATTATCTTCTTAACCAAATAAAATTATTATTTATTTACATATGAAACCTTTTAAAAAATAGGGTCTTATGATAATTGTATAATGTCCAACTTTTTTTATCTAAAATATTTTACATAAATCCAAAAACTTTTACTTGAAGATTTTTAAGTAGATCTTTAAGTGCTCTTGAATCTTTTGTAATGTTGCGATGATTTTAAGGAATCTCTCACTTAAAATATCTCTAGGCCACAAATATGTAATTTTTATCATTTTTGTATTTATGTTTTAAATATATATATATATATATATATATATATATATATATTTTTTTATCAACGAGACGTTTTGGATTAATTATGAAATTAAATAAATGTTTTTAAGTATTTTTCATTTGAGTTAGAAAAATAATAAAAAGAAAAAGATACAATAGTTTTAGATTAATTTAAATACAAAATATTTATTATTTTCAATTGCTTTTCATTTTCTCTGCATATCATAAGACAATCAATCATAATACTAGCTTCCACGTCACACGCTCCTTGAGAATCCACTATCGTCTCACTACCATGGAGGAAAATATCGGGATATATCGGCGATATATCGCCGATATATCTTGTATCGGGAGGCGGCGACACGACATTTTGAGGAGAAAAATCGAGGAGAGATATTTCCGTAAATATCGCCAAAATATCGGCGATATATCGGCGATATATCGGTTTTGGGAGATATATCGGAGATATTTTGAAAAAATCGCCTCTGGTGACAAAATATCGGTGATATATCGGCGATATATCGCTGATTTTTTTGTGATATTTCCCCTCCTTCATGCAACTTGATCTGACGGCCCAGATCACGCCCGTGTTGATCCGACGGCCTAGATGTGATTCCAATGGTAATATGGCGATCCAACGGCCAGATTGCTCCCAATTTTTTATCCAACGGCCAAAATTGATTTTCAACGGTAAATTAATGTTCCAACGGCTATTTTGGCCCAAATTTATTCTATAAATAGCCCAAATTTCATCCATTTCATCCATTTTTGCTTTCATTCTTCATTTGCTCTCTCATTACTCCAATTTTTATTAAGGTTGCTCAATTATTTAATCATTTTAAGGTATATTTGTTTTAAATTGTAATTAATTTTGTTTGCAATTGTAATTAATTCATGTATTTTCAATTAATTAGTATGTTTGCAATATGGATGATTTAATGCTATTTTTACATTCAATTGTAATTAATTTTTATATTTTTATTGAATTAACTTAGGTTAATTTGATTATTTAATTATAAATTGATATGTTTATTTTAGATGATTATTTGTGATTTATTTTCACATCTAGAATTAAATTAAACTAGTTAACTTAGCTAAATTATTTAATTAATTTAATTAACATGCTAAATTATTTAATTAATTTAATTAACATGAACTAGTATATTTTGAATATGAAATATGTTTATTTAATGAATTTAATGTGTACAAATTATTGATATTTAATGAAATGAAATATTTTATGTGGCTTTACAATGAGAACAATTACAAAATTAACATTTCTTATAGATCGATATGATATAACTACATCTAATATCGCAAATTATATTATATATATATATATCAAATTTTTCAATAAAACAACTTTAAAATGTCCATTATACTTCTAATTATATTATTATGAGGTTTTCCTTGCATTTCTATGAGTTTTTAATAATTTTAAGCCTACCGATATTTTTTTCCAGAATATCTGCCGATATATCTCCGATATATCCGATATATCCGTAAAATCGAAGTACCGATATATCCGTGATTACCGATATTTTCCTCCATGCTCACTACCTACATGATGGGTATGAGTAACATTTTTCCGAACTTTTTTCCTCTATGGTTAGATCATTATTTTTGTTATTAAGGAATACCTTATATTTATTACATTTTCAATCACCTACGAATGCGGTATAAAATATAAAATGACCAAGAGACCTTTATGGTTACAAGGGTTAGAGATGGAAATCATTTATTTTCATTAAGATAGATTTAATGAGTTAAAAAATATTTAAATGTATTAAATGATTTAATAATTTGGAATCTTTTAAATATACAAATATTCATATTTCGATATAATTATAATTATTTTTAAAAAATATTTAAATATGTAACAAATGTGGACCTCACTTGATGTTCTAAAGAATGTCATGCCTTATGTTAAACTAAAAAAAGTCCATTCCCTACAAAAAGGATAAGAGTATTATAAGATTATTTTATATATTGATTATTGAAATCACACAAATAAATATAATAGGGGGAAGTAGAGTGCGTTTGATAATTATTTTAGAAAATACTTTTATATTTGAAATATATAAATTTTTAAGTATTAAAAAAACTAAAAATACTTTCTAAAATCACTGTTAAACACACTATTAGTCATTTTAATTGGTTCCTTATACCGAAATACACATGCCCACTCCATGCATATCTTGTTCAACTTACTTGGAAAGGCACAAGTCCATAACATATTAAATATTGTTTATTCCACGTGATACACTCAAATTTTTTTTAATAGAGCTTGAAAACAAAATGCGAGGAGAGATCATGTGGAGCCGGAAAAGTTCCATTTTTATGCCATGGTGATCCGCATCGAGACAGACGTTTCCATTAAAACATGCTCAGATTTAATCTGATTGATGTCTCAATTGCTCAGGGTGATAATCCTATAATCGGGAGGCAAGAATAGAATGGAGAATTAATAAATAAATTTATGCTGCCATTACAAATATTAAATAAAAAATGCAGAGTGAGGAAAAAAAGAGGTTGGATTGGGAAGGACATTGGTGTCTGAAATTGCAGAATCCGGCCCCTCAAGAGGCTCCATAATTTAGATTAAACAGATGAATTTGGATGACCCACATATTGATCAGCCACCGACTCTACAAGAGTCCCAACTCTCAAGAATTACTTAATTATGACATACCATAAATGACAGCTTTTGCCACAATATTCTCCACCAAATTTACATTATAAGCTAGATTTTAGTTACAACTTACAACAGGGGAGATGCCTCCATTAAGAGATAATACCCCACGAGACAGCTTCTCTTCTCTTCCCAAAATTAGAGGTTTTTGGCTAGAACAATTCAAACTCCAGGTACTTGCTCTCCTTCTGCTGGGAAGCCACTGTCATGAGCCCAAAATCACAGCACTCAGGTAACTCCGGAGGAATAGTACAGCGAATAAGTGCCCAATTCAGGCCCTCAAAAAACGGGTGCTGCTTGATCTCTGCAGCCCCCCGCTCTGACCCCAATCGATTCTCCGGCTCCTTCATCAACAGCCCTCTGATGAGATCCCTTGCCTGAAAACTAATGATTGGGCTGTCTGGAAATTTGAGGCTCTGCAAAACCACATTCGCCAATGTTTCATCATTTCCAGAACCTTTAAATGGTGTCTTTCCATATAGAAGCTCGTAAAGAAAGACTCCAAATGTCCACCAATCAACCGCACTCCCATGGCCCTCTCCTTTGATGATTTCTGGAGCCAAATATTCATGGGTCCCCACAAAGGAGTTGGATCGAGCATCAGTAGGCTCAGCCACAAGCTGTGGTAATGATCTGACCTGGGCTGCAAGTTCAGATTTTAGTTTCCGTGTTCTTGCAGCTGCAGGCAAAAACCTGGGGCTGAAGCATGGGACCTCACAGGATGGTTCAATACATAAAGGGTCAATGCAGCTAGACTCTTTGCATGGACCTGACATCATCCTCGTGGGCTCCATGGTTGATGAAGATGATTTGAGAAGAGTTGGATTTACATTGCATCTGAGTGACAGATCAAAATCAGTGAGCATAATGTGACCATCTTCTCTGACTAGAATGTTTTCTGGTTTCAAATCTCGGTATACAACTCCAAGCATGTGTAAGTATTCCAAAGCAAGGAGGACTTCAGCAACATAAAACCTGTGATACGGAATAACTAAAGTTTAACATTGACAATCAACAAGAAGATAATGAGTTCCCATAAAATGCCATTTGTGTGTGAGAGAGATTCCAGCAACAACTAGTTTGATGATAAAAAACCAAAAAGCACCTCAAGGTTGGTGAGAAAGATAGAAGTCCTTGAATTGTTGTTTCTGAGAGATTTTAACACTAGAAATATTATAGAGGCTACAAGCATAAGTTGAGATGTAACACAATCCAAAGTTGTGCCGAGACCATTATAAGGTTGAACAACAAGCATGATTCCAAAGGATGTAGGTTGTGGCTAAGACAAAAACACATGATGATCTAAGATTGAACAGAGGATACACATCATTGGTGCAGCTGACTCCAAGAAAATGCGATTTAAAGCCTTAACAAGTTGAGCTGATGCAGCTGTACCATTGATTCCTAGAAGCAGATGTATGCAATGACCATCTAAAGAGATTTTTGACCAAAAATAATCAGGGAAAAAAAAAATCATCTACTGGTGACAGTGGCACTCTTATGGTGCATGCACATGGTGCTGGTGTAAGTCGAAGTGGTGGTGCAGTTGTAGGTCATAGTTATAGTTGTTATTGTGGTGGAAGCTTTAATTCTACGTGTTAATACAATAACATAAAAATAAAGCAAATCTACACACAAAGAGATCTAGAGTTTTAATGTAGTTCAGCCAATTATACTACATCCACGGATAAAGGAGAATCAAGCCATTATATCATAAAGAAATTATAAAGGAAAGAAAAAGCAGATACAACTCTTGAGCCACAAAACAATCTCATATCTTTTTCACTGAGCATCTACACCATGAGCTTGTGTATTGCTTCACATGGTGTCTTTTCTTGTTCTTCGCATCTCTATCTACTCAATATAGACTTTATATGTACATCTCAATCTCATAAGCAGCCCCCCAAAACACCAAAAAAAAATCTGAAATATTTACAAAAAAAAAAATCTTTAACATATTTTCTTATTTTATAAGAAAACCTATTTCTCCAAGAAAATACCAAAATAAGAAATATTCTACACAACATCATTCCCTAAAAGAATACATACCAAATATGAACTTGAGACACTTTCTAATAATGGTAAGGTTAGGGGTAAGTGGGGGCTGGACAATGTTAGGGGTAATTGTGCGTCCAGCCTTTAGGTTCATCCAATTGCCAAATCTTAGGACTCAGGCACTTAGCAGAATTGTCTATGTTCCCAACATAGACAATCTTGACATATTTTCTTATTTTAGAAGAAAACCTATTTCTCCAAGAAATTACCAAAATATGTACCAAATATGAACTTGAGACATTTTCTAATAATGGTAATGGTAGATGTGGGGGGTGGACAATGTTAGGGGCAAGTGTGTGCCCAGCCTTTAGGTTCATCCAATTGCCAAATCTTAGGACTCATGCACTCAGCAGAATTGTCTATGTTCCTAACATGTATATTTGTCCATGGGTAAATGACATGACTATCACCATACCATGTTAGACACAGCTAATTAACCTATAAAAAAAATGTAAAAAGACAGCTACTTCACTCATTTTAAGACATCCAAGCAACGAGAAATGGATTGGGAAGGTAACTTAGGGAACTTATAGCAAAGAAATAATATCTTATTCTCTTCATTTGTTAGACACGCTTGTAAGGTACAGACCAAGAGCAGATGTCTTAGATGCATATCCGATATGCACCCAACAATTCATTTCTTGTTGAATCCGACACAGGTATGATTCACACATCCTAGCATGTTTATATAGAATGGTGGTTCAGCAGTGACGTTCTGAAAAGGTGAGGACGGGTGACAGATGGTACAGTTGAGTCTTTACTAGCAGATACAAGATATGCACGCATACATTTTTAAAATGTTTTTCAGGCAAATTAGAAAAATATAAATAGGCGTCTAGCAAAAAAAGGAGACCCAAGTATGCTTTCAAGCTTCCTTATTTTGTTGGAGGTTTAAGAATTGCACCTTCTTTTGGCTTTGTTTTCTTAAAACACAAATAAAACAAATCCTGTCAGACATGTTTTTAATAATAATAAAAAAGGGCAAAAAAAACTTGTTTCCAAAGGCAGTCCCAAAATGAACCATAGCCATCCAATGTTCTCACAGCCTTGCACATGCAACCAATTAAATGCAATAGGAAAGATGAAAATAGCAGTTACTTGAATCCAACCGAGCCTGAAAATTAAATTTTGTTCCAAACCCTTGAGCTGTTGTTCTTATTAAAGGTTCTAAAATTTCAACTCAATTTTCCTGTACTTCCATTTATAGGAGAGATGCGAATTAAGATCCTAAATTATGTCTTCTCCAGAAAAGTAGCCTTCTCCCAGTGGCTTCATGAACATATAAGATAGGGAAGCCAGTGCCAGCTATTACAGGCCAAGGGTATCAGGCAGCAATCCGAAATTAATGACATAATAGAAAGATCCAAAGATTGTGTTTACATTGATGAAAAATATCAAGTTCAAACACACTTAATGAACAATTATTGCATGAATTTCAACCAAAGAACCACATTATGAGAACATCATTCACAGTTTATGAACTTTTGAATCAACTGCATCCTCAGTTATGGTGCATCCTATAAGTTTAGCCAAATCCAAATAAACTAATTCTAAAGCTCATAAAACAGCACCTAAATAGCAAATCCAAACACTGCTGATTGGACTTCCAATTTATGAAATGAAATAGACACATCACTTGCGAGACCAAGATTGGTACTTAATGCAGGAAACCAACTAAAGTTACACAAATGGTGAAATTCGTCTAAAATTTTCTTTTGATTTTATTTAACATGTTCAATTGTAAATAATATTTCTGAATAAAAATAAAGCAATTTGGGCAATAAAAGTGAGTTTCTTACCTTGCTGCTTGTTCAGGAAAATTCCTACCAGGCTGCTTCTGCCGAAGGACATGCAGATCTCCACCTGGACAATATTCCATGACCAAACATGACAAATTATCTGATGTGAATTGAGCATAGAGCGTAGGGAGAAAAGGATGATCCAGCATTCGCAATATTTCTCTTTCAGTTTGGGCCCTTGGCATCTTTTTCCTTCTGGCCAAAAAGTCATTGTCCATGACCTTTATAGCAAAAAGGCAGTATGTACCAATTAGCTCAGCCAGATAAACAGTCCCAATGTCTCCACCGCCAAGCTTTTTCAACAGATTGAAGTGTCTCAATCCTAGAACTCCTTGCTGCATCTGGACTTGGCGGATGGCTTCCCATCTTAAATCCTTTGACATGTGAGGTCTATTGCCGCAACTAGACCCACTTAGAATGCTCTCTTCGCTGATGCTTGTACTGCTACTGTACTCACCACGGCTACTTTTAGAGCTCTGAGACAATTCCCCTTTCTCCCTTGATTTTGCATTCTTGTTCGCCTTGACAAAAATAGCTTTATGTCTGTTATAACTATTGGAACTGATGCCCGGTTTGTTAGCAACTGAGTTCATATTACTAAAGCTGGCTTCAGTGCTGAGACTTTTTAAGTTGGATGTGGGAGAATCTTGACTCAATTCTTTCCTTGCATCCTTCAATGCACAGTGGCATCTCTGGCAAACCAATTGACTTGTACTTGGATCCATTTCATCATTAACTTCACTACATGTATTAGAAGTGGAGGTGGCAGAATTTGAATCCTGCTTTACTTTTTTCTTTACAAAATTCTTGTTTCTGAGAATTGGTTTGACTACACGTTGGGTGTTCTTTGTTGACTTGCTTGCCTTACTACTGTTGACCGAGCTAGAAGGTACATTTTGCAACCTGCCTTTCCGCCCTGGCTTTAATGCTGATGCTCTGTTTGCTGATTTGGTTGAGGCATGACCAGTGGTACCTAGCTCTAGCATGTTATCATCGGTGTTTGCACCAGATAGAGCAGTTACAGACGTATGCTTTTCTTTCTGCACTGATTCTGTCTTTGATGTTTGATTACTAATTTCTGTTGAAACAGGAACAATCTCACTTTGCGGTGATCTAGCTGTTGTTCCTAATTGTGTTGCTCCCACGGCAAATCGGGGAGAAGAATGAGCACTTTGGCTTGATGACTTTACCTTGGGAACGTGCAGGTACCGAGTTACCTTCTCAGAAGCATTTGATGTGCTCTCTTCTGGAAACAGAGAGATTTCTGCAATACCACCCTTGCCTAGAGACATACCAGGTTGTCTGGCTTCAACAACGACAGTACTAAACAAACTCTTAATCCTTCCAGCTTCAGACGACCCTGCATAACTTCCCGACTTTGATAACCTTTTCACAGCAGCCATTTCAGATGCCTGAGAGATGCAGAGTCCCCTTAGTGCCTGCTTCAGAGTTGCAGGCTCAGAAATCCCAATTCGTGGTGAATGAGAACCACTGACTGTAATTGGCTTTTTTAACACATTCTTCGATGGGGAGTCTGTTCCAACTTGGTGGGGAAGACCCCAAACCTTAGATGCATTTTTTAGGTTAATTGCCTCAAAAATCCGATTAAGATCATCTTCTAGAGAACTGTCGTGTCCCAGTTTCAGTATAGGAGGCTTTCTAACTTTGTCATCCACTTTTGCACCAGATTTTGGTCGATGAATTCCTCTAGAAAGTTGAGCCAAACTTGGGTCTTCCGATGATTCAACAATTTCACAACTACCAGGAAATGAACCCATCATTTGGTGCTACTTACTGTTTGCCGAATTTAATTAGATATAGTACCACAAAAAGGTAGAGTGGACCACTGAAAGTTTATACTTCTCCAATTCTGTGTGAACATTTCAGATATAAGGACTCTAGAAATGGGAGAACACAAAATGTGCTTGAGAGCTTTCTTTGATCAGACAGAATCAGAATTTGTATTGTCTGATAGCTTCTTTCCCTCGTGTAAGAATTCAAGATCCCAATCCTGACATGATCACCAAAACACAGTATATTCATTAAAATCAGGCAATAGTAAAAGGGAAATAATACATAAAACAAACATTTTTCATTAAAATCCACAACAAACAATACACCAATTCACCAAGGACAAGGGCCACTCCCTTATAAGAGAATCTTTTCTATGAACCCATTAAGAGTTTCAATTTGATTAGCATGCTGCCACTGTGTCAATCATAACATGGCAGAGTACTACTTTAAATTAGTCATGATCCGAATCCATAGACTTAAATGTAGGCTGAATTTCCATTTAGTTATTCCATCAAGTATTAGATTTCATACCAGGTGACATATGTACCATTCCACATTGAAAACAAAAATAGATTTTAGGTGGGAGAATCTAATTAGGTTATACAGGGAAACTCTTTTCAGAACAAGATTGCCAATAAAGTTGAGGGCATTTTTGTTTTATTGGATCCCATATGCTAAGAAATCCAATATATAAATTTCTTAGTGTTTCATATATTGCAACTGCAATTTCTCCACTCCATCCAAGCATAATTTCAACATTTAATTATTGTTTCATTTGTTTCTGTGGAAACCAAAATCAGGCAAAAAAAAGAGTGTGCTCATGTAAACAATTCACTTTGTGAAACTAATAAACTGAATGAAATTGAAATGTCAAGCCAATTTCCTAGAAAATGGCAGCCCAAGAATTAGAAAAACATATAGTGACGTCCTTATCTGTCATATTGAAACCCCAGCCTGTTACAAAGAAAGTTATACTGATATTGTGCAACAACAGCAGCAATTAGAGGTTTACCAACCCAATTCCAGGATCTACTTAATGAGACACCAATTGAACTTGAAAGGTTGCATTTTGCAATTTAGAGCTATATCATGGGTTAAATACAAAGTCCTGATTCAAACAAAATAAAGATTGGAAACAAATTCTATTGCCTCGAACCACTTCAAATCCAGATTCGAAACAGTCTACCAAGAAATCAGTACCCACAGCTTCGTTGCCAAGAAACTGCAGATTTTTTTTTTTTTTTGATAGGCGCCAAAAAACTGTAGAGATTAATAAATACTGTACAACCTTGAATCGTATTTTGTTATTTTTTCTGCCACCAGCTAAGCCAAAATGGCACTACTGTACTGGTTGGCTGAATATTTTAGTTTCTACGAGTCCCATACAATTTCGAAACGTTAAAAAATAAAATAAAAAGGAAAAAGAAAAACCCCCAACTCAAAATTTTTCCTACCTTTTCTCGGCAAGCAATCAGGCCTAGAGCTAAACCATAATGAAGACACATACATTCTGACTGGTAACGGAGCTCAAACCCCAAATAACAGAGAACCTCTTCAGATCAAGAACAGAGAGATCCAAGTCCGAACAAAAAAAAAAAAGCCCCCCCAAAAAAAACCCAACTTGAAAAACTTAAATAAAATGGCTTGGACAAAACACAAAAAAGAACAAGATTTTAAGCTAATAAGAGTGAGATCAAGAACAGAACACATTACCTGCAACAATGCCAGCTGTAAGGACACGCGAAGGCAGGTTCGCTAACCTAACCACCGGAACAATGGAAATTCCAAAGCCTCTGAAAGTAAGATTTGGGAAACCCTAACGAGTTTGGTGGGTTTAGGAGGAAGACGGTGGGGAAGATTGTGAGGGAGCAGAAGCCTATAATCAGTGTTTCTCTTTTCAATCTGGCTCTGATTATTTTGAGGGTGTGGACCCACCATCTGGTGGGTGTCACGTACGGTTGAGGAAAAAAATAAGCTTATGCATCATGATTTTCATGATAGCTGAAGAAAGTTGTGTCATTGTCTTTCATTAAAATATTTATTACACATTCTTATGATTATATAATGTCATTCTTAGGGAAGCAAATCTCAGAGTTGTTGCATGATGAAATGTGATACGATTTTATTTTCAATCTCAAAATAGCTCTTTGAAATTTTAAAACGACAGTAAATAAAATAAAATAATTTGATATTCAGGTAATTAATATAGTCTAAACGGGATGATTACGTGCATGAAATAGCTGGTGGTTGAATTCTAGAGGGTGAAAAGTCAATCCTAATCATTGAAATTCCACCGTCATTTAAGATTGGTTTCAAGTCTATTCAATTGCCAAGGTTAGGTATAATGCCTAAAAATGTTTTACAAAAATATGATTTTTTTATTTTTTATTTTTATAATAGTAGCATTTTTTTTAATGTATTGATGTCCCAATGGCAGCCACTAAAATTATTATCATCTTCCCCTTACCCATATTTATAGTCTCCACAAATTATCATATCACTGTCGAAAACTTCAGTAGCGGAAAAGTGAGAGAAGCCATAACTCTTTCTTACCTTGCAGGGCAAACATAAAAATCAAGAAGAGCTCCCATTTCAAGCTTCTAATAATGTAACAGGCCCATGTGTTATAATATCATGCAACTTTCATTTAATTTAAGTCAGTTTTTTTTTTTTTTTTTTTTGCCTTAACTACGTATTAATTCTTCATGGACCACTGTTCATGGTTAGTCCCTCCGCCACGATTCATTGATGAACAGTAGGAGTACGGGATTATCCGCAGTGTTCTTTAAAAAAAAAAACCTACCATGATTTAATATGATATGAAATTTTGGTAATGGGGCAGCTGTGGTAGATCGTCAAACTTCACAATCATCATCCTAACATTTGAAGGCAAGTTATTTAGGCATTTGGTAGGGCTTGACCTAAAGTAGGTCAATATTACCGGTTTACCCTTCATCAAGTGGAGAAGGAGAAAGTTGTCAGCGGTTGCAGGATTAGGGAAGGGAAAATGTACTGCAGCGTTTGGGGAAGCTCAATTTCTTGGCCATTTCTGACTGCTTTTGGCCTTTTGCTGGTGGGGCATGGCTGTGGTTGAAAATATTAGAAAATCCGAATCTCGTGATCCCGCGCAAAAGATTTTGTTTTGCAATTTCCTGTTTTCCCTTAGAACATAATTAAAAAAAATTAAAATATAAAAAACAAAAAATAAATTTAAACCTTAATTAACAAATATAATAAAATATATTAATAATATTCTTATCACATGATCAATCAGATATTGTCCATTTTAAATTTTTATGTATTATCCATTTTAAATTTTTATGGATTCAAATGAGTATTTATAATTTTAAAACACATATATAATTAAAAGAAATATATATATATATATATATATATATATATAATCATAATAAATTTTTTTTTTCCAAGACATCAAATATAAATAATATAAACTTTAATAAAATAAAATAATTAAAAAATATAATGACAACAATGAGTATCTTTTATAAAGTTTTTTTAAGAATTTCATGAAAGTGTACCTAACACGAATGATTAGAAGTTAAAACCAATATGTTTTTAACTGGTGTAAGCAAAAAAAGTTGGCCATTAAATAAGTTTTTATTTTTAATATTGACACGTGTAATGATATTATCCAGATAATATAATAGGGAATCCACCTAGGATGGAACTAACCAACTTCAATTAAAACCAAGAAAAAAAAAGCCAAAATTTATTATTCACCCCAAATTTCACTTATATTTCTTAATATCTACAGAAATTTTTTACTAATCTTAACTTTTTATTTTTGTTAATTATTCTTCGTCCAAACTAAAAAAAAATTGCTAACAAATCATAACCAATCTCTTTTCCATCATGCATTGATTATCATACAAACTTATTTGACACATACTATTCTCGAGTTATAAAATTATGATATTCTTTTAATACAAATAAAACAAATTATAATGTATTTTTATTATTTATTATATAATAAAATAATAAATTTCTCTTTATGGTCTAAAGACACTTTTATTATATTTGGTTGTTGAGAAGTATTAAGAAAAATATATATTAAGAAAAACTATTTTGTCATATTTGATTTTTAATTATGAAAAATATAAATGAATATTAGTTATAAATTTATATATTTTAAAATTATTTAATAATTTTATATCAATAGAAAATAAACAAGACTAATAGAAAAACATATAAAATAATTTATTAATTTTAAATTTATTTTTTATTTACCTTTATTTTTTTTTCTCTCACGTTAAGAACCGAACCTAGTTTTAATCACTTTGAAATTTTATCAAATATAATTTTTAATTTAAATTAATGAAAATTCGAGAACAATGACAAATAAGAAAAACAAGAAAATATATTTTATGAAATTTCAAATAATTTGAAATGATGAAAGTAAAATTTGAAAATACCTTTAAAATCTTATTGAATATCAAATTTTATCAAATTTTCAGGGAAAAGCATTTTTAAATATTAAAAAATTAATTATTTTAAAATATTTTTTTTAAAAAAAGAGGAAAAGTATTTTCAAATATTAAAAAATACTTTTACCTTTTTAGAATTCTCCTAAATGAATTATTTGTTCAAAGATAGAAAGAGAACAATAATAAATCAATAATGGAGGTCACTAATTGAAAAAAGCAGCGTATTTTAATTTG
Organism: Vitis riparia; assembly: GCF_004353265.1. Classification (NCBI taxonomy): domain Eukaryota; kingdom Viridiplantae; phylum Streptophyta; class Magnoliopsida; order Vitales; family Vitaceae; genus Vitis; species Vitis riparia. Next base: position 17,799,443 of record NC_048438.1, read on the forward strand.
TTGGTACAGGAAACGCCGCTCACGCCGGCCACGTTGACATTGTTGCTACAGATAGTTGATACTTGCTGCCCATGTACTCTGCCCTATGGTCCTCTTCACTGATGTTCACAGTTTGGAAGTACGCGAAGCATAAATTTCGACAGGGAAATTTTGCGATGCTGCCCCTCAACTTCAGCCTATTTTATTTACCACACATTTCTCATTTTGTTTTTACTTTTACTTTCTAACCTTTTTTGAATTTTGGAAAAACAGAATTTTTTTGGGTCCATGGTTAACAAATTTTTTTGTTATTTTTTATATTAAATGTTAAAGTGTAGTATTTTAGTAAATAATTGGGATGAGATGGTTGTTTTATGTATAAAAGAAAGATATGTGCTATATTTTATTAGTGAGGAAATGTTTGTATAATTAGATTAAATTAAAAAATATATTTTTTTCTATGATTATATAAAATTTTAAAATAAATGTCAAATTTACAAATTACACGATGAATTTCAATAACTTAAATCTTATTTTAAACATATTAAAATGGTTAAAGTAGAATTAGAAGCATCTATGTTAACAATAACTATGAATTATAACTTTAGAGTTATGTTTGATTCCCAAAAAATTTGAGGAAAAATATGAGAAAAATAAGATAAAAGTGAAAAAATGGGAGAAAAAAATATAATGAAAAATAAAAAATAAATATAAAATTATAACTTATTTTATTTATTTATTTTTATTATATAAAGATTATAAATAATTTTAAAATACATGAATTTTTAATTAATTTTAATTATATTTGATTTTTTTATATTTTTATAATTTTTTATTTTTTTTCTTTTGGAGAACCAAACCCACCTTAAAGCGACTGGGGGTTGGGATGATTGGAAGTCATTTCAAATCTTGTATGATTCCTCCATGTGTGCTTTTTAGTTTTTAGCGTTTTTAGGAGTTTTATAAAGCTAAGAATGGGGACACAAGGGCAAATAATCTAAAATGTAGGGGCGGGGGAGTATTCAAAATAAATATAGAAAAATAATACTGAAAAGAAGTAGAGGTCCATCACTCTCGATGGTATCCTTGACAGGGATGGTCGGTGTTTGTCGCCACCTCATGCAAATTTTAAAAATGACAGAGCAAGAGGCCATCAAATGTTCTCAAGCGATAAGGCCGACTCCTCCTTTCATTCCCCATGCTGTGTACTATTATTATCATTGTTATTATTTTTTTTTTTGTCCATTCCAAATTCAATAATTTGATTTCACCGCGGGTTAAATTTTTTATCTATTTTCATGATATCCACGTGGAAACATACCCGTAGATACATGCGAAAGGACAGCATGGTAGGTTTAGGGGGTGTTTGTTCGGAATATAAGAAATGAAAATGAATATTTTATTTTTATTTTTATTTTTAATAAATAAAAATAAATTCAATAATTTTATTTTTGATATTTTGATGAATTTAGGAATGAAAGATTGAAATGATTATTTGTTTTCATTTGATAATAAAAGGAATGAAAATGAAAAAAAAAATTATAATAATATCCTTTCATATAATTTAAAATAATTTGAAAGTTTTTTGGTTGTTAAATAATAATACTAAAAATATATATATATTCAATAAATAAAAAATTTACCATAAAAAATCATATAACCTTAATGTACAAATACAAATATTCAATTATTATTTTTATTAAAAAATTCAATAATTTGTCATGCTTAAAAATTATATTTTACCTATATATATATTATAATATTTAAATTCTCAAAGCTAGTAAATGTTTTTCCTATTTTCAAAAGAGGAAATAAAAAAAAATCAAATTTCATTCTAATTTTCAACGAGTATCATATCCTGTAAAATTCATAACTTGTTTATTAGTAAATGTCGTGGAAGGTTTGATCAATTCAATTTGGAAGAATAACTTGTTGCATAGAAGTGGATGATGAATAAGTCTCTAACTTTGTAAAAAAAATAAGCATCGAACTTGAAGAATGAGATAAGAGAGTAAAATAGTATATTTAGGTTATTTTATATTATCAAATTTAATTACTGTCTTAATAATTTTTTATTTCATCTCAACCTTCTTAACATTTATCCAAACATAGAGAAATAAAGGAAAAAATGAATGAGATGTCTATTCCCGCTCCCCATTCCCGTCTATCAAACACCTAAAAGAAGATTATTAGATACCACCTTGTACAAAATTATAATAATAATTCATTAGTATACTGAAAAGATGAAAGGTAATGCTATATTTCCATGCGAAGGTAAAACAATCAATCGGATATATTTTCTACAATTTTCACCTTTAGACTGCTCTCATAAGTCATAACCAAATTTTATCATTCTCAATGGAGGATAACTTCTCACATTCAACACTGAGGAAACTATTCACATGGTTGGAGGCTTCGAAAGCTCCAAAATCGATTCACGTTGTGGCCCATCCATCTAGCATTCCGATGGCCCCAAGCATTTCTTTCACACAGAAACGTTGTGTCTCAGGGTCTGTCCTGTCAATATGCGAAGATGAAACCTCTTTTCAAAATTCCAAGCCAAATCTACATATGCACTGAACAGGGGTGGTACAAATGTCAGCATGAAGGAGCTTTCATGGTATAATGGGTGCGGTTGTGTTACAAAAGACTGAATAATCATCCAACCAACCAATTAAGTGCTCCTTGTATAAGAGCAGATGTGGGAATTTATTCGAATTCGAGTTAATTAATGAATTTGGACCATGGGCTATCACCTTGGATTCTTAGAATGTGTCGGCTAACTCTCAAGTCTCTTACAAGTTTTATTGTAAATTGGGTGGTCCATGCCTCGAGGCTCGCGGGAGCCAATGGATTATGCCATGTTGGGATAGGAATAGTGAGAATTTAAGATTGGTTTAATAGTTATGTTAGAATCGTTCAATATGAATATGATTCATTTATTGTACGAATGATATGATACAATTCGTATAGTTGGTTTAATAATAATAAAATGTATATGAATTGATATGAATAATCTTTTTAATTTTATTTAATATTTTTAAGATTTCAAAAGTTATAAAATATATAGGTAAAATATATATATGTTTGTTGAATCATGTTTATATCCCACTTTGATCTTTAAATTAAAAACATCCTCATTAGTTATTTAAGTTTCATAAATTATATTTTGTTCTACATTTTGTAGGTTGGGTGACCAATTAACATACTAATTAAATGAGTTGTTGAGCATGATGTAGTATTAATGTTAAAAAATTAACTAAAGTCAAATGCACTTGGACCATTTGATTGGGAAATTAATTCCACTCTTTTGAAGACATTTTTAAGCTCCACCTTGTTGAAGACACTTTGTTTTAATAATGGAATCAACCCATTATTGTTGTGGGAAGCTTGCCTGCCGAATAACTTCAAGAACAATCCAATGAGGAGATTTTATGGATATGAGAGTAAAAATGTAAGTTTTCATACCATTTGGATCTATTTCACTTTTATTTTTCATTTTTGATTTTCATTAAAATTGTGGTTTGAATGTAGAGCAATGATGACTATCGGTTATTTACATGAATAAACAATGTCGTGATAGAACTACATGATATTCCCAAAATATACCACAATATAATTATACTAATTAATATCATATTTTCTCCTTGATGTCTATGAACATGTTAATAACTCATATCCAAAAGTAATCTTTGATGTTACAAAATATTCATTCTCATCTTACTTATGTTTTCTACCCTTTCTTGCCTTGTAGGTATGCTTATGATCTGTCCAAAAAAGTTGTTTTTGATATTGGGTTAGTGGTTGATAGTTGGTTTTAGACTGTTTCTAATCTTGGGTTAGTGGTTGATTGTTGGTTTTATAAGTTGCCTGAGGTTTAAGTGTTGTTGCCCTTATTATTTACATAACACATATTAGTATGCTAAGTCAATAAGAATTTGAAGTAAATGTTTAGTGGCTATGAGGAGTTTGTACCGATAAAAGTGTTGGTTTAAAATTTAACTTATGACAAAACAAAACAAAACATAATTAATTAAGTGTTTGTTTGGATACTCTTATTATTATTATTTTTAAATATAAAATAGTAGTAACTTTTATATAAAATCACTAACTTTTAAACATTGAAGTATAATAGGATTTTTTTTTTTTAATTTGATTTAAAAATTTCAAAAGTGATTTTTAAAAATATAGGTTAAATACATATTTTTTTGAATAAGATGTTCTACCTTTCATATAAATTTTATTGATATTTTATATTTTTAAAAAATAAAAAAATGTATCCAAATAGAAAATAAGGTGAATAACCTAAATTTGAAATAAGAGGAAAACAAAACATTGGAGAAATGTAATATATATTTATATTATATTTAATTAAGTAGGTGTGTAGAGAGTTTAATAGGACCTTTTTAAACTGTCTGAAAGTAACCATTCAACTGTAATAAATAAACAAATAAAAGAAATAAATAAAGAAAAAGGGAAGGAGGATCTTATAAAGTGGATAAATGTTGACTTCCTTTGCTTTTATTCACCCTGGGCTTGTGACTCCTTCCTCGTTCTCCAAATTAAAGGCAAATTCTATCTCCAATCTTTGCTTTTCTTTACAAAGCAAAACCACCAAAACCGGTGTGCTCTTAATGGCCATAGCAACGTAAGAGCAAAAAGTTTGCCAGCCCATGTCTATAGAAGTGTGCCTGAACTGTCTTCATGAGAAAGAAAGTAAAGCTGCAGACAGGATCTCCCAGTGTTGCCAATCTTTATGTTGTTATTCATATACTAGTTACTTAGAGTCTCTTTGGTTGCTGTTTTTTAAAACTGTTCGGAAAAATAGTTTTTTAAGAACAATTTTTTTTGTATTTTCAGAAAAAAAAAAATTATGTTTGGGAACTGAATCTGGAAAACAATTTTGTTCTTAAAAAAAAAAAATATGTTTAGTTGAGTTAATAAAAAGTTTTTTAGAATAAGTAAAACAAAAAACATGTTTAAAAGTTTTTTTTTTAATTAATAAAGTGTTTTATTCCATTAACTTGATATTATAAATATATAAATAATTTTCATATGCATAATTCATTTAAATTAAAAATATATTTTATTTTGAAATGTTTACACTAGTTATAATTTTCTTAAACATATGATGACTTTGTCACCATATGTAAGTATATTAATTTCAATAACTTAAGAAATAAGAAAGGGTTTACGGGTGGTTGGGTGGAATTCACTTTCGTGAAAACACAAAAAATAATTAAGAAAATACAAAAAGAAGAAAGAGAAAATACGAGAAAACATTTTATTATTTAAACAGTGAAAAAATAACGAAAACATTTTTTTATTGTTCTCATAAAAGTGGTTTTTAATAATACAAAAAACAAAAACACACCCCATTCTCAAAACAAGTTTTTTATGAAAACAGGAACAAAACAAACCCTTAATATGGTTTCTAGATTGTTTTTCTCTTTGTAAATGAAAGTTGTTCTTAAGCTATCTGCTATCGACCACCTCACTTAGCCCCAAGGCCCCAACTTTGTATGTTCAAGTTAGTGAAGTTAGTTCACAACCAACAAAAACGGAGAGCTAATTCAATAGCTTGATTTTATTTTGGTCGAATTATAGTCTTCTTTGGGTTCATGGTGGGTGAGCCCGGCCCAGATCCTTCACTGCTGGGCCTTTACACAACTCGTTATATTACGATGGGCCCAGGGATGAAATGACAACAAATTAGTGAAATCGTTTTATTTATACCATTACCAAATAAACGGATACATTTTTGCTAATTTTTTTAAAATTTTCCATGTTATAAAATATAATTTGGTAATTTATTAAATCTAAATAAGCCAAGGGGTTAGTGGGTAAATTAAAGCAACAATAGATTATTTTAAAAAAGATAAGTTGGTATGAAAGGAATCACAGCCTTTCACACGTATGCTAATATCTATCCGGAACCAGAATGATCCCTGCCATCACCAATGACGTCAGACTTCTTGGCCCAGAATCAATGAAGAGAACATCCGCTCTAGTCTCTTCCTCGCCTCATGTTACAAGATTTTGTACGCAGACATTTAACTTAATTGTCATTATGTGATGGGACATATCAAATTTGGAGCAAATTCGTTTTAATTTTAGATTAGTATATGCTTTCCATAAGGGTTTGATCAAATTCAAACCCAGTCTAGATCCTAAAAGGATGGTTTCTCTTCTGATGGTAACCGGAACTCCGCACCAGATAAAATCTCAAATTAGGAATTTGTTTTTCTTTTGGTAATATAGAAAACCACTTTTCTAATCCGTTTACCAGAGAAGCTGTCGTGGCGTCTGAAGAGTCAGCGGCGATGAACGGTGGGATGTGGGCCACGTGTACGCTTCGTATTCCCAGATAATTACCATAAATCGACGATTTAAAGCACTATAAATATTAGACCAATCCTATAAGCCGGACCAACAAACCCAACACTGGTGTTGCAGATACATTCATCGATCGGTCAATCCATGGCGGAGAAGCATTTTAAATACGTGATCCTCGGCGGTGGCGTTTCTGCTGTAACTTTTCTTCTCCCTATTTCATTTCATATGATTTTTTTTTTCTTTTGGGAATTTAGTCTATTTTTTTTCTCTGATTTGTTGATATATTTGTGAAGTGATTTGGCTAAATTTTTTCAGAAATTCGTATCCGATCCTTGTTTTATGTTTGTAGATCTGAATTTTTGACTATTTTATTCGCGATAGATTCTGTTTAATTTCGTTCTGTAATGTTGAGTGTAGTACAAAAGCTGCAACCGGGACTGATTATAGAACAATCAGCTCCTCTTCTTGGTAGGATCAGTGATAGGGAGAATTTAAAGGTGTATTGGTCTGTAATTAACTGTTCAAAATTTTCTAATGTGAAACAGTAAAGTCATGGTCTGGTTCTGTAGGTATGTATTTCGTTGCTAAGGCAAGAAAATAAGATAGTAGCGAAATTGAATCGCTATTTTTTTATTTTTTATTTTCAGTTGATTGGTTCTTGATATTATGAAACGCCAAAATTGAACTTGATGAAGTTTCTGCAGTTTTTTTACTTAATTTGAGTCTTTAGTTTTCTGAAAATCCTAAAACTTCAAATTGCTTCATTGGTTGCTTTACCTAAGCAACTTATGCCAATTAGTGCGGGATAAGCTTTCACTATTATGCGTGTGTTCCTGATGACAATGTTCGGGTGCATTCTTCAGTGTTTGCATAAAATGTCATAACTATGAAAGCTAAGATGGTTTCAGTAGCAGCACCTCTAATGAAGTTGCAAATTGCCATGCTTGTCCCTCTTTCATTTTTCCTCCAACTGCTTATGTACATCAGCTACATCTCATACAGATTTCTTTAGCAAAGTTTCTATCAGTATTCCTTTCAAAATATCGTGGAAACATTCATTATCAAAAAGGAACCAGCCTTGTCTATTCTATGTGTTATATCATGTGCAGTATAAATGCCACATTTTTTTTGTTATCTTGACTAAAATGTTTGTTTATGTGCTTTCAGGGATATGCAGCTAGGGAGTTTGCCAAGCAAGGGGTTAAGCCAGGGGAACTGGCAATTATTTCCAAAGAGGCGGTATGCATTTTTGTACATCTTTATATTCTTATGATTTTGATTTTTGAATTAACATTTGATGATTGCTTTATGGGTTATTTTGTTTTTGATCATTCAATGCATTGCTTCATGTAGAACAACTTCACTTGCTAAGTGTTAACCATTAAACACTTTTTCTTGGAGTTGTTGTAGCATGGTATGGCCAAACATTTGGTCCTCAGATACAATTCTACCAGTCATTTTGAAATGAGTTTCCAGATTTTTATTGCCATTTGAGACACTTTCTGCTATACATTAATCTTCAAGATAGCTAAGGTGTGGATAAAACCTGAATGATGACAAAATCAAAACCTTTTGTTAAAAACAGCAAGAAAATGATGTTTCTCAAGAAACAAACAATCAATGATCTAATGAGAAAGAAGAACAAAAGATGAAGAGCATCAACACAGGATTTATGTCATTCAGCTTGTTCAAGCCTACATCCACGGGAACAATAGAAGAACCAATCCACTAGAGAGAAAAACGGAGAGAAAAATTACAGCACAACTCCGTACTCAGCCCTTTCAGCACATAGCCCTCTTTACAACCTCTCTTTTTTGCTTAAAACAGAGCACTAGAAAACCTAGCTGTGAAACCGTGTTTTATACACTTGCATCACACTGAATAAAAACCTTACATAACAACCTTCCAGCTGGAAACTAAACAAGGAATATTATTCAGAGAGGGCTGCCACACACACACCAAAACTATCTCACGTGCTGGGCATGTATATTTTTGTGCCACATCACAACACCTTTAATGTTATATTTTAAAATAATTTTGATTGATGAAATTGCTTGGATTAATGCTGGGAGTCCTTTATGTGATCGCTCTCTTTATATCATACATTTATTCTAAAATCCACCTGTTTTAGGTTTTGGTTGCACTGTATCTTGGTGCTCCATAGATTATTAGTTTCCTTTATTTTCGCTACTGACTTGTGTGCACTTCCAGGTTGCTCCTTATGAACGTCCTGCGCTTAGCAAAGCCTACCTATTTCCTGAGGGTAAGTTATGTGATTTGTGCGCATGAACTCCAGAAATTTAAATTCTAACCTACATTTGTACTTCTGGATTTGATAAGTAACTTGCTACATTGCAGCACCCCGATGAGAATTAATATGACTTATGTACCATGAATCTGAGGAATGTAAACCTAGGCTACAGTTTGAACCTCTGGCAAATAAACTCATTTCATTCTGGCACTGCAAAAGAAGTTAACTTGTTTGTGGTATGATCAAAGCTAATAAAACTAAGTTCCTGTGCAAAGAGGGTAGTTTTACCATAGTTATATCTTATGACCGTCTTATTTGTGGATCTTTAGTATCTTGATGTATTTATTTTGAGTATTTTGTAAAAAAACACTTTCATTTCTTTTGAGAAAGACTGATATTAGATCGAGGATGTTTTGTGTGTTTCCATGGACCTTGCAATATTTCTTTAACATATTAATTTGTCAGTTTTCTATAAGCATATGTTTTATTAGCTTGAATGCTATTATGTATCACTGCATCTAGCTTTATCCATTCACTTGGTTTATTTTATTTCCTAGCTTCTCCAATATAGTTGACATTAAGAGGGCATGACTTTTGCAGGAGCTGCAAGACTTCCTGGATTTCATGTTTGTGTTGGAAGCGGAGGAGAGAGACTTCTTCCTGAGTGGTATAAAGAGAAAGGTAATACTTTTTTGCATATTTTGCTGAATTCTATTTATTAGATATATTTGGATTGTTTGAAACAAAATCAATCTCTTTTAGTAACATATGAATGTGTTTGCACAAAACTCACCAAATTACAGAATTGCCTTAATAGCACTTTTTCACTAACCACCTATCTTTGGATTGCAGGTATAGAATTGATCCTTAGTACAGAAATAGTGAAAGCAGATCTTGCATCCAAAACTCTGATAAGTGCAGCTGGAGAAACCTTTAAGTATCACATCTTGATTATTGCAACTGGTTCAACGGTAAATATCATATCTTTAATTCCCCCAAAAAGAAAGAACACATATATAAATAGAAGTATCCAGTTCTACTTATCAAAAATAAAATAAAAATAGAAGTATCCAGTTCTAGCACATCAAATTATTGTGTGTTATAATTGCAGGTCATAAGGTTAACTGACTTTCGTGTAGAAGGAGCTGATGCAAAAAATATCTTATACTTGAGAGAAATCGATGATGCTGACAAGCTTATAGATGTAATAAAGGCCAAAAAGAATGGAAAGGCTGTGATTGTTGGAGGGGGGTACATTGGTCTCGAGCTTAGTGCAGTGATGAAAATCAACAACTTAGATGTTTGCATGGTTTATCCAGAACCATGGTGCAGTAAGTATAGAATTACCAATGAACTGAGCCTGTATTCTGGTTCTGACTGCTAGATTCTTTGTTTGTCCTTAAAGATTTAAGGGTTCCAACTAATGTTGCTTAAAGTTAACATAGGAAAACTCAGAAATTTTTGTTGGATTCAGTCAGTACTTAGTAGATCCATGCAGGAACAGAACCACCATAGGCTCAGGGGGGGCACATGCCCTCCCTCAAATTTTAAAATAAAATTTTTCCTTTGTTGATTTAGGAATTTTAGAAAGTTAAAAAAATAGAAATGCAAGTTTGCCCCCTCTAAAAATAATCTTGTGTGTGAAAAAGAAAATAGATAGAATAAAAAATTATAAGCATGAATATTGAATAGATTTTATAAAATATTTGTTTGTTTGTATTTTTAATTTTATTTAATGTTAATAAAATTAAATTTATTTAACTACTAATATATGCAAAATAAATCTAAAAAAATTTATTTTTTATATTTTTGTATTTGATATTTTATTAAATGTTTTTTTTTTTGTTGTGCCTTTTAGGTTTTAATTTAGTAGTTGTTAATTCATGAATATGCACACAATTATTCATATATATGTTATTTAATTGTTGATGAAATTTAATTTTGTTTAAATATTTGATATTTTATTAAATATCTTTTTTATTGGTAGCTTATTTTTAATTTAATTTTAATATTTTTAAAAATGTTTAGATTTTTAGGTTTAATCAAACATTTATTAATTTAGAGTTGACTACCTAAGTTTTAATAATGACACTATACTTACATCATATATAACTTTTAAATAAAAATTTTATCATTACTAAGTGATTTATATTTAATTATTTAAAAAAATTCAAAAAATTTATTAGTAAGTTTATTAAATTTTTTAGTAAATTTATTAAATTTTTTCTAAAAGTTCTCTAGCAAAATATTTCTAAAATTTTGGCCAAATTTCTTATTATCTTTTTAAAAAAAATTCACTAATGGTATTGGAATTTTTTTGATGAACTTTTAATAAAATCTAAGACTTTCCTATCAATGTTTTTAGTCTTTTTGTTATTTAATTTATCATATTATAAAGAAATATTTGGTTAAAGGGATGGAATAATCCCCAAATTGTGAATTTAGCCCCTCCTATGTTTTTACTTGAAAAATAACTCATTTTTGACATAAATGTCATTTTATCATTTCAAGTATTTACATGTAGATTTAAAAAAAAAACGTTATTCCTACAAGAAAATGGCAAGGTATTTTTGTTAAAATGAGACAAAAAAAAGGACAAAGGGTTAAATTCAAAAAATGGGTTTTCACTAACCCTTTTAATCAAATAACCCTATTATAAATTCTTCTTTTCTTTTATAACTAATATTAATAATTACTTATTTTATTGAATGATACCAATGCTACCATTTCTAAAATATGAAAATTTATTTATATTTATTATAATACACAAATATTTTATTTTGCCCCCCCTCACAAAAAATTTTTGGTTCCACCACTGGATTCATGGTTCCCTTACCTAGGTCATGTTCTTGCAGTGCCTCGGCTTTTCACTGCTGGTATAGCTGCTTTTTATGAGGGTTATTATGCTAATAAAGGAATCAAAATTATCAAGGGAACAGTAGCAGTTGGGTTTACCTCTGATGCAAATGGAGAGGTAATTTCTTGGACATCTGATATGTTAATTTTAGTATTTATTTGGGAGCAAAAGCCTTTTATGTAGCAATTTGAGTCTTATCATTCAGGTAAAGGAAGTGAAACTTAAGGATGGTAGGGTGCTGGAAGCTGACATTGTTGTTGTTGGTGTTGGTGGAAGACCCCTTACAACATTATTCAAAGGACAGGTGGAAGAGGAGAAAGGTGGAATTAAGGTTAGTAGACATATGCATCAGATAGAGCCTCCTGTTTTTCTTCTAAGTATTTTATTATTGGTCCTTCTTTGTAGAATCTCTATTTTAATATATTGATCAATTTCTTATTTTATATCAAGTTACTGGTTAAACATTCTGAAATATATTTACAATTCTTGCAACCAAGCATCAAGTGGCCATTTGGATGTCCCATGGAAATTAATTCATTTTGTTAAGTTGCACAGCAATAAGTGAATTTGTTAATAAGCTCATATTGTCAGGGGTGCTTTTGATTTCATATGAAAAGTTAATCAGTCCACTGTATTTTTTGGTGCACTTATAAGATACGAGTTGTTAGTGTAAGATACAAGTATGGAGACATTATGATTGTCACCAAATTGAAAAACTAGGTCATTGACTGAACACCTGATGTGCCTTCAATTTTAAACTAGGGTTGATAAAAACAAAGATTCATTTGAATGATTTGAAAGATGATATCATTTCCAATGTCTTCTGTAACAAATCTTCATGGTAGGCCCAAACATTCTTTAGAATTTGTTACTTAATATCTTATTTTTGTTGCCAATTTCTGGTCAGGCCTCTTAAAGAAACTCTGCCAATAGAAGGCTTAATTAGTTTGGATACTGGTTAGTCATTCATGATAGTTTGTTTGTTTGTTTGTTTTTTTTTTTTTTTCCTTTTTTCAAAGGAAAAAATAAAAGAAAAGTGGCAAGAACCAATGACAACCTTAGGCATATTTCTTTTAAACACCATTACCAGGACACTGGATAGTGTTCAAGTTGATTGTCCAGTTTTAGGTATGTGAGCAATTATGATAGTCATTGTACCATACCCATTCTATAACACATGCATTTGATCTCATTTTCAACAGCATGTCGTCCAGCCTAAATGACCAAAATAATATGAGTTATACATATCTATAGCTAGTTTGATATCTTGGATAGCATTTTTGAAAACTTGAGGTCATCACTCTGATCTTTGACTGCAGACTGATGAATTCTTCAAAACAAGTGTTCCTGATGTATATGCTGTGGGAGATGTTGCTACTTTCCCACTGAAATTGTACAATGAAATTAGAAGAGTTGAACATGTCGACCATGCCCGGAAATCAGCTGAGCAAGCTGTCAAGGTATGCGACTTTTCTTTATGCTTAGTTACTTTTATGAACCATCTTAGTTGATTTGTTTAATCTGCTAATTGGGTGAAGTTACCAAAAATACATTGTTCTGGAGTAATTGGTGACTAAAGATGGCCTACCAAGTTCTTTATCAAATTGGCTCCATTAACAAATTTCTAGCTATCACATCCAACTTTCAAAGATGTAAGATGATGACATATGCTGGAACCATACTAGTTTAGCTCCAGCTTCAGTTTCCTATATTCTGTCCTCGTTTATTCTTTTCCTAATGAAGAAAGATGACATCTCCCCTATCCAAAATCCAGGACAGAATGGTAAATTTGGATTATGCAAACCACTGGACTTGTCAAAGTAATTTTTTGAACATCTGGGCTTTGAGTTGTAGTTTTTATTTTATACATTTTGTCAATATGATGCATCCCTTGCGAACTAGATCATGAAGATAATATTTAGCTAAAATTAGAAGCCAAAAGTGAAACATTTCTATCAAAAATGGAGGAAAATTTTACTGTTCCGAAATATTTGGTGTGGGGTTTCTTCTAAATTCATATGTACTGTTTTTTATTCTTGGTAACATTTCCTTTTTTTCTGCCATGATCATTCCTTAGGTGCTCAAAATATACATTAGATATGCATTTTTAGTAGTGAATCAGTGAATTACTTCTGGTTTGTTTATGCAGGCAATCAAGGCAAGTGAGGAAGGGAAATCAGTTGAGGAGTATGACTACCTTCCATACTTCTACTCTCGTGCCTTTGATCTGTCCTGGCAGTTCTATGGTGACAATGTGGGTGAAACAGTGCTATTTGGAGACAATAATCCAGCATCACCAAAGGCCAAGTTTGGAACCTATTGGATCAAAGATGGGAAAGTGGTGGGAGCATTTCTGGAGGGTGGGACTCCTGAAGAGAACACGGCCATTGCCAAAGTTGCAAGGCTCCAACCTGCAGTTGAGAATCTGGATCAACTGACTAATGAAGGTCTCACCTTTGCCTGTAAGATTTGAGATCCTCCAGAATATGGGGGACAAAATGAATGAATCTGGATGGTTTTTTTTTTTCGCTGGCTTGTTCTGTTGGTCTGCTTGGGGTTGTTTAGAACGAGGATTGTTGATAGCAATTCCCTTCAGGGCTGTTATGTGATCTAAATTCTAATTGGTGGTATGATATAAGATTCACCTTGTCATAAGTTTGTAACTGAGTTAGCTATCTCTAATCTAGATTAATTTGCAGGTCTGTGCTGGAATAAATACATTCGCCGTACTGTTTTATTTTCTTGAGAATAATGTTATTGGGTACCCTGGTATCTTTGTGTTTATTAAGGAGAAGCCTTTGTTGAGCTCCTTTTTGACAGGTCCCCTGTGAGAAACGGTAATGCTTTTTCCTCAAAAGAGCAGCAAAAACAAATAACAAAATCTATTTATCACTTCTCAGATCGTGAAAATGATGCAAATAATTTAAACAAGAAAAAAAGTGTAATTGGCATCTTAAATTATGGGTAACCTTTGGACAAATTTTCAGAACTGTAGCTCATACAGTTAAGAATACAACCAAATAACCTGTCCTAAAAACTTCTAAGGGTCTGTTTGGTTATTGTTTTTTAAAATTGTTATGAAAACATTTTTTAAAAATAGTTTTTGAAAACAGCTTTTATTTTTATGTTTTCGAAAGAAAAAAAATTGTGTTTGGGAATTGAATTATAAAAACATATTTGAAAGTTGGTTTTTTTAATTAATAAAATGTTTTCTTTTGTTAACTTGATACTATAAATATATAAATAATTTTTATATACATAATTCATTTATTTAAAAAAAATTATTCCATTTTGAAAATTTTACATTAACTATAATTTTCTTAAACAAATGGTGACTTATAACCATATATAAATATATTAATTTCAATAATTTTCTTCATCCTTTTTTGACAACTATTGATAACTATTTTTAAAAACAATTATAAAAAAATAATTTTTAACAACCGTATTTGAAAACTATTCTCTAATATTTTATAGAATAAAAGTCTATTTGAGAATCTAAAATTGTTTTAAACCTATTTTAATATTTTTAAAAACAATTTTTATGTCTTTATTTTCTATAATTATATATATTTATATAATTATTCTTTAAAACAACTTTCAAAAGACAATTGAAAACGACTAAAAATGTTCTCTAAAAACATCATGTTTTCTAATAATAGAAAATAGAAACAGAAAGCAATTTCTAATTGTCAAACGTGTTTTACAATTTTTTTTTTTAAAAAAAAAAACAGAAAACTACTCTTAAAAACAATTGTCAAGCAAAGCCTAAGTCTCCGACATTGGGAACTCCGGAGAAGCAACTTTAGATCTAAAGAGAATCTTCATGAATGAACAAAGGTTATTCTCCAAAAGTTGTCCATTGCACTGCATATTTATTTTTCCAAAAACCCTGCTATGTATAAGCCACAAAGCTATAAGGAATTCTACACGCAATCATCACACAGTTGTGAGCAATTTCCTCATACAAAGGACAGGTCAAAAAAAAAAAAATTCAATTTCGAAAATGACATAAAGACTCATAATAATATAATATTCATAAATCAAAAGTCAAATCCAACATTACTTGAGAAACTGCAACATCTTTTTTTCTCATCAGATTAGTCTTCTATTAACTATGAACCAAGAACTACACTCAATCTGCAGAACAAAAAATTTTAACATTTAACTAAAAGCTATAATTGATAGGAAGAGACTGAAGCCTGGCAAGTGTGTTTCAACCCCTTAGTCGAAGAGACTGAAGCCCATATCCTGCAGCAAGTTGAAAGTAAGAAAACTAAAAAAATAAAAATTTCAAATTTAAAAAAATATAAACATGAAAAAGGGACAATAATCAAACATGTGGAATGTAGCTTGTCACTAATAGTGGCATGACTGTTATGATAGTAACCTATATGAATAAGCCATATGATGGTAAGTCTAAGTTGAGATTTACCACCCAGTGTATGTCTTATCAACCATTCTAACTTTGCATGTTAATGAAGTCTATGATGCAGATATATTTCTTAGAAAGAGGGTAAAGAGGGATCAAGATCAGCAATTTTTGAAAAATCTTAAACTAAATGCAATAACATTGAGTAAGGCTTACATCGTCTGATTCTTCTTTCTCTTCAACCTTGTCTTCTTTCTTTGGCTCAGGTGCAGCTGGAGCACCGCCACCACTACCACCACCAACAGCAGTTGCAGCCACTGCAACACCACCACCAGAAGGAACTGAGGCCAACTTCTCTCGCCCAGATGCAATAAGCTCTGTTATATCTTTGCCCTTAACTTCTGAGAGAAGAAGCTCGATTCTATCGTCATCAGCTTCAGCTCCAACTGTATAGTAAAAGGATATATTCCACTTCAGCAACAGTAGTTCATACTACCAGTGACAAAATTGTCAAAAATAGAGCGCATAACATCATGTTTATAACCTTTTTTTAACATTTCAAAGTCTCCTTATTGATGACTCGCAGACATACAATTAGAAGGCAAAAGCTGTTCAGAGAAACCTCTCATCTATGAGTTCTCCTAAGAAATGAATGTCATAGATAATATTTTTATACAAATGCCATTCACTGTATACAGGTCTGCATGTGTGTCCCATTCTCAACTCTCTGTCAAACATTGAACATGATGTGTGGTGAAGCAAATATATCATAAGAGTGCCAATTGAAGGGGTGAACCATAGCTAATAGTGAGAGCACCCTTATTATGGTTTGCCCCAAATGACAATTCTCCAAGTTAAAAACAAAAACTCAGGAATAAATTAAAAGGAATCTAAATCAACAGTTTTGGAAAAGGGGGGAAAAACTCCATTCACTTTTTCACATTTTTGCATTTACCACTACACAAATCATAAAAATAAAAATAAAAAAGAGTAAATGTTGAATGGGTGTATGGATGTGGACATTCTGGGAAAATGGACTCAACTAATTTCTGAGTTGCAAACAAGAAAGTCAAAGAAATGTAGCAACATTACAACACCTCACTTTGTTACTATAACCTAGGCTGCAAGACAAACAATAATTGGGATTTAGGTCACAGATTAAAGCCTAAACTCCACCAAACAGCCATTCATCCCAAGACAACCAACAAGTAGGATTTAATTCAAATGAAACTTACACTGAATCAAATAACAATTTGCTTCTGGACAACCAACAAATGGGATTCAATTCACAGTACTAAACTGCCCGTATGAACTCCAACTCCTCAATCCTTAAGTCTGATTTTGCGATTTTGTTTTTATTTTACTTTTCATTTTCTTGAAACGGCCTCTCTAGACTCCAATTCCCAAATCCAATTTTTCAGAGCATTTTACCTTTTTTTTTAAAGAAACATAAAGACTTTTTCCACTCATGGAGTCTGATGAAGCAAAACAGAAAGCCCATAGAATATAACAGACAAAAATATATATATATAAAAAAACCGATCTAATTCTCGAAAAGATATAGCAACGTTGCATGATTCAACATTGACGATAATAGAGATCCAAATGCAATCTAAATTAAGAAGAATAAAATCCAAAGAAAAATGAAGAAAGAAAAAACCAAAAATAGGGTTACCGGAGCCAAGAATGTCCTTCAAATCATTGGCAGAAGGACAGGTGTTCCCTCCTAACACAGCTAACAAATACGCAGCTATCACCTTCATCTCTGCTCTAAACAAGCTATATCCCCGCAAACAAACAAACAAACAAAATTAGTAACAATAAACCCAAATATTAACATGTTTACAGATTTGGAGAGACAGAGATAAAGAGATAGAGGGAAAGAGAGACTACCGGGTGCAGCTGCCGAAGCTGAGAAGTTGGAGAAATGAGGATGCAGAGGGGAGGAAGGAGATGGTTTTTGATCCATTATATAAACCTAGGGTTTTAGGTGCGCACGGGCTACTGCGCCGGGCCGCTCTTAGTGGACTGGGCTAATAGGAATCAGGTCCGTTAATAATTGTATTGCAAGTTTGGAACCTCAGTTAGGGAATGGGTTGTTAAGCCCGGTAGCCCACCTTTGAGCTTATGCGGGCTATCGTTGGCCCAATACTGGGGAACTAAAAATTCAAATATTTGGGTACGGACGTCGTTGGCCCGGGAGCATGAGCCCACAAGAAATTCCTACCACGCTTAATCCAATGTAAATGGTTCTGCTTAAAGAAAAGAAAAATGTATGAAAGTTATATCTACGTCTATATTTAAGTGAATATTTAAAAATAATTATTAATTCCTGCTTAAAATAATATTCTCATGCAACACGCTGATTTTATTAAATGTTTTATTTTAATCACTAATAAGCGAATTGTATCAATTTCCTATCTTGTCTTGAATGGAGAACTAATTTTGTAAAATAATAATAATAAATAAATAATTAATTAATTAATTATATAATTTCCAAGTGGCAAATAATGTTGGTGGTGCAGGGGTAGGTTTGACTTCGATAGAGGCTGGTAGAACAATGAATCAGGTGGATAGACTTGATGGTTGATACTGAGTCGATTTCGTTCCCCTCCAATTAAACTACTCTCCCACACAAAACAAGAATGTATGGACCCTCCTGTTTCTTCTTTTCAATACACTTGTGTGCTTTTCTTTTTTGAGAAAGAAACACTTCGTGGCTCTGCTTTGCTGGGCTGTGGTTGTAAGGCTGCCACAAAATATGAACTTTTAGTATTGTTTTCCTCGTCACTTAAAAATAATGATTCAATTACAACGGGTTTGATTATTAAGCCTATGTGTATTCACTATTCATTGACACGTGTTATCTATTCATTATAGTTATTAATGTTGAAAAAAAAAGGAGAATTGTATTTGTTCTCTCCTGAATCTTTTTTGTACTTCATTTTCTTTTTATTTATTTTAATATCAAAGGACATATGAATTTAAAATCCTAATTCTAAATCTTCATTAATTTTCTTTCCTGCTTCTATTTTTCTTTTAGTTATCACTCTTTTCACTTTTAATAAAATAAATAAATAAATTTATTGAAATTCAAATTTTGGAGTATTAGGCACCATAGTAGTAGGTAAGGATGACAATTTGTGTGACTAGGACTTCTTTTGTATTAAATCAAAGTTTAGGTATTTTATTACATAGTTCAATCGAAATATGATATGAATAATAATCATGTCCAAAACATAAATCTAATATATTACCTAATTATTAAATAAGTATCGTGTGGTGTGACGAATTTAAAGTGTATTTGATAGTATTTTTATTCGAAGTGTTTTAGTAAATCCGACACAAATAATAATCACATAAACAACATAAACTCAAAATGTTATCGGATTATTAAACAAGTACCACATTGTGCAACCTATTTATAGTGTGTTTGACTCCATTTTTAGTGAAATCGTTTTTAAGATAATCACCTATTAAATGGTTTTTAGTGAAATACTATGAGTGAAGTGATTTTTTAGATTTTTAAAACTGTTTTCTAAAATTTTAAAACGCTTAGTTTTTTTTCAAAAACATTTTTTAAACTAAAAGTATTTCTTAAAAACATTGCAAAACATAGTTTTTAATCAAATCTTCATCTTTAATAATCAAATTAAATTATATATATAATATCAATTAAACATGTTTATAACTTAATTGATTTGTTTATTTAAAAAAATTTTAAAAAGTTAAATATGAATTAAATGATTTAAAAATATAATTAAATTAATAGTGAATTATTAAATGAGTCCAAGTTACATTTCATTTTATAATTGACTTAAAAATAAATCAAATCCCTCATTTATGCAATATATAGATGGTATTTGTTTTTTGATTAAATAAAAAAAGTTAAATATTTTTTATTTTTTTTATTTAGTTAAAAGTACATTAGTTAATTAATTAAAGTGAATCTATTACCAAAAATTTTAATTTAATCATATTTTTAATTGAATGAAAAGGCTAAAATATTTTGATTTTTTTTATTAAGGAAAAAATAGAGAATAGAAAGTAAACACCCCCTCGGTCTAAACGGAAAGACGTGAACGAGTAGTTGACAATGACATCCCACGTGAGAGCATTAAAAGCCAAGATTCGACGGCTTCATTCCATGCTTCCACCACCAAAATTATAAGGTCTTCTTTTCAGAGCTGCTCAATCCTTTTCCACGACGTAGCCCTAGCAATTGACCTCATACGTTAATAGTATATAATTCATGGTCTACCTTTCCACCTCAATATCCAGTTTGTACATCCAACCGATGTGGGACTTTGTACCTGATTCCACTCATTTTCTTTACAAATATTTTTAAAAATAGTACTATTTCTAAAAGGAAAATTCTAAGATACTCTTCGCTACCTACGAAAAGTTTTTCTAAGTCATTGTATGTTCAAGATTACATCTTAACCATTCATTTTAAATTTGATATAAAATTTCCGCTTAACCAACTAAGGGAAGAACCGGTTAAAACCTTCTTTCTTCCTCACTTCTCAACAATTTTGGGTTTAAATAAAATAAATATGAGATAAAATAGAATTGGAAAAAAATAAAAATAAAAATGATATAAAATTTGAAAACATATTTATTAACAAAAAAAAAAAATCATCATATATCTTAATTACATTATTTTATTTTTAACAAATTATTAAACATTTAAATTCAACATGAAAATGAATATGGTAATATTTTAATATGAAATGAGTATTTTCATTAAAATTCAACATTTTAATAATTATATGTAAAACTTAGGTAATTAGATTGTCCTAATTTTGTTTCTCTCCAAATTTTACATTTTTTGAATTTAAGGTTTTTAAAGTTAAATTACAATAAAATAAATTACTAATACTCTTTTGAGTTACTAAAAATCAATATGAAAAATGTGATGAAAGTACCAAATATGTATTTATTACATTTTTCATACCGTTCTCATATTTTTTGTACCCTAAATTATTTATATTTTTAAAATTTCATATTTACTTTTTAACTTGAAATAACAATAACATAGTTTAATAATATTATTTTGAGTTATTATTGATAGAATTGTTACAAAAAAAATAAGAATTAAAGATTTTTTAAATTGGAAATAATGTAAATTATCCTAAAAAAAAATAGAAAATTAAAACATTAAAAAATTATAGAGGATACGAAAAATGTGAGAAAAGGTATGAAGATTATGAGAAATTCTCACATTCTCCATAGCCTAAAATTTAACAATTTTTCAAATTTTTTCGATTTTTTTTTTCCACTTAAAAATACAAATAATATTGTCTATCGATACTAATCAAGCTTAGAAATGATGAAAATTATTTTCAAGAAAATTAAAAAATTAAAACACTAAGTAATTGTAGAATGTACAAATAATGTGAGGAATGATACAAAGAATGTGAGGAATCCTCACATTCTTAGCACCCTTCGTCACATTCTCTTTACCCTTGAAAATTTTACAAATTTTCAAACTTTTAAAATTTTTTTCGACATGGAAATACAATAATATTATTTATTGATACTAATTAAGTTTAGAAATGATGGAAATTACTCTTAAAATAAATTAAAAAAAATACTCTCAAAGAAATTATGGAAGTTCGTACCCTACAAGTCCGTACCATCTATTACAAAGTTCGTACAATCTCTTAAAAAGTTCGTACCATATTTTACAAAGTTTGTACAATCCCTTAAAAAGTTCGTACCTTCTCTTACAAAGTTCGTACTCTCTCTTATAAAGTTCATACCCTATCTTGTAAAGTTCGTACAATCTCTTAGAAAGCTCGTACATTATCTTAGAAAGTTCGTACCCTATCTTACAAAATTCATACCCTCTCTTAAAAAGTCCGTACCCTGCCTTAGAAAGTTCGTACAATGTCTTACAAAGTTCATACACTCTCTTACAAAGTTCGTATCATCTCTTACAAAGTTCGTACTATCTTTTAGAAAGTTCGTACCATCTCTTACAAAGTTCGTATACTCTCTTGGAAAATTTGTATCATATTTTAAAAAGTTCGTACCATACAAAGTTCGTATAATCTCTTAAAAAGTTCGTACATTCTCTTACAAAGTTCATACATTCTCTTAGAAAGTTCGTACATTCTCTTAAAAAGTTCGTATCATATCTTACAAAGTTCATACCCTCTCTTAAAAAGTCTATACCCTTTATTAGAAAATCCGTACCTTATCTTAAAAAGTTTGTATCATGTTTTAGAAAGTTCGTATCCTATCTTACAAAGTTCGTATCATCTCTTAGAAAGTTCATACCATCTTTTACAAAGTTCGTACCATCTCTTACAAAGTTTGTATCATCTCTTACAAAATTCATACTATCTCTTACAAAGTTCATACCATCTCTTACAAAGTTCGTACCCTATCTTAGAAAGTTCGTATCATATCTTACAAAGTTCGTACACTTTTTTATAAAGTTTGTACAATCTCTTAGAAAAAGTTCGTACCATTTCTTACAAAGTTCGTATCCCCTTTACAAAATTCGTACAATCTCTTACAAAGTTCGTACCCCATCTTACAAAGTTAGTACTCTCTTTTATAAAGTTCATACTATCTCTTACAGAGTTCATACCATCTCTTAGAAAGTTTATACTCTATTTTACAAAGTTCGTACCATCTCTTAGAAAGTTCATACCATTTCTAACAATGTTCGTACCCTCTCTTATAAAGTTCATATTATCTCTTACAAAATATTCATGACAATTTCATAATAAATGACTAAATGCTCTCAATTTAATTAATAATAACTCATAAAAAATTAAAAAATCTAGATGTTATAAATCATTACATATTTAAATGTCATTTAACATGACATTTCTATCTACAATAGTTATATGTAAATGGAAAAAAAAAAAATCAAATGTTACCTTTTAACACTTGTAATCACTTGACATCCTTCGTATAATGTTTTCTTCAAGACATAAAACTTCATCTTCAAATTTAATTTATAAACAAAAAAAAATTATATAAAAATATTAATAACAATTTGATAACAAAATTTTATAATAAACTCATAAAAAATTCTAAAATTGTTATTTAACATCACATTTCTTCCTACAATAATTATATTTGGATAAAAAAAATATCAAATATTACCTTTGACACTTGTAATCACTTGAAATCCTTCATCTTCTTCATATAATGCAAATTTTAAATCTTCTCACTCAAAAAGTTTTAAACTTGATCTTGAAATTTGATTCATCAAAATACATCTTACATATTTTGTAATTTAGTAGTTGAAATGATTTAATTTTCATATTAAATTATTATCCCTTTTTTAATATATAAATAATAAAAGTATAAGAGTATTTGGTAGAATTTTCTTTTTTTAGATGGAGTTAGGTGATGCATTAAATAACAAATTATGTTTGATATTTAATAATAAATTATAAAAAAATTGTAATATTTAGATATGTATGAAATGCATGTGATTATTTCTTACCAACAAGTCATCTTAACCGATTTGATAAGTTTTTATAAATTTTTTAATGATATGTATTTTACATATGTCATTTTATTATTGGGATCAAATGTGGGTAGGTAGCCCAAAATGAAGAGTGGTACCAAAGAACAACCCCTTAATTGAAGACTACTGTACAAATTTACTTAAAAAAAAAAATTAAATACATAAAAAATTATTGTTTATTTTTAGATTCAATAAAAATAGTTAAAAATTAATTTTCAGGAACGGTTTTTAAAACATTGCTCAGGTGATATGATGAAATTGATTGGGTATACGGACCGGTGCAGGCATATTCAGTAGGTGAATGGAATGGAAGGATGGCACTCTAGTAATTAAAAACCCAAACGGGGCTTTTTATTAAAATATTCGACCACGAGAAACCTCCGTACGCGGACTGATGCAAAATAGGAAATGCGAAGGGGGAAGAGAGAGAGAACTCAGTTGACTCTCCTCAGTCCTCAGTCCTCACAAGTCACAGCTCACAACAACACCTGATCGTCCCGCGTCTTTCTACACCAACAAGGCGAGCGTGGGCGCGTGTCGCCATTAATGGGCCGTAGCCCTCATAGAGCGTGATGTGGGCCTCCGCTCATCCCAGATTCCCAACAAGGTCCTTCTTTCTTAATAAAGTCTCTGAATCATAAATGATAGAACAATAGCAAATATCCCCTCATGCTTTTCCTTGTTATATCCTAGACAATGATATAAAGATTCATCATCTAATAGTTGGTCTGTGAATATTTTACCTAATCCGCTTACCTCCACTACCTATCTTCTATGTGCCCTGCGGTCATCGGCAATACCAACTCCCCCATTAGGATTCAGAGTATCACAAAGTAATATAATTATTTCACTTATAAAGAAAGATTGGATTTATTTGTTCGTACGAATAGCAGCTCTTTCCAACATCATATATAAACATTATAAAATCCCTTTTTTCCCAACTTTTCATGCAGCCAGTGTGTGAGATTGTGGTGCGATTCCCACTCGCTGGATTTTAATTACTCTGATTAAGGTTTTATGAAAGGGGTGGCGAGTATGTTAGTAGTAGTACCACGCGAGCGCGTCAAAACGAGGCAGTGCTTACTACGACAGGTGGGCGTAGCGGTCAGTGGAGAAGTAATTACTAATTAGTATATGAAAGCTCAGAAGGGACGAGCGAGGCATAAAGCTCTGTTGCTGCGCTTCCTCTCTCTTTGTCCCTTTACGGTCTGTGTGAAACTTCAACTTCCATGGAGTTTGAGACCCAAACTCTCTCAAACTTCGATCTCCAATCAAAGCCACCATTTTCTTACTCGTTGAACATGGGTGAAGACTCCTTGGAGCCTTATGCTGCTCATGAATGCGACACGTTTGAAGGCTCTGATTCTCCCTCCTCGGACGCTCCCAACACCGCCTATTCCAAGTCTCTTGATATCAATTCCAAAGATGACCAGTTGCATGCAACCGACGATCAAGACTGCCCTAGCTTCGAACAGGTTCTAGTTTCGAATCTAGACGCCGATTTTCCGGCGGCCGAAGAGTCGTCGGGTGTGAAAGCTCCAGGAAGCTTGATAGCGGTGGAGAAAGCTGCAGTGATGTTGCAGAAAGTGTATAGGAGTTACCGCACGCGGCGAATGTTGGCGGACTCTGCAATCGTCGCCGAAGAGCTCTGGTACTGTCTTTAGGACTTCAAACTCTTTTTCTGCATTATTTTTCTTGATTGAATTTGAAGAATTAATGATAAATTTTGAAGGTGGCAAGCTATCGATCATGCTCGACTGAACCACAGCACGATTTCTTTCTTCCATTTCTCAAAAACGGAGACGATGGAGTCACGCTGGGGTCGTATCAGCCTGAATGCTTCGAAAGTAACTGTTCTGTTCTGATGTCGAATCTTAGTTTTCTTTGACTTCTTACTTGTTTGTTTTCGCGAAAAGAACTTGTTTTAATGATATAATGTGAATTGGGAAACTCTTGGTAGGTTGGCAAGGGTTTATGCGAAGAGGCCAAAGCTCAGAAGTTGGCTTTTCAGCACTGGATCGAAGCTGTACTTTACTCTTCTTCAACACCTATTTGGTGGATTGAATTTGCCCTGATCTACTAGTCTAATGTAAACTATTTATTTCTAATTGTTCAACTTTTGAACTGTAGATCGATCCACGACACCGATATGGGCACAACTTGCATATGTATCATGAACAATGGTACAAAGCAGATGCCGGTCAGCCTTTCTTCTATTGGTAAGGATTAAGGAAAACCTTGCTAGGAGAAAAGGTAGCACCACAACATTAAGGATAGGATATGTTTGGTTCAGGAAAATACGAAAGAAAAAAATGTAAAGGAAAATGATTTTTTCTTGTACTATGAAAAATATAAAAGAAAATTAAATATAATTAAAACTAATTAAAAACTTATGTATTTTAAAATTATTTAATATTTATATTAATGAGTTAAAATAAATAAAATAAGTTTGAAGTAAAAAATAAAAATAACTCTTTTTTATTTTCCTTCACTTTTTCTTTTCTTCTGTTTTTTCTTTGTATTTTCTTTCCCTTGCATATTCCCTCAAATTTTTTGAGAACCAAATATAACCTAATACTTTTGTTTATGTTTATAGGATTTTGGCCCTTTCAGTTAAAAGTTTGTAGGTATTGCAATTGCCTCGATTGTGTTGTGCCTTATTGCTCTGTGAGAAAATTTTTCAAGCCCCCGGAAATTTCGTTTGCATGGGCTGAGGGCTTAGAAGGTTTACATGTCCTGTACCACCTTTACATTAATCAGATTGTTGCTCCTCCAACTAATGTGGTTGTGATTTTCATATGATCTATTTGCTCTAATGAATGTGGATTTCAAGCTTGCTGATTTTTCATTCTTTAACAGAATGCAGGGAAGCACTGTTTTATGTGTGAAATCGAATAATTTGAAAACCTTGTCATTTTTTGGGATTTTATGTTTTTCAGGTCACAATAGCAATGTGGCCTCTCTCCGCTGCTGAAAACCTTGTCATTTCTACAATTTGCAGGTTGGATATTGGAGATGGCAAAGAGGTTGATCTCAAAGAATGCCCAAGATCTAAGCTTCAAAGAGAATGCATTAAGTATCTTGGACCTGTATGTCCTTCCATGAATTGTATCCAAATTTTCAAGAATTAATAATTTTAGTTTTGATTATGTTGCATTTCGATTGACAACGTATAGAACTGTTTTTACCAGTTCATTTTGTTTTGTTATTTATTTTTTATTTTTGCCTTTCCCTGTGGTTGGTTACTGTTGACATCAGAAAGGAAGAGAACATTATGAATACATACTTGAGGAGGGGAAAATTGTCCACAAACAAACTGGAGATCTCCTAGATACAAGCAATGGATTGCAAGGGGCCAAGTGGATATTTGTGATGAGCACTTCTAAGAAACTGTATGCTGGTGAGGTAAGAGACTAATGTAATTTTGTTGACAGTTCTCTCCTATTTCCAGTTCTCATATTGTTTTTTCAAGAAAACTGACCTCTCTTTTAGTACCCTTCCAGAAAAAGAAAGGAGCCTTTCATCATTCGAGCTTCCTTGCCGGGGGAGCTACTTTATCTGCTGGAAAGCTTATGGCAGGGCATGGTATACTTAAGGTAAAGGTAGTAGGAGTTTTTACATGTTAAAAGTTGTTGGCAAGCACGAAAACTGACTTTTGCTACATATCCTGTGCTGGTTTTAAGTTGTGAAAGGTATAACTTAACAATATTCTGCAGTCTCTGCACTGCAGATAGCTGTGGCATACATATGCAAATGCATGTGGAAATAATGTCCTGCATTCATATATATATATATACATATACATTCATATATATATATATATATCAGAAGACGCTTGTGGTTGCCATACCTGAAAAAGGAGGAGGATGTTTCATGTGGATGACCAGAGATCCCATGGATTTGAACCATCATCTTGTATCTCATGAAGCATTTGAACTGATGAGTTGCTCTATGTAAAATGGCTCTGTCAATGTTCCTTTCTAAAATGGAAAATGATTTAGAAGACATAAGGGATTGTTCAATTGGGAGACTATCTCAATATGCCTTTTAGACATCTTAGGAACACACATGCCCCCAAAACACCTATTTGGGGGACCTCTTTGAAGTTTGATAAAAATTTAATTTCTTTACCATCTCATCTTTTTGCTTTGATTTTTCAGTTCATCTCAGCCTACAGTGGACATTACCGCCCAACTGATGGCTGCCTTGAAAATTTTTTATCCTTCCTACGGGAAAATGGAGTAAATCTCGATGAAGTTCAGGTACCGTCCTGTTCCATCCATACCTTCTTGCACATCCTGGATTGATATTTTGCACTACTGTGGTTGTAAGAACCCTCATGGGCTTCTTGAGGGACGGAAAATCTGGTAGTGAAACATAACTTGGTCCAGTTTTGAAAGAAGTAATGGGTCAATGCATGCCAGATTTTATGCCTGCCTGTGTTGGTTTCCCTTCCTTATGCTTGGCAGAGCTACCCTTGAAGTGTAGGATGCTGTGGCAGTTAAAATGGATTTATCAGCCTTTTATTGTGGCATATCCCGTTTGTGGTCTGCTTATTTTGTAATTTTTGTCATTATTGATATCCATCTCTTGTTTCTTTAGGTTCGGACTGCAAATGAAGATTATGAGCATTATGATACCAGCAAATCAAATGGAAGTAACGGGTCAGAATCAACTGAAGAGACTAAATCTGAAACCAAAGGAAATTACCAAAGAACTTTATCTGGTGGTCTTCGGAATGGAACTGCTGAGGTTGCTAAGAAAGCTATACTGCAAAGAATCGACTCAAAGAAGGCAGTGAGTTCATACCAGCTAGGGCATCAACTGTCTCTAAATTGGACAACAGGGGCTGGGCCGAGAATTGGGTGTATCGCAGACTACCCTGTAGAATTGAGGGATCAGGCTTTGGAGTTTGTGAACTTCTCTCCAAGTGAGCCCCCAACACCAACAGTCTCATAGTGTAGTCAACTTCTTCCAAGAAAGCCCCCTACGCCATCACCCTCCAGGTGAATTGGTAGTACTGCATCAGCTGCAGCTCACTGCAGGTTGGACTCTACTATGTATTATGTGTCTGATGTTTGGCTGTTTTTTCTCTCTTCTACATTGCTTGTCTAATAGATGCTTTTAATGACTGCAAATCTCCTATATGTCACTTCAACCTTTGGGCCTCATCAAAATCACTTATGTTTGAAAGTATCTCACATTCTTGTTTAGTATATTATCAAATATAATTCCTGTGTGATAGGGAAAATGAAAATGACATATGGGGAACTGAAGCTTCTCTTACCACAACAGGTTGTGATCCCATCATATACTAAATGGCTGTATGAGGTTAAACCTAAAACCAGTATGATGTAAAGAATTTTGGAGCTCATATTTCCCTAGTATAAAGCAAATATATGTTATATGGTAGGTACCTGTAAATGGAATAGGCGATTTGTCTATCCATTCCACATCCTCCGATTAGTGAAAAGCATTTCCCATTTCCCATTCAATCCTCCCCATGCCTTTCTTTATGAAATGATAATCTGAACAAAGAATTAGCAGATTCGAATCACTCTCTCAATTTTTTCAGTGATCAAGAGATTCAGTACATCCAATGGGCTGCCAGTAAATATTCTTAAATATCTTAGCTGATGAATGAAGAGAAGTCTTATTAGAATATAATGCCTGTAGAACATGCAGAGGGGATTGCCGCTTTTAAAGGAGACACCATAATCCGCAGAGACTGTTGCTGCAGAATGTTTTATGCGGTTTGCTCCTGCTTTGCATACACAGTGATAATCTGTTGGCATCAGTTGAAATTCCTAGATTACAGATACATAATAAGGAAATGATCTTCCTCAATCAGGAGAAACTAGGCTAGTAGAGAATCAATGAAATCTTGTCTGTTAGGACTTGGGATCTCTTCAAACAAAAATGGTCCAAAGTTCTGAAAGTTCTGTACAAGGTGTTACCAAACAAGCAAAACTTAATGAAATGGCCTAGGATTATTTGGATACTGCAGTTTTGTTGTTCCAAAATTACACAAAAGCATCCCATTTAGGCCCTACACTACCTACACTTGGTCAATGGTTGTTTCCATAAGAACATATTCTTTTCTCCAGCTGCAATACCAAAGAAATAGAACCCAAAAAAGAAAACCGTTAAGAGTAAGAAAATGTTCTTCAGGAAGAACTCAATGATGAAATTTCCATAAAATACAGTAAGATGATGGTTCTGTTTATCTTTCCAGGCTCCACATAGGAGAAAATGAAATTTACAAACATGCAAAATGCATATGTAGTGCATGCCCTAAAATGGAGACATGGCGTGTGGGTTGGGTTAGGTCAGGTTCAAATCTCCTAATATTACTGCACATATACATATAAAATAAAACAAGACATTCATATTATCTTTTGGACCAAGTTATTAGAAAGGTAAATATGGCAAGTAGTACAAAGACCATTATGTATTATTCATTACCTGAATTAGAGTAACAAACTTCTCTTTTAAACGAGAATATTTATGGATGAATCTTGCTCAAGGCTTGCAAGCACCTGAGAGGCTGAGAGGCAATTGACCATATGTAAGGAAAAAATAGAAGAAATGATAAGAAAACCAACTAATGGCCCATGGTAAAAAATAGTGGTTAGTGATATCAGCAGAGAGAAAAATTTGGCACATAAAAGACTGATTGGGAACCAGGAAAGCATCAAAGCATGTACAAGGAGCTCCTCAAGAGACGTTATTAGCCTCTTTTGCTTCAGGGGTGGGACTTCAGGTAATGCACCAAGATTTTACGTTTAAAAAAAACAGAGATGTTATATGTCAATAGTTATATAGGCATAAGCTAAATAATAAACAACATAAGAGATGCTCCTACTCCCATTCCTTGTTTTTGTTATCAGAAGCCTGACGAAGGTCAACACAGGCAAATTTCATATGCTGAGCACCAATGCTGGAATAGGAAGCTTAAAAAAAAAAGGGAATTAGATTCGAAGGGCAATATCAGAATGATGGGAACATTTTCACATTAAATATTGCTAGAGCAAAGATCACCGTAACCAGATGTTCTTTATTGTCCAAACGACCCTTTCCTACTGAAGGGCAAAACTTGACGATCAACCACAAAAGGGAAAAATGTAATCAGTAGGGGTGGACCAAACTACTTCAAAAGTTAGCTTTTGAGAACAGAACCCAAAAGGCAGCTCAGAGATAGATGCTCTCACTTTCATATAAGAGATCTCCTGTTCGAGTCCAGGCTAACTTGATACAATGTTCCTAGGGGAAGGGGTTGTGTAATGGTGGATTTCCTCAGGGCCAAACAGGAAAGGAGGTGGTGTGGTTGGGGCCTGGGGGTTGGGGAATGGGGTGTTTGGTAATGGACTCTAAAAATACATTTCTGAAAGCAAGAAAGGAGAAGAAAGACTTTCATTACTCGTATAAACCACCAGCTTTCACTGGAAAAATTCCCTGCTGCATTACCTTGAGGCTTGAGCTACTCCCTTCTAGCTGGTGAACATAAGCTTCCAACTTGAAGTAATCCACATTTGGTTGCTTCCCATTTCCCTTTTATTTTTTACATCACTTATTTTACAAAACAAAAAAATAATAATTAAAAGAATTGAATTTTTAATTAAAAAGTAACTAAAAAAATGTGTAAAGTATATTATAAAATAATTTTAATATATGTATCATTTAATATATACTAATTATTTTTATTTATTGAATAAGATAACACAAATTAATTTATTTATAAATTTTAAATATTTTAATAATAAATATTATTAAAAATAAATGAAAATTATTTACTAAATTTTAAATTATTGAACAATTTCAAGATAATACAAAATACGAGAGAGATTTTATATTTTTTTAGTAGAAAATATTGAAATACAATATAATTTTTATTTTAAACAATGAACATTAAAAAATAACATGTTTTTCATTTCATTTTTTTATTTATTTTAAAATCAAATACAAAAATATTTTGATATAAATATCATGTTTATTAAATTTGATATGTATTATATTCTAAAGATAAAATCTTGAATTTGCATATCCTTATTATCTTGTTTATACTTATTTTTTTTTTGTAAAATAGTTATATTTTATTTTTTTTCATAATTAAAAAGAAATTATTTTTTTAGATTTGTTTGTAATTGCAAATGAGGTATTTCAAAACATTTTTTGGATATATTTTTTTAGTTTTTTTTTTAAGAAACAGAAAATTTTACATAAAAATATTGGAATTCTTATTCAAAACTAAGTAAATAGTCCAACAATATTTTTTGAAATTTAAGGAAGTAGAAAATTTTCACATTTTTAAAAAATTTAAATTTTTTTAAAATTAATTAGAATAGTAAAATTTGATACGATTTGTTAACATATTTAAACCCAATACATTTTTTTATGGGTTTAAGTCAAATTTGTGTTGATTTTGTTTAATAAATAAGGTAATTTTTATTTACCCATTTAATAATTCCATCTATTAACTTAATTATGATTTTAAACTATTTAACTTATATTTGACTATTTTTAAAGGTCATTTCAAATAAATAAATCAATTGACACATAATAGATTTAATTAAAATATTAATTTTATAAACTTATATAAAAGCTAAGTCAATTTAATTGATGTATGAAATAAAATACCTTAACATAATACAATATGAATACAATCCACTGACATAAATTCTCACCTTTATTTTTAGTGATAGAAGATACATTTTTGTTTTTTTACAAGAGATTATATTTCATATGGAAGTTTTTTATTTTAAAAATAAATAATAGAAAATGTGTCCTTTTTTTTTTTTGGGTTGTGAAAATATGTAATAGAATTATTCTATTTTTCTTTTAAATTGGTTTAATTTTGCCAAATTTATAATTTTTAGTATTAAAAAATCAATTATATAAAATAAAAATAAAAATACTAATTATTTTATAAAAATTAATTAGTGTGTTAAAAAAAAAAAATAACAACCTCAACATGATTGCTCCCAATTTTCTGTTCTCCTTCTGCTTAGAAGGTAAAAAATTTCTCCTCCATACAGACTCAACACCAGAGTCATGAATGACACTAGTTTTAACTTACCAGATACCAATCGCCAGATTCGCCACCGAGTACCAAGAAGGCAAGCTGGTTGGTGCAACCAGCACAAGCACCCACCAACCCACCGCAATACCCATTTTATAGATGACACTTGGTAATAAATCATTTAAGTTTATGTCAAAGATATTTTATCTCTAAATATGGGTAAGATTTTTCCATCCCTTTCTGGTCATCCGCCTTCCACGTATTCACCGAGCAGTCCCGACCCGGCATAATCGAATGGAAAGGAGCACAACAGCAAAACCCCACGTGTCAATTGGAGGAAGAAACCACGTGTGTCCACACTCACACCGACGCGGTGTATCATGAAAATGCCTAGCTAAGCCGACCTCTCACGTGCGCATTGCCAACGTGGCGACCTCGCATACATGCGCTAGAATTAGCAAAGACATTGTTGTGATCTGGCACGACACGTGGCACCCTGAGATTATCTGTGGACTCTCCTCTCCTCTCCTTAGCCCGCACCCAGTCGGAGGAGTGTCCCAGTGTCCCAGTCATGGATGAGGAGAGACACTCCGGTTCGAATTATTCGTCTTCTTTATCATCGTCGCGACCGCGGTCTTCGGCGGCGGCATCTAGGTTTAACATTAAGGGAGCGGATCGGCTGGTGAAGATTGAGCTGGAAGCGGCGGAAGTACTGGCAGATTTGGCGCAGTCGTTGATGCGTGAGAGTGAGAGTAATGGGGCTGAATCTGGAGGAAAATGGGGGAGTAAAGGGAAACGCGGAAGGAAGCGAGTCAAGAGCGAGTCTCCACCGAGTGACGAGTTCAAGAACCCGGATAACCTGTTTCCTGGCTCTTCGGATCTCACCGAGGTTGGTTAGGGCTTGTATGCGCTTACCTTATGCAGATTCTCCCTGATCTTACTCTCAGTCGAATCTTTCTGCTTGTTGACATATTATATATTTGCAATATTGATTTTTTATGTGATAAAAAATTAAGATTTGGAAATTGCTTGTAGAAGATAAATTGGGGCAACCAAAAACAGTAAGCTAAAGTTTGAATGGTACTGTGATTTATAGTATCAAGTTTCAGAATTTGGTCAACCATGGAAGTGACAAAGTTGTAAGTTGTAACTCAATAGTAAAATGCTCTGTTTGGTGGCCAGGAAAATTTGAGGGAAAAAAAGATCCAACCATCAAATTCAATTGATAACATCAATTTGTTAAATATTGGAGCAGGGGCATCCTAGTTTGCAGGAGGGGCTCTTGTTCTTATACTTTAGCACATGCTGTCATCATCCCCTTGATCCATTTTGTCATCCAACGTGGTCAATGTTTATGGAAATAGCTTACTTAAGTGGAAACTTTGAAATGGTTCTGGATATCATATAATTCAAACCATATTAGAGAACTTTCCCAAGACTTACGGGGCTCCTGGTGGATGTGCCAGTGATATTGTCTTCTCTCCATTTTTGACGCATGCCAATTCTATTCCAATCCATTCCCTTCCTCACCATTACCACCCCCCAAAAAAAAGTTCGATCCATAAGTTAAGAGTATTTCAAGTGTAAATTTGGGATGGTTAATTTTACTATAATTTTCAATTCATTTTTTACTGGAAACAAACACTTCATGTCATAGGGACTGGATGATATAATACAAAACTAAGGATGACTGATCCTCCCAAGAGTGATATTTGAATCTAAACATAAAAGATAGAGAAGGAAAAGTGAGCTAAATACAAGACTACAAGTGAAGATGGTAAAATATTCCCCCACAGTAGACACTAAATGAGACTTCTTTACCAAGCTATTGGCAGGGTGATTGGCCATTTAAGGAATCCAAGAGATGGACTATTACAAAGCTCTAACCAAATCAACAGCTACTAAGAGGAATGTTTTTATGTGATGCTAACGATTTAGTATCTATCTTTGTAGTTCCATATTTCTGTTTATACTCTCATCTATTACTTAGATTTGTCAACAAAGATTATGGTCTAATGAGGCTACTATGAAATATTTATTCATGGGGGGGAGCAAGTTCTTTTATTCTTGTTCTGGTTTCTCTAGATTAAATGGTTCATCACTGTCCACTCTCCTCAACTAAAATATTATCATAGCCCATCAAAGATGCGAGGGTTAGAGTCTTCTTTTCTAGATTTTAACTAGAGTGCATTTAAATTATCGATGTTCTGAACATCTTTTTCACTTAACTGAAAGATCAATGCTATATTAGTTTTTGGACTAGAGTTTAAGTGCTTTCCATTTGATAATAAAAGGTTATTCAGAGAATTTTTTCCTGTGAACTTTGCTTTTATTAATCTTTACTGTTTGTATTTTGATCCATGTGCCATGTCGTTTTATGAGAGCCAAACATCAATCCTGTCTAAAGATGTTGGCTTGAGTTCCCCAAAACTGTGTGTACATTAATTGGCATATTCTTTCTTCATATTTTGTTAATATGTATTACTCTGTTAATTTTGACTGGCACATGCAATCAAATAGTGCTATTTTTAAAATTCAATCTTGCATTTGGGCACTCATAACAGCCTTGCCCTTGTGACATCCCTTCTACTGGCCCTCATAACAGCCTTCTGTCATGAATATCTCTTTTGCTTTATGAATAAAGTTAATTTATTATATTTTAATTTTTATGGATTAATAAAGTGTATTCTTTTATTCAAGAGTATGGTGTTAAATTTGTAATATTCCTGACTGTGGGAATCCATTAGGGAAAAATCTAATTTTTGATCAAGAAGAGAAGTGACTATAAATTTCCTCTTCTTAATTGTATTCCTCATTTTCCTTTGTTCTAAAAACTTATATTATTGTTTAGAAATAGAGTGATTTTCAGTTTAAACTTGTCCTAATAATACCACATTTCATTTACAAATCTGGATATCCCATTTAGTTCCACAACCCTTTGGCTGTCCTAAATATAGCCATGCTAAATCGGATTGTGTATAACTTTGTCCTCAGTTTAAGTTCTGCTGAGGGTAATGTTATGTCTTTTCCTTTGGTAACTTAAATTGACCTTTTGTTTACTGGTAATGGTTTTTATACCGCAGTCAATGTGTACAAACTCTTCCTATTTCTTAGTAAAATAACTTTTTGAATAGCCTCCTCATATAGATAAACACCCAACTTAGAGGAGAAATAAAAATGTGGTGCTTTTACATCAGCAGTGCAGCATACAATAGGTTGAAATACATTATAAGATAATGGAGCTGGCTTTTACATTACGTGTAGAAACTTATTGATTTGACACAATAAGAAATTGAAGGGGAATCATAAAAGACAGCTGAAAATAACTTTAGGCTTAAGCTTATTGTTCAACCCAATGAGTTTAGAAGCAAAATGTTGACATGGAACCAGGGCAAAAGATTTAGGGACTTATAAATGAAGAGTTTGGCCTTTCTGAGACTTATAAACGAAGAGTTTGACGTTTCTGATCATCTGACTAAAGCAACTTAGCTTGTGTCTATTGTATACAAAGCTGGGCACCATATTTGTTTATTTTGATGTTCTTGTTTTTTATTTTTCATGATTCCTGATTTTAGAGATCTCCACAATCCATGTGAAATGTTGATGAGAAAACATGACTGTAGGACCAGATTACAGTTTTGAGTTTGGATCAGTTAAATTTTATTACAAAACCACTTTAGCTACATCAATCAGAGCTGACACCTGAAATATGAGATTCAATTATTGCCATTATTATTTTGATAACCCAAAAAAATGTGAGTTTCAATTATAGTGGAGTATATGGTCCAGTTGACTTAATTTGACTAAGATTCGAGTACCTATAGTTGATTACGATTCAATCATAAGCAAGATGCTTCTATGTTGCACCAACATAATTGGAAGTAAAGAATAAATTAGTTATATTTAGTTAGGGATTTGACATAAAATTGAAATTTGAAACCTCTCCAACCAAATGTAACATATCTGGAAATCTCCAAAAGCTGCCATGATTATCTATAGCTACTTGATTTTTTCCCTGCAAGCATCAAGCAAGTCAACATTCTAGTGTATTTTCATGAGAATATCTTAGTAATAACTAGTAACAAATGTTATAAAACATATTAACGTATTATAAAGAGAACTCTATGACATAATATCCTTGTTTAGCTTCGGATTGAATCTAAAACTTTGAATTGAATCCATGTCACGAAGAAAAGACTGCGTCGGTTGTAAGAGATGTGAATCTGCCTGTCCAACAGATTTCTTGAGTGTTCGGGTTTATTTATGGCATGAAACAACTCGCAGCATGGGTCTAGTTCAAATATTGTCATTCTGATGTAAATTGAGGCTTTTGAGAGTGCACTCTGATTTGAATTTAGATCCTATATGTGACAATAAGACTTGTGCTGAGCACATGCTTAATCTTGAAATCCCTCTTTTGGTTACTATTAATTGGATTGAGTGATCATTCTATTGTCTTGCTGTCGGCAAGTTTTATATGTTTTACATAAATCAAGAACACACTATCCATGTAGTTTTTATTTTGTTCATAGCAGCAGGATAAACAATCAGTGGTTCAACAAGAGTGTAGAAAGATAGACAGAAATGTATTTCTAACAAAGACTGAGACAGATGATGAATTTGCTAAACCAAGTCCTATGTGCACCACAACTTATGCACCCCATCATAGTGGCAAGTTGAGACAAAATTTGACTGAGGTACCGAAAGAATCAAACTGTTTCTTTTGCAATGTTATGATCATTATATTCAAATGAAGCTTTGTTATTCAGGCTGAAAAGGAAGCACGGAGATTGCGCAGGGTATTAGCAAACAGAGAATCAGCTAGGCAGACAATTCGCCGTAGGCAGGTAAACTATATTTGTTGAGTCCTTTTCATTTATTGGAGGATTAGAGTATGGCTTTTACTAGTTAACATTTGTTTATGTTTTGATATCATTGTTTTTGAGATC
The DNA here is from genome assembly GCF_004353265.1 of Vitis riparia. Lineage (NCBI taxonomy): Eukaryota > Viridiplantae > Streptophyta > Magnoliopsida > Vitales > Vitaceae > Vitis > Vitis riparia. Next base: position 17,836,701 of record NC_048438.1, read on the forward strand.
ATTTGTCAAATCTATGACTTTTTGCTTTACTAGTTTACATATTTTTAGGTTTTGGTATTGGTACTGATTTTTGTTTTTAGAATGACTAATTGGTGTATTGCAATTCTGGGATGAAAAACTATTTTTAGTCATAAATCTTCAATATTAGTGATAAAAGAACAATAGTATTGCTGTTCTACTTTGGTGCATTACAGTTGTGGTGATGAACTATCTTGGTGCATTGGGAAATTAGTTTTTCATCGTTGTTATTCTATTTAATTTGAGGTCTTTCAGTTGATCTTTTTTCGATAATGTATTTTTCTAGGCTTTGTGTGAGGAATTGAGCAGAAAAGCTGCTGATCTATCATTGGAGAATGAAACTTTGAAAAGGGTAGGTACTACCACTCCCAAAAAATGTTGGTTTATCTTTCACCCAAAGCATTATTTTCAATAGTGATTTTTCATTCTTTTCTATTTTCAATCTTTTCCATTCTCCGATTTTTCTTTTCTATTTTCAATGTTTTCCATTCTCTCTGTTTTTCTAAACTTCTTAGAACATTCAACTTTACTGAACTTATTCACATCTGGGACAATTATACTCAAAGGAAAAGGAGCTAGCTATGAAAGAGTTTCAGTCTTTGGAGAACAAAAACAAGCACTTAAAAGCACAGGTAATACATGTTCGGCATAAAAGATATGTTTAATGTTAAAATAGTTCTCAAATATCCAATGTCTCCCACCCATTTTGCAGGTGGCTAAGATAATAAAGCCTGAGGAAGAGAAAACTCCAGAGTCTATCTCAAGCCACGAAATGACATCTATTCCTCCATCTACAAATTGTCCATTGCTTTTATATAACCAACCTTCATTTACGCCATTTCTCTGGTCTTCACCTGAACGTAGATTCCAAAATGCCTTTGCATCCCATGCTGTACCTGATGAAAGAGAAAATCCCAACATTGATGCCTATAGAACTCCTTTATATATCCTGCCTTGCCCTTGGTTCTTTCCACTTCCCAACCATGGAAATGGACTCCACCATCCGCCCTCTCTCAACTTGAAGGATAAACAAGATGCAGTGAATAGTCAATGCAGTGCTAGTTCATTGATAAAAAATAAATCAGGTATAGAAACTAAACCTGCTAACAAGTTTCAAGAGGCTTCATTTGAATTTTTACCGGATGGTCATCTCATAACACCTCATCATAGAAGAATGATACCAGCTAACAATGTACATGACCTCTCCTATGGATTTTCACCAGATGCTCATCATATACCATCTCACTCTAATGCAATGATCCTCAATCCTTCACCACTGATGTCCTTAAAATCTGCCATTACTTTCAAACACGAGGGTGAGCTCCAATCAAGTTACATAGACAATGGGGAAGGTGGTCATATTGTAAGTGTTTTTTCAGAAAAGAATCAAGAACCAGTCATTTGTTCAAGTAAGAGACTGGTGGATGCAGTTGCTGCAGCAGAGGCTAGGAAGAGGAGGAAAGAGCTCACAAAGCTAAAAAACCTTCATGGACGTGTTCGGATGCACTGTTGAGGTTTTGATTTGGTATGATACTTTCTCCACATTTTTGCAAATGCTTAACCCTTGGATATGAAGGAGCTTGTGGAGATTGAGCTAATTGAAAAAAGAGAGGTTATGGAGATTAAGTCAATTTTATATCTCTGAAAGAGAATAGATTGGCTTTGTATTTGTTCTCTGAATAAGTTAGAGACTTTTTTCTTTCCTTTTAGGTGAGTGTTTGGTGACTGGAGAATTTCAGTAGTTTGTATATAGAGTTGTTAACAACAGCATTAAGTTTTGGGATTTAGGTTAGAGCAATATCTAAGAGCTATCTATTGTTCTGAACGGTATATCCTGCGGAACACAGTAAGAACTGCTGCCATTTTGCAAGACTTTGAGCTGGAGAGGGTAGCAAAAGAAGGGGAAAGAGAGAAATGCTGATGTTCGGGATGTTTTGTAACTCTTTGTTGTAACTTGTACCTTGTACCTTGTACCTTGTTTTACATTTAAAAGTTATAAATAAGTTTGAGATTCATACACAAAAGTTTTTATGAATTGATTACCATCATGCCAAATCATGTGAATGCTATTTTTGTTTCCTGGTGTAGTTAGAGAACAGTTCCATTGCATGATAAACCATGTCTGGGCTAAGAGCTATGATTATAATCTCTTGGATCAGTTCCCAATGCTTTGGCAAAACTCTGGTAAGGGGTGGAAATATGGATTGGATCAGTTCAAACCTCTAGTGAGTGGTGTCTCTCTTTATTGTTCTAGAACCATTAATTTGAGATTAGCACACCTATTGCTGCTTTTTTGGGTTATTGTTTTTTGATAATTTTTCAATGTGTCAACGAAAGTGTTACAATTTACTTTCATGAATTAAATATATAGTAATGATTTTTGATATCTTGGGTGCATGGACATTTTGTGTGACGATTTGGCTTATTGAATATGGGAATAGTCTGGCCGGAAGAGATTATTTTAAGAAATCAAAGATTAAATTACAATATGGGAAGAATGGGAAATGACCAAAAGAATGCTAAATTGAAGGCTACATAATCTGTTGGTAATGATCAAACTATCAGGAGGAAAACCTTAGAAACCAAAATATTAGCTAAATTGACTGCCGGTAAACGAGGATAGGACTCTTGACTTTGTGCTTAGAGTCACTCCATTCCAGAAATGCTGATTGAATCCGAGAGTTGTTAGGCTTTCCCTTCAACACAACCTTGAAAGACCTCCGCTGATGCGCCTTTTGAAATGACAAAGTATTGGGAACAACTCTAACTGAAAGACCCTTGGTTGCTTTCACAGTTGCCTTGTACACAGAGGCTCCATGCCCTACACTGGTTACTGTTCGATAGAAGACTGCTGAGAATCTAGCCGTTGGGTCCTTAATTTGGAGATGCATGGAAGGATAGTTGAGACCATCTGATCCCAGTGCAGGCCTGAAATTGGAGCACTTGTATTTCTGCTTTCCACCTGTGAGTAGACCGATGGTTGTGCTATTATAGCCTTCCTTGCACAGGAAACGGATGTATCCACTTGTGGGGATGTCGTAGACTAGGCCAGGGTGCACTGCCATTCTTGGGTTTAATTGACCGGAGCCTGATCCTAGCGCATTGTCCTTGATCTTCAGAGTTGTGGCTGATACAAGATCAAGGGCAATTTATGCCTAAGGATGATGCACTGAGGTATCTTCAAGTTCAATTTCGTCATGTTGGGGATTTAGGAAGTCTCACCTGTGGTCATGAGTGCAGACTTGATTGCAGCCGGTGACCATTTCGGGTGGAAGGATTTAACATACGCAGCAGCAGCTGCTACATGAGGGCAAGACATAGATGTTCCCGTTAAAATGTTGAAATTTGCAAACCGCCTGTCCTCTGGATCCCCTGATATAGGTGCTAGCTTTGAGTAACCAGCCAATATGTCCAGCCCCGGTGCAACAATATCAGGCTGTTCATTGAAGTTTTCATTAGTAGTAGGGACACAGGAGAGAAGAGAGGAGAAAGAGCAGAGTGGAGAGGATTTTTTCACCTTGAGGATGTTGGGACTGAGATCTTGGGGTCCCCTAGATGAGAAAGAACTCACGAATGGGGCAGCTATTTTAAAAGCTTTTGACTTGTATATAACTGCCTGAGCCTTTCTGTAGTTTTTCCATGCAGTCAATATATGGAGCAAAATCCATGATTTTAATGAATAAATCTAAATTTTACTTGTTTGATCTAGTTAAACTATTCGGTAATTTCCATTAACTGAGAATGCCCAGTAGTAAACAATGGTTCAGGGTTGGTTGGAGTCCAATTCTCATGCCATTTTTCCTTGTGGAAACATAAATAGATCTGATCTACCGTGTATAAGAACAGTAAGTCTATGATCTATTATAGCATGCCACTATTGTCTCTACTCTTTATTCAGTATCATTTGAATGGGAAACCAAACATACTTGGTAGAGTTGATATATTTGTCTATCTTTCTTCCTTCCTCGCTGGTGACAAAGGTTGATGGGATGACAAAGGTAAAGGCAATGTCTGTTGGCTCATCAAGCGACATGATTGTGCCGATCCCACCAAGGTCCCTGATGTTGAAATCTTGACCTCTATTTCCCATGCAGTACACAATCTTTCCCTTCACCTCCTCTGGGATTAAACTAGCCCAGTCACAAGCACTGCCATCACGTTGAGTTTATAAGTTTAACGGAACTGAGAGAGTAAAGCTACTGGTACAATGATAAATGAACTGATCATTCGGATTTGGTTATAGACATGATACATCTTTTATTATTCATACCTGACATTTCCCCAGTATGCTCCACTGGAATTGGATGCTAAGGTTCCACTAGTTAGAGGGTACATTTTTTTCCTTGGTGAAAATGTGTTCACTGAAACTCCCTACAAACAACCAAGGATTAAATTAGCACGAGGCTTGAGCAATGGCCAGGGAGAGGGAGAGGGAGAGGGAGACAGAGACTTACAGAAGCTTTCATGCCATTGCCCAACTTAACTTGACTCCGGAACTCCCTATCAAGACCAGTAGCACCTACAGTCAGTATCCAGGGCGCAACGTTCTGGACGGTTGCTTCCAAAGGCCCATCATTCCCAGCCGAGCTAGATACGAGGACTCCCCTTCTCATGGCATGAAAAGCTCCAATGGCTATGGGGTCTTCAAAAAATGGTCCAACAGTTCCCCCAATGGACACTGATAATACATCAACCCCATCCGCAATGGCATCATCAAACCCCGCTAGGAGATTCATGTCAGAGCAGCCAGTATACCAACATACTTTATACATGGCTATACGTGCTAATGGCACCCCTCCTCGGGCTGTCCCTTTACCTACGCCAAACAAGCTGGCATTTTTTACTACTATTCCAGCAGCCGTGGAGGCCGTGTGTGTGCCATGCCCATCCGTGTCGACCGGTGATAGTATGTCATCTTCACCCAACATACCGGGTTGGTGGTCCAGATCATAGTACTTTGCGCCGATGACCTTGCTGCCAAGTTAGAAAATTGCAGGCTGTTAGAAAAGCAAAATGATGTGTGGGAGCAACCAATAAATTTGGAAAAACCCGAATGAAAGAGATTCATCTCTACTCAGATTCAAAGGGAACATAAAATGATCAGAGAATTGTTACCAAATCTTTTTTACAATAAGTTCCGGATTCTTCACTTACTTGCCTGCAAATATTTTTCATAGTTTTTCATGAATTTTTAAAAATCTTCCTATCAAATTTGACACGATTTTCAGTTCAGTTTTATAGTTCCCAATAAATTGCTTCATGTCTCAGATTTTGTGGAAACTAATGGAAAATGCTTCTCCTGAATTCATCTCACATATGAAGTATGCATGTCATGCAATGTTTTCTTTATAAATATAGAAACAAGTGTGGCTTGTGCCCATTTGAAAAAGTAGCTCAATCAAGTTAATGCTTAATCACTTGTTACATCCAGTGAAGCCTGAGGAGTTGCTACATTTGCCCTTCCACTTGGTTGGGGGGGGCCCATATCCTTCATCTTTGAAACTGGGGCAGTCCATCCAAATTCCTGAAACAAGAAACCGAAAACGAACATCAACACATTTTTAATTACTTGAGAAAAAAATTTCTTATGGCCACAAGAAAATTCAAAACCACCTGTATCTAGCAAACCAATGACCATATTGATCTCTGCTTTGGGGTTCCTTTTCTTCATCTTTTCACGCATTCCTAAGAAATCCCATGATCTTGTCGTGTGAAGTTTGCGCATAGTGTTTGGAAACACCGATACAACACCCTCTTTCTCTGTAAAATAACATGCATCACAAAGAAAGATCAAAGAGAAAAATGTTCTTATTTGCTATGTTTAGTCATAGGAAAGCACCTAGAAAATAACAAAAATGTTGAAGAAAATAATTTTTTAATATTTGGTTATTATAAAAAATATATATAAAAAATTAAATATAATTAAAATTTTATATATATTTAAATTATTTAATGCTTATACAATATTATTTAAATAAAAGAAATAAATTTAAAATAATATTTTCATTATATTTTCCTTTAAATTTTTTGAAACCAAACATATTATGTACCAGAGAGAATCTTTGCTTCATGTGGTAACAACCTCGCTGCAAAACCATTGAAGCTCCTTCCATAACTGTGGATTGTGGAGTCTCTGGCCATTCTGTCACTGATAAACAGAGACGTATAATAATATGAATTAAAATTTCATCTAATTTTTGACAAAAAAAAAAGAAGAGAATTTATGAAAGCATTTTATCTTCTCAGATTATAAAACATGAACAAATGCAAAGAGTTAGACGGGATGAAGAAATTGTGATTACCTTCCGACAACTGCCGAAAGCAGGCTGTGGTGGTCTGCGGCGGTGACAGCTCCAGTTTTAGGAAGGTCTCCCATGTAGACGATATATGGCTATTGCTCGTCATAACCCAGTATATATTCATCAATCACCGCATGTACAGTGAAATTAAAGGAAAAAATAAAACTAAATGATAAACAAACAGAAGTTAAAGAAAGATAAACGCGCGTAAATACCTTTCTTTGAGTGTCAGTGGACCCATTGACTAACTCAGCCAAAAGTAACAGAGAGAGATTAAAGAGGAGTAAAAGTAATCTCTGTGAAATCTCCATTGCTGTCTTCTCAGTCTGAGCTTAACTTTGAAGGCCATAGGAGTGATGTTACTTTCCATTTATAAATGAATGAGAGAGGAGTTAGGAACTGTTCGATGCCTCAGTCATGGTAGTTCATCTTGGATCTCCCTTCCATCTCTCTGGCGCAACGTAGTGAAGAGAGAGAAAAAAGAGATTTTGACCAAGGTGATTGAGAGCATGAGACTCAGACTTCGGTGGCTTTGATTTTGGATCTTCCACCACTCGCCATGCATAAAATTTCCCATACATTAAGGTGAGTTGACCAAGGACTTGCTCCCTGTCCCTCCCGTACGTCGTGCATGGTGTTCGTCGGTTTCTTACACCGATGCTGATAAGCCTAGCTCTAAGACACACATTAACAATAATAATAAATTCTATTGCTTTTCTAACTACGGACAAATTTTAATGCAGGATTTTAATTAAAATTAAAAAGAAAACCTAAATCCCTTTTTTTTTTTTCTTAAGTAAAGAAGAATAACATTTACCCTTTTACAATAAAAATAAAAACCTATTCAAAAGGATATGCAAAAGACAACTCTTTCATCATAAGAAACCACTCAATCTATAAAATTTATTAATGTTGAAGGACCACTTTTTATAAACATATTAGTAACAGTTATAATAAGTATACAAAATAACATTTTAGTATTTGAATAGACAACATGTCGTTTTTAAAAGTAATTTTGTTTCTTGTCTTCTACTTCGTCCAAAAATTGTATAAAGGATCCGATTTCCAAAAACTTATATAAAAATAATAATAACAGAAAAAAAAAAAAAAAACCACTCTACATTCCCTTTGTATTATTAATGATTATTTTACATATTGCTTTAGAATTTAATAGTAAATTATAAGTGAAGGCATAAAAAAAACTAAGATCGTTGAAAATATCGATCTAAACTTGTTATAAGGTAATATCAGTTTTACATTTTTACCCTGCACTGAAGTGAAATGAGAAAAAGGAAAAATGAAAGGTATTTTTATTAAACAAAATTATATTTCATGTTTAGGAAGTTCCCCGCCTTATGATTAATTGATTATTGTATCCTTTAAATACGTTCACCCACTAGACAAAGCATGGCTGCACAACTCTGCTTCATTCAGCCTTTTCTTATGGCCAGATTTAGATTTTGTTGTTTGTTTTCTCTTCAAAGCCGCCTCTGCGTTTGCAGATACAAGTTCAAGTCCTCAATCATCATCATCACATAGGTCCGCAACAAGAAAAGAGAGAACAGAAGAAAATATTTATGTAGTACTGGAATTACCAAGGCTTTACCTTGATACTATTTCCATTTTTTGCCTGATTCAACTCAGATATCCCACGGATGGATGGCATCCCCCGTTGGTTCAGGGACGGCTTCATTACGAAAGGTGTATTTGATAACGGAGTATCGACAGTAAGAACCGAGTCCTCCTCCATCAATGAACCGCATAGAAAAATGCTGGGCCCTGTTTCTTGAAGGATGTTTCTCCACTGCTTTAATCGCAAGCTGATTATGATAACATTAAAAGCTCAGAGCAGCTCAGGAGTCATGACTGAGAGTGTTTAGAAAATAGTGAGTTTTCAAATGTAATGATTAATAATATTATCATAAAACAATCTTATGATAGGAATGAAGAATTATACCACATGCAGTCCATTTACTGAAACCACACATCAACAGAACTTACAAGCATCTTCATCCCAGAGGAGAGGCTTGGTTTCTAGGCTTGAGTTTTCAATTCTATTTTTTTTAGCTAAACACGTTTTCAACATCCCCACCCCAACGTCACTAGACCTTCCAGACTCAAAAATTTTCCAAATCACAATAGGACTTTCCAAATCTTTCTCAAAGGTGTTTTCCTTGTGCATTCTCTGAAGTGATGAAGAGTTATTCTGAAATTGATCAATCATTTTCATCGTATATAACTAGAGGGAAGTTCCAACTATCCTAAAGTGGTAGCTCTAGGTTATATCTATCTTCTATTTTTAGAACTATCGAACTGTTTATTTCACAAGTCGTCAAAGAGTTATAGGAGTAAAACCATAGGTTAAGAGATAGAAGGAAATAGCAATTTTCTTGGATGGCAAAACATCATGAGTTTACATCTGAGAACAACAACAAACATGATTCTCTACCCTCAGCTGTGTGTTCATCAGAGAGTGAGAGTTTTATATAATGGTTTTCAATATTGAAGGTCACATTTTCCTTTTACAATTGGGCAAGATCCCTTGGGGGATTGACCTCTGCTCAATGAATTTTTTTGAGGGTTTGGATTAAGTCTAGCTCATATTGGCCTTTTCTATATTGGTTTTTGTACTTTTTCGCAGGTTTTTGCTCCTTTTGTTGCACCCATTTTCGTTAAGTACTCTTAGATGGTGTTTGTCTTTTTAACTTAATGCTAAATACAATTTATTTTTAAACTTTAGATGATTTATTTTGAACTTTTTTTTACTTATTACTTATTTAATTTTTTTTTTTATTGAATAGAAAAAACCAAAATATTTTACTTTTTACTTAATGCTAAATATAATTTTTTGAAACAACCAAAACATAATTTCAACATAATCCTCACCCTATTAATACTTAATACCCAACAAAAATAAAATAATAAAAAAACAAACAACTTAATGGTTAATACTCGATACTAATTTATAGTTAAATTAAATTAAGTTCTATTTAGATTTAAGTAAAAACAAAAAAGAACAAAAACGTCACCTTGGTCTAATTTTCTATTTGCCTATCAAAGAAAAAATATTAAAACATAATGGCGAACAAGCAAGTTGCAAAACCCTATATAACAAAACAAAACAACACACCAAAGTACACAGGACGTATAAAAAAAGGGGGCACCAAACGGCTCTCTCTTAAAAACAGGGATAATAAGGGATAAAGACAAAAGACGGAAGATAAATTCCTCACAATCGATACGACAGTTAAACCCTTGATGAAGTTTAGGATATCAATCAAATGGCCAAACACAACCTCCAATGTAGAGGACAAAATCTTTTCTGCAACAAAATCTAAGAAGAGACATTCTAATATATACAAATCAAAGCACTGGGAGGGAAACCAAAGACACAAAAAGGTTAAAAGGCACCATCAAATTTACATCTGGATTCATGTGTATAATATATTCCAGCATGTATAAGAATCAGCAATGGGCTTTAAATAAAAGCATGTTTCAAGTACAACATAAGAAATCCAAAAACAGCAGTATTCACATCCTGCAGTTATCCCCTCAAATGCAGCCAAAAATCTCCTTCAAAGATTAAATAATTCAGTCCACCAAAAAATTTAAAAAAAAAAAAAAAAGAAAGAAAGAAAGACTACCATTGTGCAGTAAAATTGGGGCCCATGAAATTGTTAATCGAAATTTCACACGCTTTGTTCCAAGGCATCCAGATGGTGCAACAAACATCATGATGGTGAAAGAAGCCACACACAGTTGGCAGATGCAATAAAGGAGATAGATATCAAGCATAAACCCTCAGAAAACATGACATCGCAACATGGACCATCAACCAAAGTTGGAAAAACATGGACCATTTTTTCCAAGAAAATGTCATTATCATTCTTACTTGCTGGTATCAACAGTAAAATGTCCCAATTCTTTCTACAAATATGAAAAGTTTTAATGAAAGGAAACACAGCCTTTTTTTTATAGGCATGAAAATCTCCTAAAACAAATGGTCCACAGAAAACGGAAACACAGCTCCTACCGTCTCACCAATGGTATGAAGAACTTCCCAGTAAGCTCATCATAATCCCAAGCAAGAGCTATTGTCATGTTTTTCTAATAAGCATATTGGAATATATTGAATTAACAAATCAACCTAACAAAAAGGGGATGCAATACTAGCACACAGGAAGTATGCAAGGCGCAACACAATTAAAAGGTAAAAGGGAAGGGCATATAAAACCATCGTTGCCTACCCCATATGCAGACTATCAAAATATCTACCAACACACAACTATTATTTCCTCCCTCCACCCCAAACCAGCAAGGAGCATGCCTTTCATCTCCAGAATTTTATGCCCCAGAACCTTAAAAAATTCTTCTATTTTTCTCTTTGCAAATAGTCCAGAAAAACAGGAACACTTTTCTCCTTGACCCATGAAAAAGCCAGTCCACCTTAATAGAACTTCTCTAGCCTTCCAAGGAAGGGTCCAAGCCACCTAGAAAATACCATAAATTGGATGTCCACTCAGAATAAATAAGAATATGGTCAGCTGACTCCAGCTACTTGCAGAGAGAACCCCCATTTACCAAATTGATTGTCAAGCGTACTCTGTTAACACCAACAGTACAGTTCTAATTTACCAGATTTTTTGGTTCATACTTTTAATGAAAAGAAAGAAAATATTTGAAATATACATATAACTGCAAAGAGGAATCAGCAAAAGGAAAAACAGTTGCCACATGTTTCCCTACAACATCAAAGACACTGGATAAGGTCAATCCCCCTCCCAAAATAGGTCTCCACACTCTTCACAGGAAAGGGAAAGAAAACAAAGAAAGGGAAAAATAATGAAAAGAAAAGAAGAAAGAAAACCTGGGCATCCTACTCTAATCCTAGCTAAATAAACAACTACAGAACCATACATTCACGAAGCCTTAGTAACAAGTTCAAACTTTTGCCAATCTTTCCATCATAGCATTAGTAAGTCCCTAAAAGCATCGAGCACCTTGAAACCCCAGTAACTTGCATCTCAGAATCCCTTCTAGAAGACGCTCAAAGCTATTTTAGTACGACAAGACACCTCAGGAAGAGTAGAAAGTTGCCACAACCCAGAGCTTTTAGGAAGCCAAAGTCGGCCATTTTACAAACTTCTTGGGCGAGAAGGCCAAAATGGTGTCAAGGAGAACATTGAGATGCCATCCTTTTGGAATGCAAGGCTAATTGCTCTGGAACAAGTAAGAGATTCTCTAGACGAAATACAGTGTTCTGCTTCTAGAAGCAGCACAATATTGGTTGGCCATCCTGCTTCTAGGGTCAAATCACACAATGGGAAGCATCAAATCCCATCATCCACTTAAGCATGAGAACAAGAGTTGTGATCTACGTAAATCAGACTGACTCATTAGGACCAAGTGCAAAAAAAAAATTGATGAGTAAAGATTAGATATAGTAACAGTGGTTAGCAAAAGGGCACATAAAAGCATACATGAATACACAAGGGCTCTAAAAGACCAAAACAAGGAGAGTGGATACACAAAAAACATCAACCATGCCTTAGAGCTTAACCATTCAACAAAGTCCATCATGGACGGGTAGCAATCTTCCATATAGATTCGAAGCCACTCCAAAAAAACAGGTCTACAAGGGAAGTATCCTTGAAGGATGTTCTAAAGTTAATATTTTAAGAAGCCTAGAAAGTTAGAAGCCTGGATGAAATGCTCCCATTAAACCTACTGGGAGAACCATCACCAAACAACCCCGGAGCTCATATAATATTCAAGGTGCCCAAGTGCCCTTCAAGTCTCCCTCAAGTTACTTTAGAAGAGTTAAATGGCAAGAGTATCACCTGAAGGGCAAAGATCTTTTTGGGAGTCAAAGGAAAAGATCGAGGCACTTGAGGAATACACTAATCAAAATTTATGCTTTTTGTTAACTGATTTAAAACATCACTTACAGGCAAGCGTGACTTTATAGGTTTTAAGGAAATACATAGGGCCTTAGAACACAATCATAAAATCAGGATGGTCCCAGAAGGTAGGCAGACTTGGGAGGATGGGAACAGAGTCACAGGAGAAAGGTAATGAAAAAAAAAAGATATGATCAATTAAAACAAACCACTTCAGAAGCAATATGCAATAATTACAATGATGGCTTCCATTACAGTTAAAGATAGATAAGGTACCTGGTCAATCTTCAATGTACTCACCAAAAGAAAAAAGAATATTTCAATTTGCCAAACCAAATTATACAAAAGCAACTTGCATTTGTAAGATTTTAGGCAATGTGATGTATTGATTTCCAACCATTCACACAAGCTGTTTGATTTTAAACCACGAACATTGTTCAACTTTCTAATGGCTTGAAAATTCATATGAAAATAAGAAGGAATCTCAAGATGCTCTTATCAGCCTCACATGACACAAATCTCCAAAAAGAACTCTTGATTGCAATATCAGAGAATTTCAGAAAATTTACAGCCTATTTGTTTCCAAATGTGCACGACTCAAAACCTAAATCCAATCATAATACCTGGATTCCAAAGATGTTGTAGTCCTAGATAATCTCCCTGCATCAACATGAAAAAAAAATTATTAGAAGGGGGGGGATGAAGGGTATGCAGTAAACCATTTCTGGAAATTTGACAAGTAGAGCAAAACAAAATGAAGCAGAGAAGATTCAAACTCCTAAATAAGCTCTTATCATGTACCTTTCGAACAGTGGCTTCTGAAAATTGAGGTAAGTTTATCCTGTTAGCAACATCCTTTTGTTGAGGGCTTTAGTTTCAGAAGCAAATTAAATAATTCTTTGTTTCTATTTGTATTGTCTCCATTCCCTGAAAACATGCATGGAAAGGCTAATTAAAGATAATAGAAAATAAGAGAATGCAGAGCACCAGCAAAGGCATAGGACATGGGCAGGTAGTGGATAAAACAGAATTTCTCTCACATTTTCATAAAAAATTCTGATGCAAAATGCCCTCATATGACACATAAATACCAAAGTTTCCAAACATCATTTATACAGAACGTCATAAGCAATGAACTGTAATCTGCTTTTCACAAGCATTGATAAAAACGGTATGTGCAGAGCTTATGATGAGTACCATTGAAGTGATAAAACAGAGGGCTAAGTAATACAAACTGTGTTAGAAGAAATCAGCTCATGAGCAGCTTGACTCAGCTTGCTCATAAACATACATGCATATAGCTTATGATGGGTTTCAGGAAGGTGATAAAAGAGAGAGTGACTCAACTGTGTTAGAAGAAAGCTACTTGTAAGTAGCTTTGCTTGGCTTGTTCACCATAGATGCAAGCCAAACCTAACCTGAACTTTCAAGTTCAATTGCTTCCGCATGCCAAGCTCAGTGTGATTAGACTAAAAATAGGTATGATTATCAGAGGGTTGTAATTTAAAAATTTCCCAAACAGAACACTTTAAGAGACCGGTTGAGAAATAAAATAGTCATTATGTTGAAATATTGAATAGGATCTTGGATTATGTTATCACCACTAATTTGTAATGGTAGAGCTTGGAGCGATTGGATGGATGGATTTTGACATGAAAAATGTTATAATTAGAAAAGTCAAAAGTGTTGGGACTTGACATGAGCCAATTGGATTAGGACAAGATTGTGAACAAGCTCCAACATGTTCAAATCTACAAGATCAAAGAAACTTGTGCAGGAAAAGCTGAGCTTGGATAAATGTTAAGACCAAGCTCAGCTCCAGAGTTATCCAGCTTCAACCAACCAAAGCTTCAATTGCCCAGTACTGAGCTCAATTAGCTCATTTATACCTTTAGTTTTTACTATTTACACATTGCTTATTCCCTTGAACTAAGGAAAACAAATATAAAAGAAAAATGTAAACACATAAATACATAATGCCAGCCTCAAACACAATAATAGCAAGTACCTAGTCCCTACTCCCAACAAAGTACCATATAATTCATGAGACTTACCAAATTTTAAATTCAATTGGCATAAGTTTCTCAAGGATTGCAATTCTTATTATAAGAATTTTTGAGCATAATCTAACTATACTGCCGGTCGGGGATTTAGAATGTTCTTAAACAGGGAGGGAAGCTATTTTGTCACCATAGTTCAATTTAATTCAAAGTTCCTAATTTCAATAAATGGACATCTCTTCTAATTCCGGTGGAACCAATCTTATTAACATTTCAATATATCCTGTAATTCTCACATCCAAATCTTAGATTCCATGATAATGTTAAACTCATAAATATACAATTAAACTGCAAGATGGGATATATATTGCAAAATATTTGACCTTAAGAAAAATGATGGTGGAGGATAACCACTCAATTTAACTGTCTTGGACAGAATCGACCTCTGCCTCCTCTCTACAAAGCTGAGAAATTGTATTCATTGTTATGAAGTAAGTGTCGTCTGAATAACCAAACAGAGAAACTGGAGCCTCCGGGGACTCATGATCTTCTGTACAACCTGTCATAAATTCATCTAGTATGTTAGGGCATTCCAAACAGCATCGACAAGTGAATATAGATGACCGTAAAGGATCTTTGATTCTCATTCCCGCAATAGAATAATTGGATCCGTTCATAAAATCTTTTGCCCGAAACCCTACCTTGTTGTCCAAAAGAAAGCCAATTGCATTGGGTCGACGGTTGACCAAAACCCATCATTTTAATCTAGGGTTTGGTCGGCTTACAACAATTGCAGATGGAAATTACCAAGATGCAGCCCGAAAGATGGCCAAGAGCGAAGGCGGGAGCTGCGACAATAGAATGAATTTAACCACCACTCCCATTCGGTGTCTTGCTGTGAATTCATGATTACAGCATTCCAAAAGCATCACATTGTTGATTCCAACGGCTAATTTTTATTATTTCTCGTTCTTTCTCTCTTTCAAATAGATGCGACGGAAGGTTTCGCTGGACTTCTTAGAATAGGCACAACTCTACGTTCACAATTTGTGATTTTAAAGATTAAAAATAAATGAAAGGAGAAAGATATTTGAATGTGAAAATGTTCGATAAATTTTTTTATTTATTTATATAAATAAATTATAAAATTGTTTTAACGACAAAATATGAAGAGATGATTATATCATATCAGCACCATGAAGTGGAAAAATGAACGTGAGAAATACTTTCTCATCGATCATTTTTTATAAAGTTACGATATTTGCATTTTGCTTGGCAAGCATGCATAGACACGTGAATAGCCTGATCAAGTTCGGATTAGGGTCATTGGGCCAACCTTATGTAGGTCGGATATTCTGGGAATTCTCAGCCTAGGCCCGACCCTAGTTTCGTCTTAGCTTTTGGGACGATATAAGTTATATAACTTTGGGCTAAAAACCTACTGGTGAGGTCCTAGTGGTACCATATAGATAATATTTGTTTCAACAGCGCTTCAGCTTTTGTTAAACTTTAAGAAAGAATGATATATTATGTACAAATCCTCTAAGTTTAAACTTTTATTAAAATTGGTAATCTATTAGAGTTTGATTTTTCCGAGGTTTCGAATTCAATCCCCTTCTCAATAATTTGCATTTCTCTTATTTGTTTAATTGGATATCAATTGAAATTCTTTTCTATTTGGGGGTTATGAGTTTGAATTATCAGATCGACCCAAGGCCGAAATCTGCCTTTAAAGACAGCCCAAGCTGGACCCTGTGATGCTCAGGGTGGGCGCTGGTCTAAATTTACAGATGGGCACGAATCGAGCCAGCGGGCAAATAATCAGTGCCAGCATGTGTAGGGGGCCAAGCCGCCAAAGGATGTTGAGTGGGCTCTTTGGTTTTTACTTTTTACTTCATTCACTGCATAGGGTGGGGAGTTTGGGCCTGAAATCCCATAGAGACAACTGGAAGCGGAAGACACAGGCTAGACCCAAAAATGAGCTCTGTGCCACCAGGCCTAAAAAATTGAAGTGAGAAAAATTTGGCATGGGTTTGGGCTTTTAACTCATTGCAGCGTCAATCAAATATTGCCTTGGATCCCATCATCAAAAGTTGACACTATTCTTCTTAAAATATAATGTATTGCTAAACATGAGAGAACCTCATCACCAAGAAACAATTTTGTGCTTCTCCAGAATCAGACAAATATAAGTTTTCCCCCTTGAAACTACAACCACACACCACTCACCATCCACTCAAGCAATTAATATGTATAAATAAATATAGGCTAATATTGTATGGCTTAATGAGCTTTTGTGGGTGATTTTTTATTTATTTATTGGGATCACGTGCTTTAAATAGTAGGAGTGAAAATTTGTATTGGTGGGTGGTATTTATTTTGTCTTAAAATTCAGATATTTTATTATATAGACCAATTTAAATTTAATATAAATAATAATCGTATAAAAAATATTAATCTAAATATTATCTTATTTAATAATAAGTCATGTAATCTATTTAATTCATTTAAAAATCATATTCTTTGTTTAATAATTAAGTTAAATTAAATTATATGATTAATTTCTCAATTAAACATGTCTATGATTTAATTGATGAATATATTTAAAAATATAATTAAATTAATAAATAAAATTATCAAATGTGAGCCATTATATAGGTTGATAATATATATATATATATTGTTAAACAAATTATATGGATAGATATGAATTTACTCAAACATGATATAGTCAAATCAAATAATGAAAAGCCCAGTAAGTTTAAATCATATTGAATATCACAATGTATCACCCATATTATATTACACTTTGGAAAAGGACTTGACATGCTAATCAAGATAGGATTTGACACGAGAGTATAATTACTGATTTTAGTATGCTTTATCTTTCTTATAATGATCTAGATTAAGCAAATAAAGTGGAATATGACTTTAATCCATGTTAGGGTGGCGCCATCCGCCTCCATGATGGTGACATTAAAGCTATACAGCCGTGATGGGTGTGAAACCGCCACGCACGCCATTCAGATTTTAAAAGGAGTGGTGCAGATATGACTGACTATCACCGTGCCTCATATTGTGAGGGGCCTGAGGGCCTCCCCCAACCCCTGATTTTTTTTTGAAAGCCAGAGAGCCCCACTTTGTGATCACGTACCAACATTTTAACTCTCTCAACTCGTCTCCGATATATGCTCCATATTTTCAACTTTTCAGTGCATACATTTCATATTTCCTCTGAGTTTAAGAAAGAAATGAGGACCGCCTCATAAATTATACATGCATTCATCTAATATTATTTCACGGTATTTTGAATTATAATTTTTCAATATAAAAATACTTTTGAATAATGAAAACTAAAAATATTCTTAAAATTTAATACACACTCCTCTTCTTTTTCATTTTATCTTTTTCAATATTTGTATGACAAAAAAAATTATGATTTTTGAAAAATAAAATGTTAGAAATGCATGTGGACCATTTTGTTATTTTTTTTTAGAAAGTATTTTGGATTTAAAAAATAAAAGGTGAAAAGAAAATCCAAAATTACAAGGTTGTTTAGTATGTATTATATTTTCAACCACCTTAAAAAGTATCTAACACTGTATCTTCTAACCCCTTAAGATCTATTGTACTTTTCATAATATTTTTTTTTTATTTTTCTCTTAATTTTTAAATTTTAAATCACTATATATATATATATATATATATATATATTAGATTTAAGTCACATTCATCTAACCACAAATATGATAATTAGTGTATAGGTTTTAAAAGAAAATGTATAAAAGATGTTGAAATTAACTTTGAATCTAATTTAAATATTTTTTTTATTGAATTGAGTTTCGGAGAAGAAGATTTTGTTTTAGAATTGGTTGAGAGAGAGAGAGAGAGAGAGAGAGAGCAGATATGTCATAAAAAAGAAAGGGTGTTTTAGGTATATTAATCTTAAGTTGATGTATGTTGTAGGCGAATGTATCATGAGTCTTGGCTTGAAAAAGGTGCAGAAGGTAAAACCGCAAAGTTACCATGTAGTCCACAACCTAGAGTTGGTGACCTTTCGCCATAAGACGCCATCACGACATTTAACAATGCTTTGTGTGTGTCTGCTGGTGGGTGGGTGACAGTTAGGTTCTTCCTTACAATATTTTGTTATGTGTCCAAATCTATGACTTTATGTTTGGTTAATCCTATTTTATTTCGAAGGTGCTCATGGATTGCCCATCTTCAGTCCTAATTATTGTTCTCTTTCAGAAGTGTTCAATCTATAGAGCATCTTCTTCAGGCTAGGAAAAGAAGCCAAAATGTTTCTTAGATTATATATAAGATTTAAGAATACATTAAGATGGTGTTTGTTTTTTTACTTAATTTTAAATAGAATTTTAATGTTTAATAGTATTAAATATTAGGTTGTTTGTTTTTGTAGTATTTTATTTCTATTAAGTATTAAAAAATAAAGAAAAATCAATATGTTATTTTTTCTATTCAGAAAAAATTACATATTTTGGTTTTTTTTTATTTAGTAAAAAGTTTATAATAAATCATGAAAAAGTAAAAAACAAACAATCTAAATTCTGAAAACAAATTACTTTCAACAAAAAACAAAAAAAACAAACACCACCTAAAAGTTGTGGCGAAACCCTTCCGAAGAATTGGTAAATTTGATACCAGTAACCAGTTCATGGATAATTTCAAAGATTTTAAAATAGCCCCATATCATGGCTCCAATTTCCTAGCCCCTTTAATTTACTCTATGGTGTACTTTAAATTATAGGTGGTTGTGTTATCCAAATAACTACCCAAAAGTTATAGAGAATGTTTGGGAAATTAATTTAATGTCTAAATATAACTTAATAACTTAATTTAAATTATTAATTATTATTAAGGTTTTATTTTACATGACTGCCTTTTTTAAATAAAAAAAATTTAATTGGACAAATATGTCACCATCCGCACCGACAGATGTCTCATAATTTGATGTTTTGAGGGTTAATATCTTAATCCTTAATTTTATGATTAGAAAAATATGGATTTTACTGTTGTTTGCTAACTATTCTCAAAACATAAAATTGTTTTTATTGTTTTTTCGGTTTGAGGACAAAAAGTAAGAAAAACATATTTAAAAATAAAAAAATGGAAAGTAATTTTTATTTTTAAAAAACGAAAATAAAGGTGTTTTTTAGAATGTATTTTATTTGTTTTCATATGTTGCCACTTGTTTTTTAATGCTTGTTTTGAAAAATAATGAAATAAACATGAAAAATATTTAGAATAATAAAAACATTACACATAAGATTTATTTATTAAAAATATTTAAAAACATAAAAAATAAGTAAATAATATTTCCCCATTCTCTAATGAAATTTTATTTAAAAAAATATAATAAATTAATTTTTAAAAACTATTCTTAAAAATTATTTTTTTGAGAATGGTTTTCAAAAAAGTACCTAAATAAAATCTTAAGCTCCGTTTTGACAAGTGTGTTTTAAAAAACAATTTTTAAAAATCATCCTTTAACATTTTGAAAAACAAAAATTCATTTAAAAACTTCAAAAATGTTTTAACTTATTTTTTATAATACTTTATTTTTATTTCTTCTTGGTATCAGTGTAAGCATTTTAAAAAAATCTTCGTAAAATAAAAACAACTTAAAATATTTTTTAGAAAATACTGTATTTTCGGTTCATAAGAAGAAATTTGTATTTTAATTAGTAAATATGTTTTTATATTTTTAATTTCAAAAATTAAAAACTGTTTTTATAACCGTTAAAAAACAAGCCCTTGGATTCTCACATCTTCCACTCATTTAGATTTCAATATATGTTTCCCGGAACATCATCATCATCATCATCTCCATGTCGCCAACAGAAGACTCGGACTACACGAATAATATTGCCGACATTTCATCCTCCCTTAACTATAAGTAAAACTTGGTTAGTAAATAGCAGTGTTGTAAAGCATGGCCAGAACAGACAGTCTTGTACCCCATATGGAGGCTAGAGGCTAAAAGGCTAAAACGCAATCCGGACCCCTGGGGGCATCCTCCTTGAAGTCCTCGCTTCAAGAACTGTACAACTCAAACACTATTTCTATCTCTTCTCTCGTTTAGGCATGCATCCCGATTCCCAATAGTGCTTCTTAAAATGGACAGTCATGATCAAATAAGGGTTCTGCCAGACTGCTACACCAGAAAGTGAAAACTGAAAAGTGCCTTTCCTCAACAAAATGCCATGAAATTATAATAGCTCTAGCGAAATACAGCATTGAGCATCGAAAATTTAAGAGCTACTCGCTTACAACCCAAAGCTTCTTAGGGTTTCGAGATACAAGCGGACAAATAGTCTTAAAAACACAGTGGGGGTATGGCAGGACTAAACCCTAATGCATGTGAACTGCCGACTAACTCAAGGATGGAATTACAATGTAGTCTTGTAGTGAACAACGGAAACAAGCTTTGTTGCTTACATTACATGAGATTGGCGTCCTTCCCAAAAGTTTACAAGGCAATATGTATAAGAATATTGAAGCGTGTGGGACCGACGGCAGAGATAAGACCCCGTGAGAAAAAATCTCTACCACAGAAAAAACACAAAGCTAGCCGGTCATCTTCACCATCATTTAACTTTATACACACAAAATAAAGTTCCAATCTGGACATCAAACCAGATAGTGATGCTGGTAAAAAGGGGTGCATGCCCAGGTTGGGCGATAGATCTATGTCACTTCGCTGTGATTCACATTTCGCACTCCTCCCATCGGTGCATGGTACAATATTTCACATATTTCAGAAAGTGCTAATATGCGCCATCCATATAATATTGCACTTCTAAGTGCAGTATGTAGAAAATAATGGAGGCATGAATTACTATGTGATTGTTCTTCCTCGTACCAAAACCGGGAGACCGCTGCCAAAAGTGGCGGTGAGTCCGGGAGAGAACCGAGGAATGGGACACGGGGCAGCCAATTCGATGTGGAAGCGTCGGACCAATGAAAGAGCCACACTTTTGAACTCCATCAGAGCCATTTCCTTTCCCAAACAGACCCTTATCCCCGCTTGGAAAACTGGGTACTTAAATGGGTTTTCTGGGAAAAAGACACCATCCTTGAGCCACCGTTCTGGCTTGAATTCTAAACAGTCAGGGCCCCAGATCCCTTCTATCCGACCCATTGCATAGGGGTGGTAAGTAACTCTTGTGCCTCTTTGTACAAATGTTCCATCGGGTAGCACATCGTCTTCCTGACAGAATTTTGAATCGAATTGTATCGGTGGATAGAGTCTCATGCTCTCATGCACTGCTGCCTGTAAATAGTGGAGTTCTTGCATTTGCTCGAAGCTTGTAACCTCTTGATCCGGACCAATGATTTTGTCCGCCTCCGACCTAATTGCTGCCCCCACCTTCGGGTGGTTGGACAACAGCCAGAAGAAGCTGGTTAAAGCTGAAGCAACTGTGTCGCGGCCAGCTAATAGGAAGCTTATGACGATGTCTCTCAGGTATGTGTCATCGTTTAGGTTTCTCATGAACAATGAAAGAAGATCCTTATGGGCAGAAAAGCCCATTTTACGCTTCTGCTTTATGACCTCTTGGGCAAGAATATTGATCAGTTTAATGGCTTTTCGCAGTTTCTTCTCAGTACCTAGGTTCAACACACGTTTGATCCTCCAAACCAGCGGGGACGCAGCCATGGCTCTGGCTGCCGACAATTTGGATGCTAGGTCGAAGGCATCGGCAAATTCTGAGATGGGGAGGGACAACTCTAGGCACCCAGGGTCCAACCCAAAGGAGAATCTGCATATGCTATCAAAAGAGAACCTTCTGAACACATCTTGCAAATCCAAAACTCCACCTTCGTTGCCCGCAACCGACCATAAAAGTGGGAGAAGCCTGCGTTCGATCTCGTAATTGACAATCTCGAATGCATAGGACCGTATAGAGGTCCTTCCAAGCTCTAGACTTGCCATTTTTCTTTGAAACCTCCATAATTCTCCGTCCACGTTGAAAATACCCCTACCCAGGAAGTCCCCAAGGATTGCGGAGAAGGGTTTCCCCTTTGGGTAATTCTCAAATCTAGTCTTGAGCATATACTCCACGTTATCCTGGTTTGCAGTGATGGTGTTGCCCAGCACATGTACGTGGATAGTTTGAGTTGGGGAGTTTCGGAGGAGATGAGTGTACCAATCACACAGATTGTGGAATTGTTTGGACCAACTCAAGGTAACATAGCTGTGGCAAATTTCACAATTACACCATAGCTTCGGTCTTAGAGATTGGAAATATATGATATACGACAAACACAAGAAGATTATAAAGAAGAAGAAGGTAAGGAAGTGAGTGGAGACATGAAGGGACTGCAACCACGAAGGAACTTCATCCTCCATTGATGGATTCAGGTGCATAAATTGAAAAAGGGAAAAAACACATGTATTATGAAGACGAAGTTTATTAGAAAGAGGAGATATGGAGAGAGACCAATGAGATTTGAGAGAGAGGAGAGAGCATTTCAACCCTTTTATCTTTTGATTCTGATCACTGCCTTTTTTTTTCTCCCTTATGCTTCCACTAAGAAAAGAAAAAGATTAACAGAACCCCAAAATAAAATATAAAAAAAGAAAAGAAAAACAATGGAGAATGGAGAACATGTTTGGAAAAGAACAAGGTTAAAAAACTCATCGTGTGCGTCACCATTCGCGATTGGGGAAGTTTGAACCACGTGTTATTATTCTTATCCGTACCCACTGTTGTTGGTAAACAAGCAGCACGCTCAGCTGAGTGGTGGGCTTCGATGAAGCTTACATTTTTGTCATGTGCTTTGGCTAATTTTTAGTTTACTCCTATCCGAAATTTTCTTTTAGATTATATTATCCATCATCGATAAGAGTAGAGTAGTAACATTCATATTCCATTTTCTAATACTAAATTATAAAGTCCATATTTCGTGCTTGTCTAGATTAGTACCTTTCTGATTAAGTTAAACATTTAAGAGGGGAAAAAGAAACTCAAAATAATTAAGAATCAGATCTTTTCTTCTAGCTTAATAGAGGTCTTTCTTTATAGCCCAAAATTTAGTTTTGTGTTATATAGGATGATGCATCTTATTTTATTCAAGCTCTGAAATTAGTTAATTGCAATCGAATATTAATCCCAATGGTCCAAGCTCTGAAATTTTAGAATGTGCCTAGCTACAATTAACCATCCATTTCAAGTATTTTTGCGAACGTGAAACCTCTTCACCCGGGCTTTCTGATCCTTTCATCTAAGTGATTAGGTCCCCTCCCTGAGCTGAAGATACTTAGTTGAATTTTACAGGAATGCGCAATGCTAAATTGAATCATTAATAAAGAGACTAAAGGCACAAAATTTGCGAAGAAAAATGGAACACAGCACAGTGGACCTCGTCCGTGGAACATGTGGATAACAAATTGGGTGGGCTGCAGCAGTCCTGTGTCTCTTCCCACTTCTAAAAGTTTATATTCAAAATGATGGAAGATGACTTCACCGTTTTACCCTTTTTCTTTTGGAAATTGGTGATGATTCCTGAACAATCTATTAAGGACAGCCCGAGAAAACAACCATTTTCTTACAGTCATATATTCTTAAATGACTGGATCTACTAGTTCGTGTGGCCCGATCCATTAAAAAAAGATACTCCAGCATAAAACACAAAAAGGAAATACTCAGGCATCGGGTTTCAAGGTAACACCGTAGCACACACAATTTAATAAGAGGTCATATGCCACACGGGTTTAAGGAGGCTGGATGCTAAATCATATTGAATTGGGTAGAGGAATTTCAAACGGCACTTTTAATTGTTCATTGTGCCAAAACTGAAAATCATCACATGAGACGGATCATACATTATTCAGAGTGTTAATTTGTTTAGGGAACACTGGGAGAGAGAAGCCTGGCATGGTCAGTGCGGAGGGACCAGCTGGCTGACTAGGAGTGGATCAGTGATTCAGTTAAATATCCATATGCCTCTCCATTTTGTGGAAGAGATTTTTTTAGATATGCAGGCGTTTGTGTCTTTTGATACATGCCACCTCTTCATGTCGTCCCACCCATTATCCTCTTCGACATGCGACTTAGCCGTGAGAGAGATATAGTTCAAAATCATAGAGAGGCGTACTAATCTCTTTTTTCCTTTTTTAAATTTTTTTATTTATTTGAAATGACATTTCAGTCTGCTGAAATACATAAATATATGCTCGTCAAAGCCCAAAGGAACATATGGATTAAAATACAAATCATAGCACAACTAGCATATAGTATAAATAAAAGCAACTAAATAAAAAAAGAACAATGAGAGAATGATGTGCAACACACATTAGGGTCCTGCCACATAACATTGTTTTATACTCTAACAAGCACACTCATTTATTTCATGTTTATTAGTATTATACTTTAATTCAACTCGTACATTTAAATTCCAACCATTGCATAGGCCCACAAGTACCATCGGATCCTTGTTCTAAACTAAAAAAAAAAAAAAGCAAAAATCGATCAGAGGAATATATCATATTAGCAGGCAAGACATTAGGGTTTTAAATGGCATCAAGTAATGGAGCATATAAGAAGATGCCTTTTAAAATAGGGACAAGTAGTTTGCTCTCATCATGTCTTACATGAGAAGAGACTTTATCTAGATAGGCCACAGTAAACCTCCTGTAATAGACTAGTTTCCTCATGTGCGATCAAACCTGACACTGTTGAAATCCATTAAGTATCTCCAATGAAAAAGCACATGGAAGAGAAGAAACATTTGCAAGATTCTAAACTTCAATAGGAACATGGTAGCTTATTTTTGTAAAACCGGAATCAGGGTTAGAATTCAGAACAAATAATTCTAGGTAACATCCCCACATGAATTAATGAAAGTTAGGAGCATGGCATGAGCTGCTCAGTGTCCAGCATTGCAATTCAGTAATTACAATAAGCAGGTTTTAAGTTTTGGCCTTATCAATAACTATATATTTGGATGATCCCACCATCTGGACTGTGATGACTCAGTGACAACTAATAAATCAAGTGTTCAGGCCGACAACGACAACCAAGGGTATGTGTTCCTCTTTCTTCCACAGGATAAAACAAGCCAATAAGCAAGGACACACTGTAAAGTAACATCAAGTTATATGTGATCCTAATTCCTATATGCTTATGGCTGATGCAAGCAATTTGTAGGCACAGAACAGAACACAATGCTAAATCAAAATGCACCACTAATATGCCATTATTTTGGACTAAAATGCATGTGATTAAATGACCAAAACTATATGGAGGACATAATAATCTTGCATCTAATTCTTACAAGGATAAAAGTAGTCTTTTGAAATAAAACTTAACATGCAAGAGACTACCCACCATGGGATTTGACCCTTAACTAATAGAAGAAAGGTGTGCAAAAGTACTTCTAAGACTGGAGAAGAGGTCAGTGTAGTTTGGGAAAAAACCCCAAAAGCTCAAGTATAATTTGCCCATACAAAATATCTCTAGCTCCTCCTTGGATTTGGGCCTCTAAGATCAATATTCCCTTTCATCTACCTTCACAGAGGAGGGGAATTTCTAGTACATGATCTTTTTTAAAGTTGTCAACAAATTTAAGTGGTTCAAATAATGCCATGTAGATCATGAAATTGGATGATAAGAAAAAACCAGAAGTACTGCACCAATATTTCCAGAAAACACACAAATAGACCTAGCTATAGCAAGTGGACAAGATCACATCCAATATGAGGGGTTCCATGCAAGAGTCGTAGCACAAACTTGCAGAAGCAGATAAGAACACAAAATGGATGTATCCCATTCATCCCTGGCTCGCACTAGTTAAGGGTCACTTCTCTTTTCTGTGTATCTTTGGCAGGCAACTCAAGTGTTGGGACAAGGTTTCCTATAGTTTGTTGAGATAAAAGCTGTATTTAGGTTGCTAGTCCCTTTGCCAACACAGCTTCACAGACCTCAAATATTCAAAAAGGAAACTCCTTAAATACAAGTACAGGCTATCCATCACACAGCCATACATGTCGGCCACATTTTATGGTAGGCTCCACTGGTATTGAATGCATAAAGGAACTGATATCAACCATCAGATCAATGTGTACAACTTGTTCCCGGAAGTCACAATCTCTCTCAAGTTGAACCAAACCAACAACAAGCTAAAATGCCATATAACAAACTGATAAAATATCAAATGATTGGAAAATGTAGTATTGTGCATGTAGAATACTGGACATTGAATATGATGCACAGTTCTGACACTATGACCCAGAGGTAAAAAAAGAATGGACCACTCTTCCAAGTGCTCTGAGTTTCACATTTAAGAAGGGACCTGAATCTGCAAATGGTGATAAAACTTATGTCCTATAGTGGGCTCACATCAGATGAATTTACAGGTACCCTAAAATATAATGTTAAACATAATAGAGCCACTGAATTTTCACATAATAACCAAACAGATCCATATCATGAGGATTTATTGCCTTGTGAATAACCCAATTTATATTTATCTGTTAATTTAGACAAGCTGAACCAAAGCTGCACAAGTTGTGCCCATGAATCAGCTGAATTTCAGTCAATTTCAACATGAATTGAGCAAGCCAATCTCAATACTTGCAAGCTTCAGGCTCAACCCAATTTCAAATGAAGCTGAATTGTATACTGCCCAGATCCCAGATTGATCACATGCCTGTTTTGGCATAATGCACTTCCATATACATCCTCAACCATTAAGGGCTACTTTTAGAGGCTGATGTGGACCCTCTCCTCCCCTTTAACATGTTCACAAAATACAAAAAAAAAAAAGAAAAGAAAAAAAAAAGCCAGCTTTGTGTGATGTGGAGTGAATCATTTACCAAAGATTAGTTTGCTTTTGTCTTATAGTGAATGCAACAACTCATATTTCCATCTAAAAGACTGCACATTTTCCTGGGGGGAAAAAAGCAACCCAAGTATAAATTTGATTCAGAAAACAAGGTTTAAACCAGGGATGCCATTCCTGTATACTCATAAACAGCTCCTAATAAAAGAGAAATGACCCTCCATTCCTCCACTTACTCTTAGAGGTGCTCTAAATTTCACCTACTAACACAGCAAGTGCAATGTGTTAGCATATTGGTGAAGTCTTCAAGGACTGCAAAAATATATATAATTCAATCCCGCCTTTATTAGAGTTAAGCACATTTTTTATTTATTTGACACAAGTAAAATTCCAAATTAAATTCAATAGACAACCAAAAGCAGCCCCAACACAACTACAGTTTGTATCCTTCCAATTTTAGCTCTTAACAGATTAAAATGAAATTCTATTCAGGTGACTTGTGCAGACCCAATCAAAAGAACCGGCTACCACTTTCCAAATTACATCTCGATTAAGAAGAAAGCAACACCCCTTAAAAAATGTTCCCTTATGCAAATGTATATATTATGGAAATTGCTAATCTTCCTTCAGTGAATATAAGCTGAGTTGTTTTTCAGTTAAGCAACATAATGAATATTATTTATTGGTGAAATAAATGTTAAAATAAGTGAACTTGTCATAGGATTCTGTCCATATACTATTCCTCTTATAAAAAACATTGTTAAAAAACTTTGGACTTTTTCTTGTTGAGTCACTCACAGTGTTAGTACCAACTGTTTCCAGATAAAGGGCCATTAGAGGCTAGTTTTTGTGGTAGCCATTGAGCCACCTATCAAGAAAAGAGACCAGAACACATGTTCTAATCAAATGCAAAATCCACACTTCCACATGCCAATCCAAAAGTATGACTAGCAGAACAAAAAAAAAAAAAAAAAAAAAAAAGAAAAAAAAAAAGAAAAAAAAAAAAGGAAAGAAAGCCAGCACTAATTGGGTTGTTCAAACATTAAACATATATATAGATATATATATACACACACAAAACCTGAATCTTCCACAGTGGAATTAATACAAAAACAAGAAAAAATTATTACATCCTCAGAAAGCATGAGCAATAGATATAAACACATAGAACAAAATATAGATGTCAAACCACAGTAAAAGTGGGAGAAGGCAAGCACAAAAACACATAACATTGACTTATAAGCAAAATGACACATAATTAGTTTTGTTTGGTATCACATCCTTCCAGTACACATTTTTCACTAGAAACAAAGTAAAAAAAACAAAAGAAACTCTTTTCTCCTTTTTATCTTTTATCGCAAAAGAAGATATTCTGAAGCATGAGTTCCTTTGTCAGTAACTAAAGGCTTAGAAATTTTTTTGGACTCTATTTTCATTGTCAACCAATCAACAGTTATAAGAAGATACTAATAACACGAACAAAATTATTATCTCTTAATTGAAATGAATAATTCGTCCAGACAACCAACCAACTGATCTAATATCCAATCAGTGGGTTAGGTTGTAGCCAGTGATTTAATAATTCTAATTGGATATCAATATCTGTGGTCCAATAGCATTTCAGCCTCTCTTATTTCTTGTAACCCACTTTTTCAAAGTTCTTGCCCTCTACCAGTTACCAGTGAGGTACCTGTTTTTCTTTTCTGAAGTAACATAAATATAAATTCACTTTTGACTCAAGGCATGTTCAACAGGAATTCTAATCAATTTTAGAACTTTCCCATGGTGGCTTCAGCTTGACTATAGTGCCCACTTGGTAATTTCCTTTGTTTAGTTATGTCAAATCAAGCTCTTTCACATGGTTTTTTTTAATGATTCCAGAATAAAGGTTATTGACTTAAGACACCTAATGTCGAATTACTACAAAAGATTTCACCTATTTCTCAATTCACCAAGGATCTTCCCATTAACAATGCTATCAGGCCTAAGGTTTGAATTAAGGAGGTCAATCACACTTCAACTATAATCATATCTACAGAACATATGTACCATGTGTTCCACGCAAGCCTGCCTAAAAGGTAGTTGCCCATAAAATACACAGAGAGTACAAATTTCAATAAAAACAAGATAGAACAGTTAGAATATATAACCTGTTCATGCTGATGGAGACATGCAAACCAAAATGAAATCGGGACCTCCTGTTTAACCAATCCTGAAATTCTCAAGGCAAAATAAATAAATTGAAGATTCAGTCATCCTGCAGGTATTTTCCAAATCTGCACCAGCATATACCTGTACAAGAATCAATGACTTTAAAATCTTCAACAAAGGTGCAACTGCCCTGAAGGGCGAGAATAGCATATTAAGCCAATGTAGAACTGATGATTACGATCAGGTTGAATAGAAAAACTACAGACTCGATAAACCCTTGCTTGACCGTCTTGCAACAGTGACTCCATTTACTTAAGTTACGTTAATCGAGGTAGGCATGGTAGAAATTAGGGCTTTGATGTACCTTCAATGGTCATTTTATTTCTCCTGTTGCTTCTCCAATTCTCACACAATTTCTCTATGCTGTTTCCGTAAATCATCACAATCATGTTAGATTAATGATGTCTGCTTATTCAGTAGTAGCAATTTCAAAGTTGCTCACAATTTAATCAAGTGGGTTGGTCTAGGATGTAACAACAGGTTGGGCCAGATCAAACACCTAAATGTGGAGATGCTCCCTTAACCAAACTACAACTATGGATCCAACATCTTGGACCTACGAATCCAACCCTATGTAAAATATATATTTTACACATACACAAGAGCCCAAAAACTAAAACAATCTAGAAATCTAACAAGGTTGTTCTTGAAAGATATTCCATCAACCATCAAATGAGAAACGGGACAATTAAGAAAATGAGATACAGGAACATGAAAAAGCCACCATTTATCCAGCAATTCTCACCAATCAGAATAATTTCTTGCACAATTGACAACCGGGCTAGGGTTCATGAAACTGGGATTACGAATGCATTGGCGTTCACCGGAGGGTTTATGAACTGATAATGCCTGTAGCCAATGAGGGGAAACGTCTCCGAGCACAGAGATCATTCGAATCGCAGCGTTTCGCAGGACGGTGTTGGATTGGGGGTGAGAAGAACGTAGAAGCAGCCCAGAGTACGAGCCTATCAAAATCACCCTCACTTCTGTTGCCGCTAGCTTTCGTAAAATTCCAACCATTTTTTGAAAAACAAAAATGCAGGCCAATTAGAGTCCAGCCCAATCTTTCGGTGGGTTGGACCCGAAAAAATATCAACTAGATTTTGATTGGGTTGTGGGCCTAAATACGAACCCGAACCCGAACAAATTCAAGTTTCTAACCTAAATTTGTTGAGCCATTAAGAATTGAGGGAATCGCCTTTTTTTTAATCCTTCTAAAATATAAGAAATTCAAGTTTCTTTCCATGTTTCTTTTGGGCCCATCTTAGTTGTATATTATTGTGTCTTGGAGAGCCGACGACAAAGAGAAGTGATAAAAGAAGGCAAGAACATGAGCGTAATCTATGAAATTGCGTTACTGGACAAACAAATACAAAGATAGAAAGTAAAATCTAAATGATCACAAATTTTGGGGTAAGTAGTAGTCTAGTAAAGACTCTGAAGTTGTTGAAGGGTGCCTTGTAAAGCAGAATAAACAGCATTCCATCCCTGTTGCGTAGGGTGGACGGTGTCCCAAAAGAACGCAGATTCAGGGTCGTCGCATATTGTATACTTCTTCGCCCCACTCTCGTCCACACTCCCGCACGAGTATTCACTGCTTATACCCATGCAACATGGCTTCAATGGATTCTCGAACTTGGAACTCCCTGAATAGAAAAAATAAATGAAGGTGAACACCAAGTGGCGGAGAATTTCGGTATGAAAAAGGGAAAAAAAAAAAAAAGGTATAGAGGCAGATACCTAAATGGTCAGCTTTGTTTTCGAAGACGGACATGAAAGAGGCGTAAAGGTCGAGAATGACAAAAGGGGAGTCCTTGGTTTCATTGTTCAACTTGGTCACAGCTTGGGACAACAAGAGGTTGTGGAAGGTGACAGCCGTGTTCTGGGTTCCATTGCATTCTTGGAAAGAAGATGACACCGTGGTCTGTGGGAGACACCCCAGTGGCTCTAGAGATGTCACTGCAACCTTTTTCATTCCCATGCCATGAAGGCGCTTCAAGTTCACCACTAGTTGATCCACCACCAGAAGAATGAAAGACTGCAATGTCTGTGAAAGTACATGCAGCGTAAACATATCGTCAATGACATTAAATTCTTTATGGAACAGCTATATTATCATATCCTCAAATCTAATTACTTCTCTGAGGGACACAAACCATATGTAATGTAATTAATAATTTCTAATGAACCAATTATGAAAACATCAAACTGATCGCGAATCACGGTATAAACTTTCATCAAGGAGTGTCATTCAATGGCCAAATTAAGAAGAAGGAATCACAAAATCAACTCTATAGTTTGCCACTAACATCAGTGTTACAGAGCGTAGAGAGGAAGCGAATGGAGTGTCAAATATTTTTTGACAAACCAAATAAGCCTCAATTTTCTCATAATAGTCACGAATAAAATAATGAAGATTGAAATTAGATGAAGTGACTTCAGTTGGTGAGATAAAAGTAGATGAGTGTTAAAGGTAAAGTAAATACTTCATAAAGATGTTTAGAATGAAAAGACAAGTAGAACATCCCAGAGGACCTTATATCATCACTATTGTATCATTCACTTATGAAATCGTGGCCGACAATGACTCCCATAAACACCTCAGACACTTGGATTTCTTGGATTGGACGGTAGCATTCCACCCTTTTGCATGGGCGGTCCACTGCAAGGTTGGAAGGGACACAATAGTATATTTTATATCCTACAAGACTATATGAAAGTAGCAAAGTTGGGTATGCTCACTTTATATTTTCCCACCTCCCTAGAACTTTCTAATAATTCTTGCAAACCTCTCTCATTAGATATTGCGAACATGATGATGCATGCTTGATTAAATTAATAAAAATTTAAGTCATGGAGTATACAATGAGTTGATTAAGAGTTCAATAACCATTCTAGTAAAGTTGTTCTTAACTTGTAATATTTTTAATAATTTTTTTATAAAGAAATAATTAGTATTTAATATATAAATCTATGAGTGTGTTTTTATAAGATGCAAATTTTTAGTAAAAAAACAAACCTATCAAATGTTAATTTAAAATAATAAATTGTTATCGAATTTTTTTTTTAAGAAAAACATTTTAAAAATTAAAAACATTTCTAATGGCTAAAAATGTTTCTCAAAGTGCTTTTAAATATTTGTTTAGATTGTGTTTGATAATAATCTTATGAAATATTTTGAGTTTTTCAAATTATCGAGTCTTTTTAATACTTGTAAAAATAATCATTTATTTTAAAACATGTTATTCTTGGAACAAAATATAAGAAAATAAATTTACAAATATGAAATTATTTTTTCTCTTTTAATCCATTAATTTAAAATTTATTTAGGTTGTTTATTTATGTTTGACAATGAATAAATATTAGTAAATTAGGTGCTTTTTGTTAGAAAAAATTAGGGGTAATTTTAAAAAATGTTTTTGTTAAGAAAATTAGGATGTAAAACAGAAAGTGTTTTTAATGCTTAAAAAATAAAAAGTTTTAAATATTAGAAAAATTACTAAAATTTCCTATACCCGCTCTAAATCAGTAATCACGCGTTTAAACCCTGCTAATAATTAAGAACGGACAATGGATTCTGGCAGATTTCAGTGATCAGAAAACTTGTCCTTTTTCAGATGTGGCAGAGCTATTGGCCTACTAGCTGACAACATTGGTCCCTTCCACACTGAACCAAAACCTTTAATCATTCCACAGGACAAAAGATGATGTCACATCATGATGGAGACACCCCCAATGATGTGGAATGACAATGACCGCATCATGTGGGACCTATCATGACATCCAACGGTAGAGGATGTGGTTGTTCACAGCCTCATCTCTCTAACGCTAGATTTTTCTAGCTATCTACTATGAATGTATTGGTAATATTTCAAAATTCACCTGAGAAGAGCCACCTCTGGCCAAGTAAGCACCGTAGTCGTTGCCGGCGATGCTGACGAGGGCTACTGACGACTGAAGATCCGGCCAAGTGTAGACCTTGTTGCTGAGGAGCTCTTGGAGAAAATCGATCTGGGTCGTCATGTTTGGCAATGCGACCAACGTATCAAACACACCCGTCCCTCCAAAAGCAAAGTTCATCCCATATCGCAAGTGTTTTGCGCCGAGATTCCTCCATCTGTATGGTATTGGCGACTTGATTCGGACGAATCTAGCTGTTTGTTTCAAGAGGAACTTAAAAATAAGAGTTTATTTCCCAAAAAGAAAAGTCAAGGATGGTTGAATATTTTAAAAAAAGTTTGAGAATTAATCAAGATTTTTTTATGCACACAACCAGCTGGAGAAGGGTGATGAAAATGGAGGATAAAGTGCAGATTTGTTGTAAAGTGCAGAGGTTTTGATGTTGCCCATTTGAGATTATTTAAAGTTGTCCAAATAGAATGATGAAAACAGAGAGGAAATAAGAAAAGGAGGATTTGCAGAATCATAATCGTGGTGGGGATAGTAGCCTAGTAGTAAAGGTGGTTCAGAAAATGAAAGAGCTAACAACTGTGAGTAGCACAGAAATTTCGATTTAGAAAAATGATTAACAAGTGAAGTATATAAGCTTAAGATCACGTGAAAAAGTGAGAAAGGGGAAGGATGCTGATCTGACACAAAGAAAGCTAAAAAGTAAGAGCTCAATAATGCAATTTATACAGGCAAAAGAAATAATAAGAAATTATCTTTTCAGAAGGCACCCACCACCACCCATTCAAAGTTAAAGCAAACCCATTAGCTCTTTACTTAAATTAAAAAAGGATGAAAGAAAAAGCCAAAGCTATCATCATGAGAGAGAGAGAGAAAGAGAAAGAGGAAGAAGGTACACACCTAGGTAGTCAGTCAAGACACGACCATCGGAGAAACGGCCGGCCGGCTTGCCGGGAAAGGTGATTCCATAGGGAACTTTCCAAGAATTGGCTGCCGTCTTGCCAATGTTCCCTGTATCAGCATACGAGTCCCCGAAAACGAAGAGCTTTAATGGACGAAAACCGAAGAGGTGACGGTGAGAGTGATGGTGGTGATGTGATGAACCCTTCACCCCTGCATTTCCTTCACCAAGTCACACACAAACACTTGCATTGAATTTCATGCACCCAGATATGATCACCATAAACAGAAATCCAGACAAGCGAAGTTCTCAATACATACCTCTGAGTAGAAAACAGATCAAAAAACAAAGGTAGAAGATGATCTTTCCCTCCATAAAGCCAAGTCTTCCTCGCTGCAACGGATGGATAAAGATGGAGACGACTGTGAAGATAATGGATGATGACCGAGATTTTCTCTAGATATTTATAATGGCTGCATCACTGATCAGACCACCCGCAGGTTACCCCATTACTCTCACCGCCCATATAACCACGTGTTTGGCTTCTGACCGACCCAAATGAGCTGGCATGTACACGTGGCATTAGACCGGTATTGAATAAGATCCACTTTCTATGATTGTGTTGCACTAATCCCCAATCTTCTGTTTCTCCAATTCAATATTGACCATTGATTCCGTGTACATGACAATTGACCTGGCCTTCGATTTGGGTTACTAATAAATAAATAAATGCCAGCGGAACAATCGAGAAATGGGTGCCGCCTTCGGAATTTACTATGATTTTTGTATGCACCACCACGTCCACGTGGGATGAAGTTAATGAAGATGAAGGAAGGTACGAGTCATGAAGGGTGGCGGGCAAGCACTTTTTGAGGGTAAGGGCTGGTGACTTAGCCTCATGAAGGGCGGGGTTGAGGAATTGAGCCTTCCGAAATTGTCACTGGCGAGCTTTCTTTGGCAGCCTATGTTTGGCCAATTCTATTCCTAGTCCCTTTGATTTCCTTAGTTTCACGGGCTTGTCTCATTCTTAAATGTTGACTTCTACATATTAAAATAATTCGAAAACGTTTACCCGTTACGCAATTTTTAAGGCAATGCCAATACATGCATGTGAGGTTGGAATAGAAAGAATCATTGGACTGAACTTCGTACTCGAATTGGACTTGGGCTACAAGTAATATGTGTATTATGGGCTTACTTCCAATTGGCTAAAAAGTATTGCTCCACCAAATAATGGGCCTTACTCGAATCTTAAAATTAAAGAAAGGAATCAGGAGGGAACATCAACGCTGGCGGAGCCAGCAAAGGCCCTCAATTTTCCAAATAAAAAAATAAAAAATTCCCTTACATGTAAAGCTTTTTTAGGAAAACAAAAACCAAACTGGAAAATTTGCCCACAATTTTCCAAAACAAGAAAAAAGAAATTTCCCTTACATGTAAAGCTTTTTTAGGAAAACAAAAACCAAACTGGAAAATTTGCCCACAATTTTCCAGAAAAAGAAAAAAGAAATTTCCCTTACATGTAAAAATATTTTAGGAAAATAAAAACAAAAATGGAAAATTGGCCCCTCTAAAAAAAATATAAATTTTATTTTAAAATTTTTTAAAAATAAAAAATAATGGTGACTAAATAATATTACCAAAAACATAATATTTGCCATTAATTTCTAATAATATATTAAGATCAAACTAAAATTTTAAAAGTAAAAAAAAAATCTTATTTAATATTATTTATACTTATTTTTTCTTGTTAATTCAATTTTTTTTTTTTACTTTGGTTTAACTAAATCATAAAAAAATAATATTTATTTAATTCTTATTAACTATTTATATTGTTAGTTAGAAGTAAAAAAATAATATAAGTCCATCAGAATCAACTCATTAAGCTACTAGTATTTTAGTGATTTATTATATGAAATATAAGTTTTTTTTTAAAAAAAAAATTGCTTTCAACTATCTTATATTTACTTATTTGAAAAAGAAAAAAAATTAAGGTATTGATTTGGTATTAAAGGGAATCTTAATTTTTACTTTTAAATGTACGTGAAAAAATCTAGACTTTTGGATGTAACTATAAAAAATAAGAATAAGATATAAATAAATGAGATCAAGTCGACAATGAGATTTAAAAAGGCACATCTCTTTCATTAAAAAAATATTTATAACATAAATTATTGAATTCTTTAAAATAATTTTAAAGGATTTTGCTACGAAATGATTAAAATTATTAAAAATTTCTAATAATTTTTCTTTATATTTTTTTATTCTTTTGAAAATTTTCTTTAAATAGTCTTGATAATTTTTTTATATAAAATCTAAACCTTTGTTTAAGTGTTTGCATGGTTGTTTCATTTGATACATTTTCATAATTAATATTTAAAATTATTTAATTATTTAATAATAATATAAAATACCATTAATTATCTTACCATTTATGAATGATGACTATAATATAATATTTTTATTGGATGCCCCTAGCAAAAGTCTCTGCTTTGCCACTAGCTTTATTGTTAATGGTATATGAAGGTCTCTATTACTTTTTATGATACAAAATTAACTTAATTTAAGTTATTAAATAAATTAAATATGTTTGATAAAATAAATTAATGATATGACATAAAATTAAAAAACAACTTTAAATAATAAATAAAAACAATTAACTTATTTATTTTACTTTTTTAATTTTATTTATCATAATTACCTCAATAATTTATTTTGTTATTCCACGATCTTTATTGTTACTTAATTTATTTTATTCTAATTATAATTTATAAAAATAAATATATGAATTTAATGATTTAAAATAAATTTTAAGTTAATTTTATCAAATAATCTTAATAATTAAATTAAGAATTGAATAATAAGTTTTAAGTGAATAACTTAAATATAATTTAACTTAAAATCAATTTAAATTATTAAATAATAAATATTAAAATTTTATAAAAACCGTTATACTAACCAAGGTCAATGCCATTACATTTTTACATCCACGAAGAACCAGAAAATAAACTGTAAAACAAATGAATTAAGATAAAAATTAAAATTCAGTCTGGGCAGCCCCGATTGATCTAAAATTAAAAATACGTACTTTCAACTTTTGAAAGTGCGAAGATATACATGTGTATACGTATATATACAGCCTTCATCACACCCAAGGAAGAAAAATATACGGTATTATCTTAGTTAGTTAGTCTCCTAAGTAAAGGAGAATAACACAAACCTCTCACATATACATCAAATTATATACACTCAGGATCGGGTGTTGTTTACCTTCACAGACAGAGTTAATAATTTGAAAGAAAAAAAGAAAAAACAGATGCTCGAAAGATCAATCAACTCTACCTATAATTGTAAGGGGTAATTTTGATAACAAGTCCGGGAAAAACATCGTCGGGGTCGTGAATATGGGGGTTCTCTTCCACGATATAAGGATCCCCACATTTTTCGCTGATGGTGTGCAGAGTTTCTCCTTCCCGAACTACGTAAATCTCATCGCATGGCTTCTTCGCGTCCTTCTTGTGCAGCCGAACCATGATCTCATCATGACTCTGGGCGGATTCACAGCAGCTCAACACCAGCATGAGTGCCAGGAGCAGTGCACTGTACCAGGAGATCTTCTCTGCCAGTTCAGTTGAAGAGGAGATAGGAGCCATGATTGGAGCAACTTTGGAATCGGACCCTTCTTTTCCCTCTAGGGTTTTTAAAGATTATCGGTTGAATTAGGGGTATGTTTGTGCTAGAATTGGAAGTCCCCAAAGAAGATATAGTGATGCTTTCTTTGGTGGTTGGAGTGGGTACGGTGGTGAGAGTTTCTGGCGGGAGTTGAAACGGTTCCCTCAGTGTGGTAGGTGATTGTCCGCAAGAAGAAATAAAAACTCGTAAGACAAGGTAGAAGAGGTAGGTTTAACTGCTTTATTGAATGTGTTGGAGGCTACGTCTTGCCTTCTGACTGGTTGAGTGGAAGTGAAAATTGAAAATTCTATATAAATCAATTAAAATTGAGTTTAATTTTCAATGATCACACAAATAGATTCGATTTGACAATTTTGAAACGAGTTTCAATTTTGAAAATTCAATATTTTAATATTTCCATCTCTTTTTATTTATAATAATTTAATATTTGAAAAGTTTAAAATCCAATTTATATAGCTAGAATGTATGGTTTATAGAGCTTGCATTCTTTTCTCTATCACAACTAAATAATAACAAAAATTATTCTTTGTAATTACTTTTTCCCATTCGTTTGGTTGTGTCGATTTCGATTGTTTCAAGTGGAGGGTACGTAGGTAATCTAATTTTGCTCCCCTAATGATATAACTCAAGTGGGGTACCTACATAATCAAATGCCAACAAATGCAGAAATCTGAACCAATTTTTGAATAATTGGAATCATACAATGCGAGAGTTGACATTCCAACAAAACCATGACTGGGAATATGTTCATGTTAGGTGGCCAAGCCTTTTCTATCATCGAATAATGCATTTGGAAAGTTTTCTTGGCCCATGTCTGACATTGAATGACCTCACAGTCTGAAAACAGATTGCTTCTGACTCGGAGTTGGGTTGGGCAGATAGGAAAAATCAGACAAATGCAGAGTCACAGAAACGTAGATTATTTCTGATTGCTCTGAAAGGATGAATCTAGCTTTGAGAAAAAAAGAAAGATGCAACCCATGCATTCATTAACATGACGAAAACATGTATGATTTAAATGTAGCTAGACGAAGGGAGAATATTCAAATGTACAGGTACAAAAATTTATGATTTCAACAAACTCACTCACACAATAGGCCGAATATTTAAATTCACATCTGCTTGCATTAATTGACCTCGGATGATCAGCAGCACAAGTCACATCGTATATTCCTAGCAAGCCTGATACTAAAAATTAATGTTATATGAAGGGTCACATGGAAAAATAAATTGAAGGATAACCCTACAAATTCGAAAATTTCTCAACAAAACGGACGACCCATGTCCGATAATCCATGTCAGTTGCAGTTCCACAACCACATGGAGGATCTGAAGTTAGGGTGAAATGTGACCATCCAAACTCGGATGCTGATTTGGAGGTTGAAGAATAGTAGATAGAAGATTTCAAATACATACAAATTAAAATTTAGGTAAAGCCCTTCATTCTACATGACATGAAATTCAAACAAAAACGAGAGTCTCATCCATGAATTTCAAATCTCCTCATAGATCACAAATATGGAACAACCAGTGACAATTAAAGTGCAATACTTACAAATGGGTCAGCATTAAACTCCACTTTATCAAAATTATTCATTATGATATTAACAAATGAGGAATAGCATTGCGTAGGTTGTATATGTTGTGGTTGAGTGGAAGATTTGCTGAAAATCCAAATTTAAGAATAGCCATTTATTCCCATGTACAAAAATGCACTATGTACATTCTAAGTAGCCCAGAACACAGAATGAGGATAATGGATTGCCCAGAAGCTTTGGGCTTCTTTCTAGTTGATGATCGAGCAAATTGTGCTTATACATGTGAATAAATATCGGAAAATTTTCAAACCGAGACCAATAATGAGGCCCCTACATCCATAATTCCTTGAAAAGAAAAGGAAAACCCAACCTTCATCTTTGACAGTTCTTTCACATCTTCAGCATAAAGAGCAGCTCCCCACAGATTTCATGGTTTCATCAATAATTTCTTGATATAATTAAGTACTCCATCCACATCAACTGTCCAGGCAACTGAGACAGGAGAATAGCCAGTCCACGGGTTGCTTGAATTCCATCTGCATCAAATCATTAGACATAATCAATGCAATTAATAGAAACAGCTGAAATGCACTCATAAGAACGCATTAGTTCGAAAATACATTTTTAGTCCTTGGTCCATCAGTGTATGGCCCAAACATATTCCCTGTGTCTCAACCCTCACTACTCCCTCCTTGTATGTAAAGAGATCAGGCCGGACCAGTGCCGCAAAACTAACTGGGTCATGAAGGAAGATCCCTGCATTTGTAATCAAACTTCAGAGTCTATCAAGTAGATGATTACCAGAAAATTGAAGCAAATAAGATAAAGAATTCAAATTTGGAAATTTTACTATATTAAAACTTATTAATGGAAGATTACCATAGACACCATCAGACTTCACATGCCAGTCTCTGTAGAATTTACAAATATCACTTATGAATTGAGCATATCTTCCTTCTGAATGCCTCAATTGATGGAGGTCAGCATCTGAAATTTTGCGAAGGATATTATTTCACACAGAAGAGCACACAAGTGAAGCTATTCAGAGATATGAAGCAAACTAAAATGTTGACACAAACCTGTGAATTTGATTTGGGTGGTAATATTTATTCCAACAACAACTATATTCGCACCAGAAGTAAACACAACATCTGCTGCTTCTGGGTCCCCATAGATCTGCAAGTTAAGAGGAAATGTTGAGTCTCAATCTCTTATCCAAGAGGAGATAGAAATTTATCATTTTGAGTTGAACCAAGTCCTAAGCTTGAGAACTAACAACCTGAGATTCCACATTTGAGGACCACAAAAGAATCTCCTCTAAATTACCAAGGCTTTGTCTAGTGCAATGGACATTTTCTTCTTGGAAAAAATAAAAAATATATAACAGTGGCTTCAGATGATAAACATCAGCTACATATGTGCTTCTATTGACACTGGGAAAGTACCCAACTGAACCATGGATCTTCTGCTAGGAAAAACTTACATCGGAACAAAAAAAAGCACAAAGGTAAAATCTTCACTCCACTACAAAAAACCGGACAACCCATTGAGGCACGTACGTCTACTATAAGTCACTGATAAAGTTGATTTAGCACTCACATTAGCTTCGGCAGCAGGATTGACATTTCCCAGTGCAAAGAAAGCACCACCAAGTACGACCACCTTCTTCACCTTGCTCGCAAAGGACGAGTCCCTTTTAATAGCCTAATCAATAAAAATACATTTGTGTGACCAGAATGGAATGCATTGCAGAACTCAGACCATGAAAATCACAGAATTGAACTGAAAGGACAGGATACTGCAACTTACCAAAGCCAGGTTAGTCAAAGGCCCCAGTGCAAGTATAGATACTTCACCAGGATATTCAGAAACCTTATCAACTAAAAATTCAGCTGCATTCTTCTCAATTTTCTTAGCTTTTGGTTGGGGTAAAAATATGTTTCCCAGTCCATCAGAACCATGAATAAAGTCAGCAACACGAGGCTCTCCCCCTGATCCAACACAAGGATAGTTAGGCTGCAGTAAGTCAAAAAACCTGAACCAAAAGTGGTGTCAGTTGGCAAGACAACAAGGACACTGATTCATGTGGAGACATGCACCTATGAAGATGTATCATAACTATAAAAATATAATGTCACATACATGGATGAACTTTTCAAAATTTTCATAACAGGTCGAGCAATCTGATTCCCAAGAATATAAAGATTGAAAATAAAAGAATATAAAGCAATAATGGTGGATATTCTCTTCTGTCTAATGCATTGAAAGTTGGATTTAACATTGATAATTACAATTCAAGCACTACTTCCTGTGGTGTTCATATTGCTGACACTGCTTAGGATGAGGATGCTATGAGCACTTTTTTTCTTTGGCTGGAGAGTAGACAATTTTAGCTAAATGGCAAGGTATTCAAACTCCTAGGCTTTAACAT
Organism: Vitis riparia; assembly: GCF_004353265.1. Lineage (NCBI taxonomy): Eukaryota > Viridiplantae > Streptophyta > Magnoliopsida > Vitales > Vitaceae > Vitis > Vitis riparia. Next base: position 17,878,408 of record NC_048438.1, read on the forward strand.
TGAACCATTTCAGAGATTGCTGTGAAACAGACATCAGGCCCAATGAACATTTCAGCGACATTTGCAATAATCATCACAAACCCATACCCTAACTCTGTTGGGACCATCTGCATGGTCAGTGATTGCATTTCAATTATGTTTAATTTCTTCAATTGAACCCAGATCCAGGCAAAGGCTTCCATTAAAGTTCATCACTGAACAATTTCAAGAATCATAATCAAACCTAGTTCAGGTCACAGAGCATTCCAGTGACATTTCTATAATAATCATAGACCCTTCTCTTACTCTTGTGTCAATCTGCATGCATTTCAACTGTGCTCTATTCATTCACATCTTATTTCTTAAGAACTAAAAGTTAAAAACCATAAAACATTAATCAACAAGAATTTATTAGAACAAGGTGGTGGGGTTTCCAACACCTATAACAAACTGATTGACAGAAATTTGTTCGCCTGACTTACTACCTAAAATCCAAACTACACCTAGGTAGTGTGTCAAGTTTATTTTCAAATCATCACACATTCATAATTTTCTAAAAGAAAAAATATGGATTACTTTACAAGTCTTATTGATCTGTGTTCTTGATAAAATTTAAAACATTGAAATTCAAAACTAATTATTAATATGCACAGAACTGATTAAACAATTTGAGAAAGAGAATTTGGTTGCAGACAACACTTAGCTTAAGCTGAGGAATATATATATATATACATAACCCATTTACCTTCAGTGGTCCAGGGCTGCCTTCTGCCACAGGCACATCAGAACGTCCTGCGATCTCACACTATCCTTTTGCACATTAAAAAAGGTAATTTGATCATGAACATGTTTAAAAAAATGAGCGACTTGAAATTGTGTCAAGATAAATATCACTGTACAGGAAGATGAAATCATCTAAGGCAAAAACATACCAGAAGCAAGGCATTGCGAGTGGCATCTTTTGTTGTAACATTACCGAATACAGTTGTCAAGCCTAAAATCTCCAATTCTGGAGTTTGAAATGCCATTAAGATCGCCATGCTATCATCTGAGAACCATAAAAAATGCCATTCACAACTCCCACATGAGGGCCATGATTGGATGGAAAGCATACTTACACATAATGCTACAGTATCTATGCCTAGACTAACACTTGGGCATGTGTGATGATGGTATCTCTCTCTCAACAAAATGGAAAATCATAACAAATTTCATTCTTTGCATGAGGATATCAATTTTCTGCACCAGAACCTTTTATAACAAGAAAAATTGTTCATTTATCCTGAGTAAAGAGTCACAAAGTTGTTTTCTCTCTCTCTCTCAATCTTGCATCTGTTGTGGCAGGTTTCCAAGGAAAATGTTCTCAGGAAAAGAAATGAATTTCAAGCCTTGACTCAAATCAAACTGGAGGCCCTATAAAACTTTTTCAAAGCTTTATGACAAAGTATTAATCAGACAAACATCATTTCAATTGAAAAATTCTATACAGGGGTAAAATCTTCAGAATGTCTGTTTCCTCAAAAGGAGGACTCACTGCAGTTGGAAAGGGGAATTGGCAATGAAAGGAAGTGAGAGTAAAAATAAAGGGGAAATATCCCAATTGAAAGTTTATTTCATAGTTGTTAATAAAAGACAACTAAAAAATAAAAGAAATGGAGCAGAACATTGAAGTGTTAAAATCAATATCCTTCCACGTCTCTTCATTTTTGAGAGAAACCGAACCTTTGCTTATATTTGGTTCTAGAAAAGCACAGAGGAAAGGAAAAAAAAAATTAAGAAAAATGATTTTCTCATGTTTGGTTTTACCATGAAAAATATGAAATCAAATCAAATATAATTAAAATTAATTATAAACTTATACATTTTCAATTTTTGTATCTTTATATATAAAATTTAAAATAATTGAAATGAGTTTTTGGTATTATATAAAAATAATTTATCGATATTAAATCTATTTTTTATTTTCCTTCACCTCCTCTTTTTTTTTTTTTTTTTTTTCGACTTTTCCTCCCTACTTTTTTCCTCAAATTTTCTAGGACCAAACGTAGCCTTAAGGATGTCCATTCATCTTCCTTCCAGTAAGGTTTTTTTACTAATTCCAAACATGGAATCCGAGAACTAAGCATAAAATTCCCTTTTCTCACCTTGGAATATTTCCTAGGAAGAAATATTCAGCGAGTAGATTTTACAGAACAAACTCTCCACGGAAACCAATGAGCCTATGAGGACTCCAGAATGCTAGAGGAAAGCGTTTCATTTGTCTTCCTTTTAGGAACCATAAGAACATCCAAGATTCCAAGATTTAACCTTCACTTTCTTCTCTTCAGTTTTATCAGCAATCAAAGTGAGAATGAAAACCCCAAAAAAGGGAAACTGACAGAAGAAACATGTAGCCCTAAAACTTGCAAAATTTTGATAAATCAGAACATGCTCATCTCATATGGCCCGACCTTTCATTGGAAAAGCCAACCAATGCACCAAGTCCAAGGCAGAAAAAAAAAAGTAAAAAAAAATGAGAAGATAAAGGCCAAAAGATCGAGAAAGGGTCAAGGCGATGGATAAACGACATAACTGACAGTGATTTGAACAAACAGGACGACCCTAAATAAAGCGCAAAGGTGAAATACATTGAGTCGATTCCAGTGACAGAATGAACATGATCCACATTCAACTCGCAAATAAACATTAATCATCGAATTCAAAGAAAAAGCAAACCGAAAAAGAGGAGGAGGCACCGTACCGATTCCAGGATCAGTATCGATAATGACCTTGTCGGGTTGAGCAGGAGAATTGGAAACGACGTCGTACGAGGAATCGCATAGCCCACCGTGAGAGCTCAACATGACACACTCCATTACCGGGGAAAGAGAGCTAGGGTTTTATCAGTCAATAAAGAACAATCCGGCGATGAAAGGGAATGTGAGGGGCATACACATATATAGATGGAGAAATATATATATATAGAAATAATAGAGCGAAAGAGAGAGTAGTGAATTTGGCTTGTAGGAGTGGACGGCGGAAACGACGCTGAGCTGAGCTGAGCTGCCCTGCCGTTATCATATACATATATATACACATCTTCCCCCGTATATTGGAATCCACGTTAATCGGTACAAGGATTTTGTTATATTAACCAGTTAGCGTGCTGCATGTGGATTTGAATCTTACACGTAAGTATCTTGTTCCACCCGTCGCTTCGGAATCAAAATTAGGGTGCGCCCATCTTTAAATATTTCCTACTCGTCCATTTTTTCAAACCATCGGCACCTAATTTTTGTTAAAATATTTTATAAAATCAAAACCCGTTAGACTTGTGAGACAACATCATACGTCTAAAATTTAAACTTGAAAGTATGACCTTATAATACTACAAATTGATTAGTAATTTCAAATATTATTTTATTTTATTTATTGTATGAAATGAATACCGCATCATTAGATGAATAGTAAAAGAAATCTGGAAAGGCGTGCGGAAAGAATTAAGTTGATGTTGTATTTTATTAAGGATTAAAGCGAAGGCATTATCCAAAAGGTACTTTACAAAAACTAAGGTATTTTATATCTCCAATGTCACGTTCCCACGAATATTCCACCAGAGAGCTATGTCGTTTATAAAGAAGACAAGATCGACAAAGCTAAAGAAGATAAAAAGCATAAAGGCGTATATTTATATAAACATATACCATAATCCTATTTTTCGACTGCAAAAGAGGAGTTCAGTTGGGACTTGGGAGTGACCGACCTACCTGCTACCTCTGGCCGGTAGTTAAATAATTCAGTCTCCAATCATCGTGTTCAGGTGGGGCGTTGTTTAATTGGGTACTTCTCCCCCGCTTTTATTTTGAATTAGTCACCATTAGCTCAATGTGATTAATTATTTTTTATTTGACATGAATCAGTTCCACTAGCCTAGACCCAGTTCCCAACCCCAGTTTATATTGAATTAATCACCATGAGCTCCATAAGGACGATTGTTTTGATATATCATTAGCATGAGGGCCACCAGACCAGCTCTACGCACCCAGAGTTAGGAATTAGGTGATATCAAAGATGCAAGACTTGAGCATACTCCCAGCACTTGAGCAATACCAAGTCCCAAACGCATCGTCTATCCTCCAAAGTCAAATCAAACTTCCCAAATTTGCCGACAATTTTGAATCTCACCCATTTGGGTGGGTATTGCGTCATTTGGATGGATGGGATTTATGTCGTCAGTTGCAGAGGAGAGACGTATAAAATACAGGCATACACTTCACGTGCAATTCTGTACCAGATAAAACCGCACATGCCCACCGTCTACATACCAATCAGCAGGATTCAGGATTCACGTCGTCCCACATGCCTGATGTAATTAGATCCATGTGCAAACATGTGACTAAAAATGCCCATAGTATTTTAGCAAGCTTTAAAAAGCTCAATGTGGCGGAGAAACAAAATTAAGATTTTTGCAAATATTTTGGCCATATCTATATATTTCCCTGGTTTTCTACAGACCCAATGGTAATCACCACCTACCACGGGAAAGAAAAAACTACAAATGGATTAACTAGTTTTGTTGCCCTCAATGGAATTTTCAACCAAAGAATTCTCCGGCCACCAATGTAGAGTCTAAAACTTGTGGTGCCAGACCATGACATGTGACTTTCCCAAACATTGACCCCACACAAAGTGATAACTAAGAGATGCTCTGAGAATAAGATAAGATCGCCAACGCCATTCAACCCAATTTACCATGACTGCATACCTACCTACAAACTTAGTGCGGACAACTGCAAACCTAGAATCCAAGACTCCTATTTTTGTAAAATTACATAAGAGGACATGATTAGGCTGAAACCAATGCCCTCATGGCGACCCAACACAAAAACGCAGGCTAAGAATGTTCAGTTGATCAACTGGCTTCCTTCAATAGTCAAGACCACTCGGGTTCAAACCCACAAATCGAACGCCAGTCTGGAATTTCAAATCCCATATACGGGCATGTCAGGTAAGCCTGTCAAAACATTTTAATTCAAAATGGGATCCACACGTTTCACATCTCCAAATAGCCACCTAGTAAACAAATAGGTCAGACCGTTGTTCCGTTTGAAAACTTCTTCCATCTCCAAAACACCAAACAAACAGCAACTAGTAAGAAGGCCCAGGGACGTTGACTTCAAAGGTATCAAGGTGGGAGGGGATTTTTGGTTATGAAACCATCCAGATGAAACAAGTTACAAATGAAGCAATCATTTCAAGCCATTTACTCAAACTGTCCATACGTATATATGGACACGGGCATTTACATAATATTTCCCACATTTACATGCATGGTGACTGTGTATGCTCAAAACTTATGCATTATGCATGCTAAGAACTTCAGAATATACCTAGTGAATATGATTTTCATATCCATCCAATAAACACATCTCATGCAGCTTCACGTATCTTAAGGTTTGGCGAGCTCAAGACATTGGCAGATGTCTTTGCCGGATGACCCTTTGTATTTCCAGCACCTTGTCCACTGGAACTCTTCGTATTTGCTGACTCAGTCCCCACAGCCGACTTCTTTATCTGCCAGAGGGAAAAAAACAGAGAAGTTAAGATGGACTAAAAATATATATACAAATAACAAATGCAGAACAAAACCATGCTTAAATTAAAGTACCAGAACCTTCTTTTACTTAAGTTATCATGTAAACTTAGTACAAGATTCATACCATGTCTCCATGTCTGTTTCTTATTTAAAAATAATATATATATATATATATATATATATATATATATATATATAGAGAGAGAGAGAGAGAGAGAGAGAGAGAGAAAGCAACAAAAAAAGTTACTGATGGAAAAACATACCGCTGCAAGCCGTTCCTTGTGAATATCACTTACAAACTGCAAAACCATCATGATATAATTAGCAAAAGCCAAGAAATTTAAAAAGAGAATTTCTGAAGTATGAGAAGCTTCCTGTGAAATAAACTATGTCTACATCACCACAATTAGAAGACTGTTTGTGACCTGTCATAACGAAAATTCTTACTGGTTTTTTGAAGGTCTTAATCTCATCTCCACCAAACCCAGGAAGAGTCATATTCCAATTTCTTTCTGCATCAAAGTTTGAATAGAAAAAATTAAGCACCATCTGTCCATGTAAGGTGTGCTGTATAAACAACTGCAGAGGATATTTCCAGCATTAGCTGACCTAGATGTAGAAGTATGTCCTTTGCTTCTAATGTAGGTGATTTTCGATGCTTGGCTAATGAGCAACCAAATGTTGTAATCTGTTCAAAGGATAAAATAACATGTTAATGATGAAGGGAATAGAGAGTTGTGGAGAAGACTTTTTTACAAGATAAAACAACGGTGCTCAACTATTGCTGCAGCAAGATATTTTTTTTTTATAGATAAAAAAATATGTATATAAAGAAAAGAGGAAACACCAAAAGCGGTGCCCTCAAAGTATACAAGGAGTATACAAAAGAAGCCAAAAGGCTCAAACCATAGGGAGAGGGATAGAAACAAAAACATCACCTGCCCTTACTTAGAGCCTAATCAATCAATGAAACTTACAAGCGAAGAAGGGCTCAAATCCATAGACACCCTAACCCAAGACCAAAGATTACATACAAAAGAATTTTTCAATCTTTGGAGTAAAGCTCTTTATTACCAAACACTAACAAATTCCTTTCCTTCCATACTGTCCAAAATAAACATAAGAGGGTCATTTGCCAAGCCTTTTTACGAGCTTTATCCACACCCCATGCCACCCAAGAAGAGTTTCCTTCACTAAACAAGAAAAAATCCAAGCCACACCAAAGAGGGAGAAGAGAAAATTCCAAAGAACCCAAATCTTTGCACAATGAAGAAGAAGGTGATCCACCACCATCTCTACTTCAAAGAGGCATAGAAAACACCTATTAGCCAAAAAGTGTCCCCTCCTTTGAAGTTGGTCCAAAGTTAAGACTTTCCCCCAAGAAACCTCCCAAGCAAAGAAAGCCACCTTAGGAGGCACACTCGCCCTCCAAATACTACCACTAGGGAACAAAGAGAATCTCCAAGCTCCAAGATAGAATAAAGAAACTTGACCGAAAAGGTGTCACACCTCAAAGCTGTCTAAATCACTCTATCTTCCACCTCCCTGTGCACCCTAAAAGCTTGGATCTTTTGCAAAAAACGCTTCACCAGCTCTACCTCCCAATCATTAAACACCCTTGAGAAAAGAGGGGTCCATCCACCCCTATCACCACTGATTTGAAAGGAGACCCCAAAGGCATACCCAAATAGCAGGAAGGGAGACCACCCACTTTACACCCCAACTCCAAGGCCAAGTCCTCTATATTGTGCACCCTGCCCACCGGAATTAACTCGTTTTTCTCCAGATTGATTCTCAAACCTGAGCAAGCCTCAAACCATATGAGAAGTCAACTTAGATAAGTCATCTGGTCTTAAGACGCCTCACAAAACACCAATGTATCATCAACAAATAACAAATGCAAGATTGGAATCCCCTCACCCCTTCTACCTCTCACCCTCCAACCAAATAAGAAGCCCCCACTAATAGCCCTCCATAATTGACAACTAAACACCTCCATGGCTATCACGAACAAATAAGGGAAGAGGGGATCTCTTTGTCTCAAGCCACTCAAACTTTGGAAAAAACCAAAAAGAGATCCATTTACTAAACAGAAAATTTTACAGTGGAGATGCACCATTCTATCAATTTCTCCCCAAAGCCCATCTTTCTAAGCACTGCAAACAAAAACTTCCAATTCACATGATCATACCCTTTCTCTATATCCAACTTGCACAACACACCACCTTCATTGTTTTTCAACCTTGAGTCCACAGCCTCATTTGCAATCAATATTGCGTCTAAAATTTGTCTACCCTCCACAAAGGCAATTTGGGACTCTGAAATCGTTTTGCCCATTACCCTTTTAAGTCTATTACCCAACACCTTGGCCAGCAACTTATAAAGGCTACCCACAAGACTAATCGACCTAAAATCTTTTAGGTCTTTTGCATCTTCCTTCTTAAGGACTAGAACCAAGAAAGTAGCATTCATAGACTTTACAAATCTACCCCCACCCCCCTCATGGAAGTCTCTAAAAAAACCCAAAACCTCTACCTTCACAACATCCCAACAAAAAAGCCAAAATGTCATGGTGAAGCCGTCCGGACCTAGAGCTTTGTCCTTGCCTAGATCTGAGAGAGCTGCAAACACCTCTTCTTTCGAAAAAATAAGCTCCAATCTCTCAGTCTTACTGCTATCTAAGCCCATAAAAGTCAACCCATCAATATTGGGACGCTACCCCCCTTCTTCTGAATAGAGGTTTTGAAACGCCCCAACCACGCTATCTTTTAAAACATTCTCCTCGGTATGCCAGTAGTCATTCACTTCCAGCATGGACAACCAGTTTCTTCTACTGTGAGTATTCACCATCCTGTGGAAGAATCTGGTGTTATCGTCCCCCTCCTTCAACCACACTTCCCTAGACTTCTGTCTCCAGGAGATTTCTTCCCTCAAAACCCAAGTCTTATAAGACTCCCTAGCCACATTTCTGGCTTAACATTCTTCTAGATTCAGGGCTGAAAATTTCTCCTTCTCTAAGAGTTTCTCCCTTTTTAGCCTCAATGAGACCGAACATTTCTTTATTCCAAGTTTTCAAGATAGCTTTTAAGGCTCTCAATTTTGCATCTAAAACAAAGTTGAAAGACCCAATAAAAATAAAGCCCCCCCACCACCTCTTCATCTAATCTTTGAAGCCCTCCTCCTCCAACCAAATCTTCTCAAATCTGAAGGGAGATGATCCCCTCCTCGTACCTCCTCCTTCTAGCAAAATGGAAAAGTGATCAAAAACCAGTCTAGGTAAAACACCCTACACAAACCCATTAAACAAGTTGTCCCAGTTATCTGTCACTAAAAACCGGTCAACCCTAGATTGGGATTGGTTATTCAAACCACCCTCCAAGTAAAAGGACCCCCTGCAAAGGAAAGTCCCTCAACTCCAAATCCTCTAACACTTCTAAAAATCTCCTCATTGATGCAAATAGCCCTCCTCCCCTACTACGTTACTTTGGAAATCTTATCATATTGAAATCCTCACCTACACACCAAGGGTCACTTCGTAAACCTCTTATTGACCCAAGCTCATCCCAAAAGTCCTCTCTATCCCTTCTGCACATCGGACCATACACGCCAGTAGCTTCCTAAGACCCTACAGCAAGATATTAATCTTCTTATAGGTACCAGAGAAATATATTCCAATCAAGGGGAATTCTAATGAAGCAAAAACAGACTAGAAACAACTAATGTAAGCTATTAGAACCTTGCCTACTTTATGTTTGTATGTTAGGTGAAAACGAGTCATATGTAAGGAAACTGCTGCAAGTGTACCAATCTTTTGTGAAGAATAACTCATCCTTCTTTGCATATCCTTTTGTAATTCAGTGAAATGCATTCTTTGTCTCCAATCAATTTACTGTAGTATCATACACATATTATGTTTGGTTGCTTATGTGGTTTGAAGCAATTTTGAAGCCGGAAATAAAGTTGGAAAAAAGTGAATTCATCGCAATAGGGGGAATAGCTAATGTGGATGAGTTAGCGATGGAGTTCAGTCACAAGGTAGAAGTGCTTCCTTCCTTTTACCTAGGTCTACCATTGGGTGCCCCTTTCAAATCAATATCAGTATTTTTTTTTTTTATAGGCAAACACACAACAAAAATATATTAGAAAAGGGCGCCTTGAGGCTGACCCAAGCATACAGGATGTATACAAGAGGCGCTAATAGGCACAAAAAGAAAAAGAGATACAATACCAGCCCTCAACTAGCGCCTAGCCAATCAAAAAAATTGATCAAAGGAAGAGGACCCTCATTTACAACCGATTTAGTCCACAACCAAATATTACAAACAAAAGAATTTTTCAACCTATGAATTGATAACTCTTCATTATCAAAAGTTATCCTGTTTCTTTCCTTCCAAACCGCCCAAAAAATGCACAAAGGGGCTGCGTCCCACACCTTCCTACGCTTCTTGCCCAACTTAAAGCCACGCCAACCACTAAGAGAGGTTTTGCAAAAGATTGTCGATATGGAAAAAACAACATATGTCTAAAAGGAGGAGACTCGCTTTGATTCGAAACACATTAACCAACACTAGAAAAGCTGCAAAGATATTTTCTTTGAGGAAATGGGACTTTGGAGAAAAAGCCTCATTTTGTAAGATGGGCCATTGTGCGCACAGATAGGAGGAAGTATCGGGCATTAGAAGTCTTTCCTTTCTTAATCAATCTATCTTGGGTAAATGGAATTGGAGGTTTGCTTTTGAAGGGAAGTTTTTTGGAAACAGGTCATAAAGGGAAAGTATGGGAAGGAAGAAGAGGGATGGAAGTCCTACTTAGTGAGAAATGAGTACGAGGTCTTTTTCTCTCTTGTACACTTTAGCTTCTCTAAAAAACACTTGGGTGGTGGATATATAGGATACAACAAGGTCGGGGGTTATTAGAATCCATGTTTCTTTAGACACTTAAATGATAAGGGAGTATGTAAGACATGTCGTTGAGGAGCGAAGATTTTGATAAGATGATTTACAATGAGTCAAAGAATGGTATTTTTTTCATTGAAATCCTTGTACTCTCTTGGAGTCAGGGAGGATAATGCCCTTCCCTTCAAGCATGACTTGGAATTCTTGGGTCCCAACAAAAGTGCACTTTTTTTGTTTTGTTTTGCTTCAAAACCTTCCTAGAGAAAAGTATTGACATTAAATCAGCTTCAAAGACAAGTGTCATTGTTGGCGAATAGATGCTATCTATGTAAAGCCAAAGAGAATCAATTGATCACATTCTTCTTCATTGCATCATGTCTAGGGTTCTATGGCAACTCTTGTTCTTCCTATTTGGTATAGTTTGGGTGGGTCCTTCCATGGTCAGAGAAACTCCTTTAATTTGGCATGGCTCTTTTGTCCAGAAAAAACAGAAAAAGGTTTGGCAAATGACTCCAATATGCATTTTTTGGACTTTATGGAAGGAAGGGAACCGTAAAGCATTTGGAAATGTGGAGCAGTCTGAGAATAAGTTGAAATGGTTGTTCCTATGTGGTCTCTTAGCTTGGGTTGGAACATACACAAAAGAAGGCTCAATGCCTTGTAGATTGGTTGGGATCATGTTGAGAGAGAGAGAGAGAGAGAGAGAGAGAGAGAGAGAGAGAGGTTTTATGTTTCTCTCATTGACGAATCTGCCACTTAGTGCCCATTGTATATGGCCCCTATACTCTGGCTTACATATTTCCTTTTTGTGTATACACACCCACACATTTCTTTGCTCATCCAAAAAGAACAAAAAGGCTTGGATCTTGAATTCAAAGATGTCATCCATAAATATCATGCAATATAGCAAGATTTGATCCCAAAGGCAAGCAAATTTCTAATTTCCATGCTGAAATAAATTATATCATGAAGGCACTATCAAAATAAACATACAAACACAAAACCAAATCAACATGACAATCATGCACAACTATCTAGTCATGCAATGATGAAAAATCAACAGGCAGTCAATTAACTATGAGAAAAATAGAAATCAGAAGGTAAATTCAAAAACTCACAGACTCAACAAAGTCCTCTGCAATATCCACAAGAATGTCTTCGACTTCAGGATCCAACTTTTCTGATGGATCAATCTATCCAGTAAGCGGAGAAGTTAGGAAGGGATTTTCACGTGTATCATACATGAAAAAGATAAAGGCAAAGGGAAATAAAAACATAAGAATACATTATAGCAAAGGTGTTTAAGAAACACCTAGGCCTTTAGTCCTCAGATGAGGTATGTGTTAGATGATGCCCAGGTAAAAGATAGCATACTTTATAATTGTGTCTTTAAAATTTTCAATGCTCACAGACAAGTTGAGAATAATTAAAATAAATATACAAATCAATTCTAAAATTTGTTCTAATAAGATAACAAGTCGAAAGCAAAAGAAAGTGGTTGAGAGATGCAAAGAGGCTCAATTCTCAAGTCATCTGTTGCTCTTCCATGGTGAAGGATTTCAAAGGGGTTGCAAACTTATATTTAGTCCATTACTTATTAAAATAAAAAATAAAACATTAAATTGAAGTAAAGACTTGCCCCACTAAGAAAAACATCTAAAAAAATTATTAGTGAGAACAACTAAACCAAATCTCCTTGATAATACAGAGGGCACAAGCACTCTAATGCAAATTTTGAGTAATAACCAATAGTGGTCTATAAAAGTAGTTTTGATGACTACATATGGGCAGAATCTCTTCTAAAAGATTATTAAAAGCATACCAGCCCTAGCAGTACAGATATGGGAGTATGAGAAGAGGCCAGCCAAGTTACCTGATTTACTAGCTCATGGATGCTTCTCTTGCTCAAAATCCTATTACCAGATTCACTGGCCTCTGCACTAGCTGTTCTGCTATGGGGCCCCAACTGGGGCGTGCTAGGATGCACAATTGCAAGAGAGGAAGGCTTCTGGTTTCCTGATCCCTGAACCCTCCCGATCTGTTGTGGATGGGGTAAAGATTGTGGTACCCTTGATGGTGGAAATTGTTGCCCATAATGCTCCTGTTGTTGATGTGATAGCAACGGTTGTTGTGGTTGTTGTGCAGTTGACATTTGCTGCTGCTGTGAAGCAGTTGGCAAGGGATGATGATGTTGCTGAGGAATATGTGACCTTTGAGGCAAGGATTGAGAAGTCATTGGTGGTCTAAACGATGGGGATGGCAAAGGAGGCTTCCCTTGTGATCCAGATGATAACCATGGCTGATTATGAGGCTGCATACTTTGTGATGTATTTGGTGATGGTGCACCCGGAGATCCCACTGATGAAGCTCTTAAAAGGCCATGCCCTTGAAAATTCTGAAAAACCAAAAACAAAAAAAGATTGAGATGAGGAAAATCAACACAGATTTTTCAGGTAGCACTGCAAGATCAAGATAAATAAATGCAATGAAAGCAACCACCTTGGTAAATCAAAACAAAGATAAAATCTCTCACTCCCCTACAACACACACACACACACAAAAAAAAAAAAAAGACTACGATCTGAAATCCCACTTCTTTTATGGGTTACCATCTGAAATCCCACTTATATTCTAATATTTCAGTTAATAACCTTTACCACAAAGAAAGCCAAACACATTATGTTTTAAAAAGCTTCACAAAATCCCAAGCAAAAAAGCTTTACTTAGTGGGCACTCAAGAACCTTAAATCTCCTTTGCAGGAAAGAAGGCCCTAACATTTGGCTCCAAGGAAGGATAGAAAGATTTGTCAGAAAACTCCTCCTTTTTCTTTTGATAGGTAAATAAGCAAATATATTAAAAGCGCAAGGAAAAGGTGCACCATATACACATGGGAGTATACAAAGAGCACCAAAATGCAAAAGAAAAAAAAATAATAAATCACAACCCAAAACAAAAACAATGCCCCATGGATCATAGAAACAGAGGGCTCTCAAACGAATTAACCTCGTCCATATTCTGCTATCCGACCAGGGCCAACAAACCACCCACAAAACAAACAACAACTACCTGCTTCACCAAATACCAATCTCCTCGAAAAAACAAACATACCAACTACTGTAAATCCCTTACAATAAATGAAGAGAATGTAAACATCCTCTTCCTCTCCACCTCCCATCCCCTCACCTTATCACTAGCCTATACACTCAGAAACCAAATCCCACCCACACTTCCTGCTCCTTCTCCCTTTCTGGCTTGAATGATTCTGGTTAATGGACCACTCCTTCTTACCACACCATGCAAACCAACCAGTCCTTTACAAAAGCAAAATTATGTTGTTTTGCCTTCAGTTTTTCTAAAAGATATTTTGCCTCATTTAGTGTTAAAAAAGAGCCAAAATAAATCATTTTTGCATGAGTTAAAAAAATAAAATTTTAAAAGAATTAATACAAGGCACACCTCTATCAAGGCAGAAGGCTTGGCAAGCAAGGTGCCTAGGGTTCACTGCACCTTTGGCCTAGGCATGCCTAAGATGTGCCTTTAAAAACTATGACTAATATAATAGCAAGTATAAGAAACTCCCTCTATCGTATAGCTGGTTTACAGTGGGTGGGAACCCATATAGATCAAAATTATACATAAAGCAACACAAAAGACCCAAAAAATGCAACAGGACAAAATAAATGATGGAACATAACAGAGCAAAGAGAATAAATGAAGGAAAAAGTGTATTTTCATTTACTCATTTGGAAATACATGCAAAATGAGAATCCATCTTTTCAAATTTCAAACCATATCATATTATCTCAAAATATTTTTTGATAAGCGCTTCTAGATCAAAACTAGTACTAAGGTACTACTTTTAATGATATAGGTACTATCTTTAACTTGAATGAATAGTACCCATGATCAAGAGAGTGCATGAAATTTTAATTATTTTTAGAGGATTCCTCTTTTCCATTTTTTTTCCAAATGTCTCCACCAAAACACGATTTTCCCTTAAAGTATTAAGAAATAGTGTGTTTTCACATGCTAAATATATGCAAAATGGGGATCCATCTTTTCATATGTCAAAACATATCATGTCATTTCAAAATATATGAGATACCACATTTTAATGATAAAGGTACTACCTTTCACTTGAATAGGTACTACCTCTCATTGGAGAGTGTATGAGATTTTAATTATTTTGAAGGATTCCTGTTTTCCACTAAAACACACTATTCCCATAAAAGAACACCCTAGCCCCTCAAACAGCCCGTGCTACTAATTTATATCCCTGATCTCGATTTTTGGTTTTTCAAATTCGCACCTTACCTTGAGCAATGTGCCTTTAATCAGTAAGGGCTTCAGGATTGGGAAGGGTAAGGCCTCTTGAGACAGGCACAAGACATGGGACTAGGTGCATTTGTGGACTGTAAATCTAAACTCAGTTTTCACAGACTTTGCTTTTCCTTCAAAAAGAAGTCACTTATGATTTTATTTTTTATTTTGTTTTCCCTTTAAAAATAAACAAATATAAGTGGTGATCCCAACTTTTTTGAAAATCGGTTATTCACAAATAAAAAGTAGATCTCATCATCAAGTGGGAAAACATATGAAAAATACGGTCCACAACAGAACTTTGCAAAAAGGGAAGTCCTTCATTAATTTACAAGATCTTGTTCAAAGCTTTAACCAGAGAAAGTGCCCCCTTAGGTTTTGTAGATAAAAGGCAAATCTTAAACTACAGATGTCAACATATATCATTTTTCGAAGTAATAAATGAAAAATGAAAAAAAAAATGCAAAACTAGCACAAAACAGAAAAATGAAAACAAAAAAGAAAGATAAATCCCACGACTGGGTACTGACTTGGGTAGCAGGGGACTGGTTATTTACAGTAGATTGGGGTCTGAGAGATGATTGGACAGGCCTCTGTTGATGGTGTGCTGAAATCCCCCCTGGCCGCATTTGAGAACCCGAGCCCAGTGTTCCCATCATTCCCATACCTTGACTTCCTTGAATAGATGGCCTTACCTAACATTTCAAACAATAAACAGAAAGTCGACTTCAGAAATCCCAAGATTAGCAACATTAATAACTGTATCATAACTAAAAAGGTGGAAGGAAAAAACAAAATCCTGTTCGTTTCCGGGATTTCCAGGAAAATGAAGAAATACAGAAATCGTAATTTGGAAGCCTATCTAGTCCCCAGAAGAGTGACGATTTCAACTTCAAACTCGGTTGAGTTGATTTGGCTCTTCTGTAGGAATTTAAAACAGTAGATTATGGTTTTCAGATTTATTTCTTTCTTCCTCTGGTTTCTCATGGCCCAAACAGACCAAAAGAAGCCGAAAACCGCACCTGGGACGTGTTGGTATTGGCAACCGATTCGGGCACATTGACAGCGCTCCGACCCAACCCGCCGTATTGCTGGCCGAACGTTGGCGGGTTAAGAGACGAAAATGGAGTGGGTTGCCCAGCAGGAACGCCCATGGCAATCCCACCCCGTTGCGACGGAGGTGCAGAAACGGCGGAAGAAGAGGTCGATGTAGACAATGACGGAGTCGAAGAGGATGATGAAGAGGACGAGAGGTTGGACGAAAAGTGCTGAAAGTGTGATTGCTGTTGCCATGGTCTGTGGACCGGAGGCCTGGTTTGAGAGTTTTGAAGAGACTGCTGTTGTTGTGGCTGAGGGTTAACCGAGACCGGAGGTTTGGGAGTAGAACTAGGGTTAATGTTATGATTAGGATTGGGGATGGGCGTAGTAGGGTTGGGGTTAGGGTTAGGGTTAGGATTAGGGTTAGGGTTTGGGGAAGATGGGATTGTTGAAGAAGGTGGAGGGACTGAGGATGGAGGTGGGAGAGTGGAGGGTGGTTGTGGAGCCTCACTGGGCTGTGCAGTGCTTGATGTTTGCTGTTCCATGGAGTCTCTGTCGCATTAGGATGCCTCTCCTCTGTCGCTATATGTACTGGAAGCTAGATGGATTTGAAGTCGAGCCGCAAAGAATAAATTTAAAATTACCCTATTGGGATCAACGACGTCGTTTTCAAGAACGGAATGCGGAGAGGAAGAAACGAAGAAACCTAATCAAGATCGTAAAGCCAGCTGACGGAGAAACCTAACTCTCATATTCTTCAATGCCTGTGTCGAATTCAGGATTTGAGGACAATGGATTTTCTTAATCCGGATTCAGAATTCAGAAAATTCCTTTTATATTTTTAGTCTACATAACATAATAAATATAATTTTAAAAAGTATTCTCAAAATGTTTTCAAACAGAATCTAATCAATCATCCCGCATTCCTGTTACAAACAAAACCTCTTTCCTTGAGCGTAGACTTTGCAACTGGTCTTATATATATTTTTAATATTTTCATACAATTTAATCATCGATGTTTTGTGAATTTTCAACATTTTTGTTCTTGCATACAATAGAAATGGGCCCGAATGGCTGAGCTGTTGATCTTAGGCCAGTGTCTGCTGGACCGGTGGCAATTGGGCTTGGGTTAGGTTAGAGCAGGCTTGAATTTTCCTTGAGTTGCTAGAATAAGGCCGAAATATGGGGATTTTGACAATTTGGGCGGTGGCCACCCTTGACATCTGGGGAAAGACAATCACGGATTGTGATATGTCAGGGGCCTCCAATTCATAATGCCAAAGTCAACACTTGTGACTTGTTAGGACATAAATCCCAGCTTCATTGTCACGATACACGGATTGAGACCCTGGGCTTCCCTGTATTCTCTCAATTATTGCCGAAATTTGTTATGCATGTCGTCCTCAGTCATTCATCCTAGCAAACATCACGTCTTTGTCTCATACATCTACACTGTCGAAATAATCCAATCCAACAAATCCAACATACGCTATTCCCTTCCCTAGTCTTTTTTGTTCAGATCAGTTATAACACTGAATATAAAATTACCTAAAAGGCCCAATCCAATGCCCCTCCCATGCATTCTATAACTTAAAGACTTTAATTTCAGTTAAATCTAAATAGAAATGAATGTTATTAAGCATTTAAGTTTTTTTTTTATTATTATTAGCCTCTAAATGCTGTTAAGTGTTAAGTTTTTTATTTTTTTAATGTCTTAATATTGTTAAGTATTGAATTTATTTATCATTAAATGTTAAAAATATCTATAAAATTAATTATTAGATTTATTTTTAATTTTAGTTTTAAAACTAATAATTAAAAAAAAAGTATTTTAATATATTTTATATCCCAAAATACATAAATTTTATTACTATAATAAAAAAAATTACAATGATTAAGTATTTAATTAGTTAATAATAGTATTGTTTATGTCATTTTTGGATAAAGGATTTACAAAACTTTAAGAAATTTAATTTGGTTAAAAATTAGATGATGGTTATGGTAAAAATATTAGCCCCATATGATAGAACTTCCATTTTTAAATTTCGTGGATTTATTTTAGATAAATTTTTCGTTCAAAGTAAGTGATTTTTATGTTATTTATTTTATTTTTTAATTAAAAAAATTTATTGATAAAAATAAATAAATAAATCTAATTTTTCTTAAGAAACAATAGTAAAATAGACAATATATATATATATATATATATATATATATATATATATATATATGAGGTATATTCATAACTTTATTAATTTATAGTAAAATCATTTTTCTTCTTTGTCAATTTCACTGAGATTTTCAAAAGTAAATTTGATTTTTTTTTTATAGGAATATTTGATTTTGAGTATTAATAGACTTACAAGGGAGAAAGGAAAAAGAATGATATAATTGATAACTGTATTTAAAAATAGTTTTATATTTAAAAGAAATTGAAAAATGTGTTTTGCTAATTTGAAATATATATATATATATATATATATATATATATATATATATATATATATATATATATATATATATTATTAAGAATATAAAACATGATGTTTAAAAAAAAACATATTTTAATTATTTTTTATAATTATTTTAAAAAATAATTATATAAATATATATAATGATTAAAAATAAAATTGTAAACATAAAAATAGATTAAAAATATTTCAGATTTCAAACAAATTTTTCTTTTACAAAGCATTATTAACAACTACCAAACAATAACTTTTTTAGGGTGGGGGTGTTTGGAGATAAAATTATAATGGCTCAAACTTGACCTAAGTGGACTTTCTATTGTGTTAAATGCTCGGTCGTATTCGTATATACTACTAACTATTTGTTCACGTTAAGGCTAATTACTTAACTAGATTTAGCTTAAGTTCCCCAAACTCAAACTTGGATGATTATCTTTCGGTCAACAAATTGAAAAAAGTATAAGCAAGACTCAAAAGAGGAGAGAGGAGGATTATTTGACAACATACATTCTTATAAAATCCCTAAAATGACGGAAATTATTCAAATGACTACTTGATAATATACTTTCTTTCGTAATATTCCTACAACAACGGAGATTATTCACGTTTAGGAATATATTAATTTATGTGAAACTCCCCTGTTTTAAAAGCTTATCATTTAATATATTCCTACAAACACCCTTTTCATGATTCCATGCTCCGATCAAGAACATTGTCGAAAGCCTTTTTAAAAGCTTAGAAAAGTATTTTTATTTTTTTAATTATGATTTTTTTTATTAAAAAAAAAAAAAAAAACCCTTTTAGAGTAGCTTGAATTGAATTGAAGGGAGGTGGAAAAAAAAAAAAAAAAAAAAAACTCAAACTTGTGTGTGAAGTGGTGGCCTTTTTACCATGAGCGTCACCATGTATGCGATAGGTGATTCGATCATAGTGTTTGTAATTGTACGATAAGAATATAGGCCCTCCAGTCAAGCGCAAGCCTCCTCCTCTGGGGTCGTTGTCCTCCCAAATTGACCGGCTTGGCCACTACACCACTTTATCTTTTGATCTGGAAAGGACTTGTACTACATGGCGTGGGTTCATTTTCAAGCCATACATTCTATTGGTTTTCATCATCTAGGGTTTGAAAACTAGACCTGCGTTCCCATTGACGTGCCGTTGAAGGGTGAGCCTGTGGACCTATCGTAGTGCCATTTATCCTAGTCATTTTCACCTCCCCTGAATCTTGATGTTTTTGAGGCATCAAATTTGCTGAGTGGATGGCTCACCGGCTCCACTTTATCCTTGTGTAAGGATTAAAAAAAAAAAAAAAAAAAATTGTAGCAAGTTTAAGAAAAA
The DNA here is from genome assembly GCF_004353265.1 of Vitis riparia. NCBI lineage: Eukaryota > Viridiplantae > Streptophyta > Magnoliopsida > Vitales > Vitaceae > Vitis > Vitis riparia. Next base: position 17,898,022 of record NC_048438.1, read on the forward strand.
TATTTATTAAAACACTGTATTTTTAAAATTATTTTCAAATCTATTGTTGGAGTTGCGTTAAGGTGTCCAAATGAGTTTATCAAACCCGACCTAATAAATAAGATAAATAAATGAACAATTTTTGAGAGTTTTTAAACTTAAACTATCTACGTATTGTCATTATTTTTTTTCTTTAAAAAAAAATTATTTTTATGTGAGACTCAAAACTCTTGTATTGTGAATATATATATTATAATTCAATTCATAACTTAATACGAAAAAATTAATCAATGAAATAATTAATGGAGATTTTTAATCATTTCAAAAAGTAACTAAAAGTTGTTTTTTAAAATGATAATTTTTGTATTTAAATTATTTTTGTTTGAAATAATAATTAAAAATTGATGTCATAATTTATCACCAGCCAATACCCTAAATGACCGGTTGGTGATAAAAGGGAAAAATAGTTTTAAAAATATCATATTTAACCCATGAGTTGGGCGGGGCTTAAATATAAAACCCATTGAGAGTAAAATTAATAAATTCATTCTAATAAAAATCAAAAATCATTTTTTTTTTTCACATGATGGTGTAATTAATCGTCATCCTTATGAAATTGGGTGCCGGATATTAAAATGGATGGTGAAAGATGGTTACTATTTAGTATTCTTCAGATAAAGGATTCCTCCACTACGACGTTTTATCATTGGTTAGTGGTTACTGGTTACATTTGCTGGGAAATGCAGGCACAAATATTTGAAAGCTTGAGGACGTCAGCCCTAACATAAACAAACCAGAACTGAATTGTTTTGACCAGGATAAAAATGTTTGTCTCGACCCAAAAGAGGAGGATTCAGGTTTCAACCATTTATTAAATGATTTTCAAATCTTCTTCAACTAATAGTTGAGAGGTTTTAAAGGTTTTTCTTAAAGATGCAATGGGCGGCAATTTTTTCAAATACTCATCCAACTCTATCTTTAATGAGATAGTTTGAGATTCAAATATACTGGTTAGGGGTGGGTTTTGAATTAATTTAAAAATTGAGACGGTTTGGTATTACCCTAATTATATATAAAATTAAATTAATTTAATTTTAAAATATATTTATTTTAATCTAATTAAAATAATTAAAAACTTTAAAAAAAAAGTTAAATAAAACGGATTTAAAATTTAAATAAATGGACTAGGAATATAATTGATTTTTTAAAAAATTTTGAAATAGATTTAAATATCATATTGCCTTATTTTATTTCATTTAATTTTTTAAATGAGATGTAAATAAAAATTAAATTATTAAATTATTTTGAATAACATTAGAATGAAGGTAATTCGTCGGCGAACTCATTTGAATCTTCCTTTATAAAATTAAAAAATAAAAGTATGTAACGTTTATAATAATTCTATTTTTTAAATAAATGAAAATATATATATATATATATATATTAGAGTTAGTTTGATCGGTTTCAGATTTTAGCACCCAGTACTTTTAAAATCATTTCAATGAAATAAACTCTGTCCTCATTGGCTTCAGTCGTATGCCCTCAAATAAGTTCATTAAGTACCATGCTTAACTTTAGGACCACTGACATCACTACGAAACAATTTCAGTTGGGAGGTTTCCCAACTTTACATCTGAATTCATTAAGAGGGCTGTGAAATCTAGGTGGATTGCATATTCAATAATAAAAGAGGGAGAGAGAATAGGGACAAAACATTCCATCCAATTTTTTAATTTATTTATCAATAAAAAAAATCAATATTATAGTTTTTAACTATTAGAAGAAAAAAAAGAATCATGCCATGTGGATGCACATTAAGCACGTGCTACTATTCAGATGTTTCAATCCTCAAAGCTGACTTAAATATTCGAGGTCTACTGAAGCATACCCGAATTTAAATTTTGGGGCTGTTGAGACCCACAATTTGCCTTTTTTTTTTTTGCTTTTTTTTTTGTTGATTAAAATTTTAAAATTTGTATTTAAATGACATAAAATATTAGGAAAAAAACAAAGTATAGGGGAATCTTAAATGCTCTTACCGATTTATTGTAAAAATATTTAAAAAATAATTAATAATAGTAATAAAATTTATTTAAAATTTATATATACATGTTATTTTTTTTCTTTTTATTTTATTTTTTTATAATATTTTATCCTCAAAAAATGGTAAAATCATTAAATTTTAGAATGTGTTTGATAGTTATTTTATGAGATGTTTTATCTATCTTTTAATATTTAAAAGATAAAAAATTTTAAATATTAAAAATACTAACAACACTTTATAAAATTATTATCAATACGTTTTTAAAATATATACGAAAATAATTTTAAAAAATATTTTTAATATTTTTAATAATTAAATAATAAAAATATTTATTACAATCACTACCAAGTGTGTTAATATCTTTTGCGATCGAAGATCTAAAGTTAATTTACCTGTTCATGAGCTTGAAAGGGGTTTCTGTTGGGTGTCGGCCATGGCCGACAAAAGCTGGTATTAGTGGCGGACCCCAAATCTCCACTTCCCGTTCGGCAGCCAATGATTTATCTCCTTTGACAGTACGGTTTATATCCTCCCTTTACAAATCAAGACATCCTTGTATTCATCTCAGATTCTAGTATTATCTTTGAAGGGTCAGTGCAGCGACAAATATTAACCAAAAAAAAACAACAGCAACAATTGAAAAGACAATACAATCAATCTTCTTTTTCTTGTACTATTGTGGAATATTATAGCTTGTTAATAAATTTTTTTATTATTAAAAATACAAAATTACTTTTAAAAATATTAAAAAAAAATTATTGATAATTATTGAAAAGAGTATAACAAATAGATTTAATATGGAAGTTAGAACTTATACGGTTATACCTAAGTGAAGCGAAAAGAGGCGGGTGAGCTGGGAAAGTATACCCTAGTCGGGCCTGGGCCCAGCTGGGGGGGCCAGACTGACTTAAAGGATCCTAGGGGCCCACCATCGGGGAAAAAAACTGCTTTGGTGGGCCCCTTGAAAAAGTTTGAAAAAGTTTCATGGACATCAAACCAATCATCCGGTGGTATCTTGAGCGGCACTAAAGTGGAAACCGGAAAGTTTCGGGGATTGTTTAATACGGTGCATTGTAGGCTTGCAGCGGACTCAACATTCTTCCTCGGCCTCTCCTTTTCTTCTAGAAGGCGTTGAACTTTGAAAGAGGCCTTCACGTGATTATTAAGCAGTAGGAAGAAGTCAATAATTGAAGGGCGTTACCTGTTTGGTTGTGCAATTATTGCAAACTTAGCGTATGCTTGAATAGATTACATCTTATAATCATTTTAGATTTGATTGAATCAAGATTAGGTAGTCTTTTTAACAACATTATATAAGAGTTCATGATGATCATTTTTCTTTTTCTTTTTTTCTCTTTCTATTTAATTATTTTATTATTTTAAATTTTAAAATACAAATATCATGATTTAATATCATTTTTTTTTAACGATAGCATGTGATGTAAGTTACTTAATCACATTGGATATAATAAATAAATATATGCTTAGTTGACAACATGACTATTTTTTTTTACTAAATATAATGATTTTTATAATAAAGATATATGGATATACCATATTTCACGTGAATGTTCATCGACCTTATCATAAAAATTCCCTTAGGTCAATAGGGACTATTGGATCCAAAGAGAAGCAACAAATGATATGATTTGAGCTGAAATTAAACGAAATTTCAGATTTTGGATGGTTGTGAAACCTCCATAACCCCGTTTTTTTGTCCATAACTTTAAATTATTCAATTTTTTATTTTTATTTTTTATCAATATTGAAAACGCACGGCCAATAAAATTAATTACCGCATTCATTTATACATATGGGTTGAAATTTTTTCTCTTGATTATGTATTTGTATTCATACCGTGTTTTTTTTTTATCCTATCATGATTATCATTAAAATTTAAAAATTATTAATTACGGTATGGTTATTATAATGTGTCTCAATTTTCTAATTAATATAATTTTCGTAAATAATATTATATAGAATAGTTCCTAAATTTATATATTTTTGTAACATTATATATATATTTTTTTATAGAATAATGAAAGTTGTTGAAAATATCTCTATAAATATTTTAGGTAAAATTATGAGATGAAATTTGATTGAGATGCAAGTAAGAACATGAAATACCTACTAGAGTAAAAAGTTTATAATTTAAGGTTTTGATGCAGTGAGTGACAAAATATGAGATATTTTTAAAATTTAATTGTTATATTGTACACATTAAAATCCCATATACCATTGTATTGATTGTTTTATAGTTGTGTTATTGGTTTAATGTTGTATACATTAAGGTTTTCATTGGCTCAATGTATCTTAGAGAAAGTTAATGTTATTTTTAATTTGCATATTGTTATTTATCTATTTATTATATATTAGTTTGGATTATAAAATAATATAGAATTTGAATTAGTGTATAAAATTACTATTAGTTTGAATTAAAGTATTAGATAGAGTTTGAAATTTATTTTGTTTTTAAAAATAGAAAATAATGATTATTTTTATTATCTTAAACTTTAAAAATAGTTTTAAGATAGAAAATAACAATGTTTTATGTGAGTTTTGCTTAAGAGAATACATTATTTTCACCATATATGGATTTATAATTACTATTTTATTAAGGTTATTTTTTGTATTTTGAATGTGAAAAGGAAGACTAGTATACATCTTGGGTTGTAGATAACGAAAGTAACATGTACCTTAAATATTGGTAAAGGATGCGGCAAAAATCAGTTAAATTCATAAAAATCAACTAATTTGGAGTGAACCAACCCAAATCATTGATTTTTTTTTCTTCGATAATTTAAGTTTTCAAAATGTAAAGTGAAAATAAATTGGTTTAGTTAATATTTTTAATTTTAATAGAAAACAATAAATTGAACAAAACCATAATTGATTGAATATATCTTTAAGTTCTGAGTTTCTGAATGTCACATTCAACTAAGAAATTAGTTAAGATATATATATATATATATATCCTATGATATTATATCATGTTGGGTAGGAAATGTGTAACCGTTCTAATGTGATGTATTATATTGTAGTTATATTTAGTTTGCAAAATGAATTTTAAAAGAAAAGAAGAAATATATATTATATATCAATGTTTAAAATAAAAATTAAATCATATTATAATTTTTTTTTATGTTTAATAATATTTATGGTTAAAATATTTAAAGTTTATAAATAGTTTTTTATTACATATACAATATATATATATATATATATATATATATATCATAATAACATAAATTATCTTATCCTATTGTTAACAAAATACGAAAATGAAATAATTAAATTAAATTATTTTTATTATATATATATAGAATAATATTCATACCACATTAAATCCAATCACGTTAAATAAATAAATCTCAAACTCATTTTTAACTTATTTATACTTGTTTGAGATTAGTCCTATCAAAAGCATTTGATATCATGCATTTTGGGTATAGCAATCTTAGGAATGTGCCATCTCGACTAAACATCCCAAAAAGTTATATTTGGCCATGGGTTTTTGTCTTGATTAATTCATGTTCACTCCCTTTGAATGAATCTGTGATTAGTTTTGATAGTGGATGGATTATAATTTAATTTAATTTAATTGTCTAGCTTGGTCAGATGGGAACAATTAATTTGCGAAAAAGAGTGACGCTATCGAAAGGACTATCCCTCGTTGCCTAACGCCTAGAACCACGACTCCAATGAGTGAAGGACAAATTGGGCCCCCCCACATGAGAAATCTCAAAACGAAAAAACTACTTTTATTGCATGTTTAATTAAAAATTGATGGAAACCAACCATGCGACTAACAAATTTCATTATCAGATTTTATCAACCGCATTTGATATGATCCTAAATAGCTGGCTGTCTTACCGTAGAGATCAGGGCAGACTTCACGGGAGTTGATTACGTCCGGTGCTATCGACAATCTTTCCCATCAATATTTTTATTTAGTCCAGATCTCTATATCTTTTTACTTCTGATCTAGAATAAGCACGTTGAAATTCCTCCAATTTGAAGTGGAATAAGTCAAAACCTGAATGGCCGTAGACTCGTAGCTGATAGAAGAGTGAACCATAAGTCACTTCGATAGGATCATATCGTTATATCAAGATTTTTCCAGATGGCAGGTCGTCGAAACGGTGCCCGCGCAAGCAGACACTCTTTTTACAACCTAGGGTGTTCTCGCAGTTGGCATTTATTGTTCACACGAAACTTATTAATGCGGAGGAGCCGCAGTTACGGCATCTGAATCTCTGATAGAGAGTTTTGAACAAAATAGTATATTTTTTAAAAAAATTTCAAAAATTAAACTTGTTTCCAAAATAATCTCTTTTGTACCATATAAACTGTCATATCATAAAACCCTAATTAAAAATTATGGTTTTATTTTTCTACAATGGTTAGAAAACGTAGTCACCAACCAAATGGTTAGAAACTGTAGTCACATATTACGGTTTTAACTTTAAGTTTAAAGCCATAGTTGGTAATTATGATTTTGACTTCTTTTAAAAATGATCAAAACCGTAGTCAGCAATTACGACTTTAACTTTATATATAATTATAATTTTTGAAATAAAAATATTGTATTATTTTGATTTTAAATAAACTTATTTCATTATTTAAAAAATAATAATATATGATATTAAATCATTGATATTTTTAATTTGATATAAAAATATATTTTTAAAATTTTATTAAAATAATAGGCACTATATTTAATATAAATATATTTAGTTAATCATATTTAAATATAAATAAAATACAATAAATTATGAAAGTCTATTAAAAAAACAAATAATATAAATTATTATATTAATTAATAATTTTTTATATCCTATATATAAGTGATATATAATATCATATGTATACAAGTTCAATTTAAGTTTAAAATTTATCACATTTTTATTTAAATATATAAATAAATTATTATCATATCAATATGATATTATGGACTTAAATTAAAATATGATAAATTTTAAACTTAAATTGAAATTATATACACGTGATATTATATACCACTTACATACCGTATATAAAAAATTATTAATTAATATAATAATTTATATTATTTGTTTTTTTAATAGGGTTTCACGATTTATTGTATTTTATTAATATTTAAATATAATTAACTAAATATATTTATATTAAACATAGTGCTTATTATTTTAATAAAATTAAAAATATATATATCAAATTAAAATATAAATTATTTAATTTCATATATTATTATTTTTTAAATAATGAAATAAGTTTATTTAAAATCAAAATAATATAATATTTTTTATTTAAAAATTTAAAGTTATATATAAATTTAAAGCCGCAGTTGGTGATTACGGCTTTGACCATTTTTAAAAGAAGTTAAAACCGTAGTCATCACCTATAACTTTAAACTTAAAGTTAAAATCGTAGTTGGTGACTATGGTTTTATGATATGACAACTTATGTGTCATAGACGTACAAAATTGTATATTATTTTGGAAACAAGTTTAGTTTTTTGAATTTTTTTTTAAGTGTATTATTTTGGGCCAAGGTCGAGTTTTGACCCAAAATAATGTTTCCAAAATAATGTCCAATCTAGTGTATATGTGCCACATAAGCTGCCATGTCATAAAACCGTAGTTGATGACTACAGTTTTATTTTTCTAAAATGGTTAGAAATTGTAGTTACCAACCATGGTTTTAACTTTAAATTTAAAGTCACGGTTGGTGACTACGGTTTTGACTTCTTTTAAAAATGGTCAAAGTCGTAATCACAAACTATGACTTTAAACTTTATTTATTTTTTATATAAAATTATATTATTTCATTTAATATATTTAACTTTTATTTTTTAAATAAAAATATCATATTATTTTGATTTTAAATAATTTAAAAAAAATAATATATGACATTAAATAATTGATATTTTTAATTTAACATAAAAAATATATATTTTAATTTTATTAAAACAATTGGCACTATATTTAATATAAATATAATTAGTTAATTAAAATTAAATATAAATAAAATATATTTATTTAAAATAAATAAATTATAAAAGCCTATTTAGAAAAAAAATATAAATTATTATATTAATTAATAATTTTTTATATATTATATGTAAGTGGTATATAAGACCATATATATATATATAAAAGTTTAATTTAAGTTTAAAATTTATCACATTTTTATTTAAATATATAAATAAATTATTATCATATCGATATGATATTATGAACTTAAATTAAAATATGATAAATTTTAAACTCAAATTAAACTTATATACATGTGATATTATATACCACTTATATATAGTATATAAAAAATTATTAATTAATATAATAATTTATATTATTTGTTTTTTTAATAGATTTTTATAATTTATTATATTTTAGTTATATTTAAATATATTTATATTAAATACAGTGCCTATTGTTTTAATAAAATTTTAAAAATTATTTTTATATCAAATATTTAATTTAATATATTATTATTTTTAAATAATAAAATAAGTTTATTTAAAATCAAAATAATAATAATATTTTTATTTAAAAATTAAAATTATATATAAATATATATAATGTTAAAACCACAATTGATGACTACAACTTTGATTATTTTTAAAAAAAGTCAAAATTATAATTATCAACTGTGATTTTAAACTTATTTTTAGAAAAATAAAACCATATTCACTAACAAGTTAAAAACGGCCAAGGTCGACGTTTGGCTTTAGTACAAGCAATGAGCTACGCTGTCTCACGTTTTATGTGTTTGAACTTTGAAGCCATTCTCCCGCTTCTAGAAGACAGCCAGGATCCGGTGCGATGCTAGTTATGTAAAGTTGTAAACCACATCCGAAACACCACTTACAAGCCGGTAGATGCACCCAACTAGTGAACATTAGACAATCTTTTTGACATCGTACAACTACTGAGGTCACGCGCTTCAAACAACTGCATTTCACGTCCCGACTCATATCGCAACTTTTTGTGTGCTCTTGGTTTTCCTTTTTCCTCTCGCTGGGACATGTGCTGCTAACTTTCCAAGCAGTTGGGCAGAGCCGGACCAAAAAAATTACTTTTGTATGTTTCTTAGTGCAAACGAAACAGAAAATTCCAAATCTGTGATTTAATCCTCGAAATATCACCATGGCCCTTTGGTTAAATTTTTTTCCTTTTTTTCTTATAAGAAAAGACGTTGCCTTTTAGAAGCGTTTTGATAGATAAATCCCGGAGGTTGCGGTTGAGGCCATGTTAAGCGCATATCCTTCGTTTTCTAACAATTTAGGGAACAGAGGCAATGCCGGTCAGGAACCAAGCAAATGGAGCTGTGGGAGCAGTCTCACGACGACGTTCAAAGTTCTAAGGAAAGATAAGTGAGAGTAGGGAATGAAATAGGAGGGGTCAGTGGTTTCTTAAAGCGAAAGGTCACTCCCAGTGCAGGCACCTTTATTCAAACATTTTCGAGCTAGCCAAGCTGGTGGGAAAATTGACTCCATCGTCACTTGGTCCGATAAACTTGTGTGTTTGGTTCCTTCAAGGCCTTTTTTATTTCCTGAATTCCGCATCTCATATTCTCACTGTTTCAGTACCAATTTGTAAGTTTTCCACGGCCCTTTGAAGTCACGCTGCGCATACAAGTAAGTTTTTCCGGCCTGGACTTGCCGGTGCGATGGTCACCACCATGGTGTAGGCGTCGAGGGAAGAGCAGGTTCGATCTTTCTGAGATTTTGTTGCACTAAGTTGGTCTTGGAGTTGGTTGAGATTTATAAATCATTGGAGTCTGTTGTGGCATTAACTTTTCGGGGTTCGTTTTTTATTTGATTTGATCGTAATGGCGTCGGCTTTGGCCGGAGATGATCTGGCGAGATCCACGAGTAGCCGGCGGAGTTGGGCGTCCTCGAGTTTCCGGGAGGTGTGGACTGCGCCACCGGATGTGTTTAACCGGAGCGGACGCCAGGACGACGAGGAAGAGCTCCGGTGGGCGGCGATAGAAAGGCTTCCGACGTATGATCGATTGCGTAGGGGCATGCTTAGGCAAGTTCTTGATAATGGAAGAGTTGTGACCGATGACGTTGATGTCACCAAGCTTGGGGTTCAAGATAAGAAGCAATTAATGGAAAGTATTCTCAAGGTCGTTGAAGATGATAATGAGAAGTTCCTTCAGAGGCTTAGAGACCGTACTGATAGGTGAATTTCGTGATCAATCTGTTTCTTCCTTATTATTTTTTTTTTATGGCTTTAATTTGATATGGATATTTCAACTTTTTAAAAATAATTTTTTTGGGTGATTCAGAGTGGGAATCGAGACTCCAAAGATTGAAGTCCGGTATGAAAATTTATCCATTGAAGGAGACGTGTATGTCGGGAGTAGAGCACTTCCTACTCTCCTTAATGCTACTTTGAACACAATAGAGGTAGGATTTTCCTTTTATTTGTTTATTTATTTCCTTTCAATCTTTGTTTTGCTGTTCAGAGAATTGGTGAGGAAAATAGAGACCATTGAATCTCGATTTTCTTTTTATGTTTTATGTTGTTTATGTATCCTAAAGAACTGAAGAACTCTCCTCGGCTCAATTGAGATGTGGTTTGTATTTCCTCAGCTCCAAAACATTTTTGATCTAAAAGTGCAGTTTCTTTTCTTTCTATTGCATATTCTCTTAATCAAGTGAGGGTTAATGATTCAGATTTTTAAAAATTTTTTTATTAGCCTTAATGGCCTTATAGTTTTCCTTAACAGTCCCAAGGATGTGAAAAAAACAAAAGAATTTTATGCAAGTGAGAGATTATTCTGTATGTTCAATCACAGAGGACTCAATTTTGTCAACAAGGGTTTGTTTGTCCAGTTGCCAACGGTATTGTCAGTATCGTCATGGCCTTTGTCCTGTTCTTTAGTTTTCTTGGGTGGACATTATTATATAAAATGTTTTGAAAATATTAGGTAAACTGAATCTGAAAGATATTATTTGACTTAGAATTTTAGATTTCTTACTTACTTTTTACAGTTTTATTTGATTGCGAAGAAGCTAGATGGATAAACTGAAATAGTTAGTGTTGCTCTGAAAACTGATTTGCCTCTATTTTAATTTGTCATGGACAACAGGCAGTTCTCGGATTGATTCACCTTGCACCATCTAAGAAACGAAAAATCCAGATACTTAAAGATGTTAGTGGAATAGTAAAACCGTCAAGGTAACTTTGAAGTTATAAAGATTTTCCTTCTTCCATTTTGGGTAGGGAAATGATGTTTGCTAACTTAACCTTTACTGAATTTATAGGAAACAAGCAAACATTGCAAAATATTTAATATTGCATTGGGTCTTGTATTTGGAAAGTGTTACCTTAGCAATTCCATTCTGTGCTTTATTAATGCTACTCTTCAGCTTACTGATAAAAAAATGTTGAGTTGTTGTCTTCTTGAATGAATCAGATGGTTTTCATTTTCTGCCTTGCAATGGCCTTTACACATCATTTTTTAATATTTGATATGGTGATTTTCAGAATGACCCTTCTGCTGGGCCCTCCAAGCTCAGGGAAAACAACATTATTGTTGGCACTTGCAGGGAAGCTTGATCATGATTTAAAGGTGTGTTACCAAATATTGTTTACCATTATCATTTGTCCATGCAGTTGCATAAGCATTTTGAGGTTTATATTTTCCTTATGCCTACTGATAACTTGGAGCTATGAACAGGTATCTGGGAAAGTCACCTACTGTGGTCATGAATTGGACGAATTTATTCCTCAGAGAACCTGTGCTTATATTAGCCAACATGATCTTCACCATGGAGAGATGACAGTAAGAGAGACATTAGATTTTTCAGGACGGTGTTTGGGGGTTGGTACAAGATATGAAATGCTTGCAGAACTCTCAAGACGAGAGAGAGAAGCAGGAATTAAACCAGATCCTGAGATTGATGCATTCATGAAAGCCACAGCCATGTCTGGCCAAGAAACTAGTTTGGTTACAGATTATGTTCTCAAGGTTCACTTTCCCCATATCAAGTTGGTGCACCTCTTTTCTTATTTAACAAGATAAATACTGAAATTTAATTCTTAAGAATTTCTAACAGATTCTTGGATTGGACATCTGTGCTGATATCATGGTTGGTGACGACATGAGAAGGGGTATTTCTGGTGGACAAAAGAAGCGTGTCACTACTGGTACGTTTTCAAGACGGTTGTTTTCTTCACACACGATACAATGTTTTAACTTCATTTTTGTTTGTTAAGCAAAACCATAAATTGCTCCATATAGAATTGTGACTCTCCCTTGAATTCTCTTATGTTCCTGTTTCTTGTTAATTTAACAGTACTCATTTTATTCTTGTTTTCTGATTTCTAATTATTCTTTTAGTTTAAATGCTTATCAATTCATGTTGCTTTATGGATCTTTTCCAATGGATGAATCAATTCAGAGGTGTTTAGCACTGGTTTCAGATATAGGAATTCTTTCTGTGCACAATACTATTTGGTGATATTCTCAGCTAATGGTCAAAATAATCACTCAATATTTGTGGAAAATTAAGTACTCTCTATTCCTGATTTTAATGGCACAGAAGCACTTATCTCTTGCCCCATTAATTTAGTGGTTAATTGGTTGTCTGTTCTGTCCTGGATTTTGCAGTTTGTTTATTAACATTTTTAGATACTCATTGCAGTCTAATAGTGTTTCATTTAACTGGGTGCAGGGGAAATGCTGGTTGGACCAGCAAAAGTTCTTTTAATGGACGAAATATCTACAGGGTTGGACAGTTCCACCACTTTCCAGATTGTCAAGTTCATGAGGCAAATGGTTCATATTATGGATGTAACTATGATCATTTCTCTTCTACAGCCTGCACCTGAGACATATGATCTCTTTGATGACATTATACTACTTTCAGATGGCCAGATTGTCTACCAAGGTCCCCGTGAGAATGTCCTCGAGTTCTTTGAATACATGGGTTTTAGATGCCCCGAAAGGAAAGGTGTCGCTGACTTTCTGCAGGAAGTTACTTCCAAGAAGGACCAAGAACAGTATTGGTATAAAAGGAACCAACCTTATACTCATGCCTCAGTTCCTGACTTTGTGGAGGCCTTCAATTCTTTCCATGTCGGTCAACAGCTTTCTGCAGAGCTTAGTGTTCCTTATGATAAGACCAGAACCCACCCAGCTGCTCTGGTGACTGAGAAGTATGGTATCTCCAATTATGAACTCTTCAAGGCTTGCTTCGCAAGGGAGTGGCTGCTAATGAAGCGTAACTCATTTGTGTACATATTCAAGACCACCCAGATCACAATCATGTCTTTGATCGCCTTGACTGTGTTCTTGAGGACACAAATGCCACATGGAACTCTAGCAGATGGAGGAAAGTTTTTTGGGGCACTGTTTTTCAGTCTCATTAATGTGATGTTCAATGGGATGGCAGAGCTTGCAATGACTGTTTTCAGGCTTCCTGTCTTCTTTAAACAGAGGGATTTCTTATTCTATCCTGCATGGGCTTTTGCCTTGCCAATTTGGGTCCTTCGGATCCCTCTATCATTTATGGAATCAGGGATATGGATCATTCTTACCTATTACACAATTGGGTTTGCTCCGGCTGCCAGCAGGTGGATCAAATGTTTCTCTTTTCTAGTGCATGCCATTTCTTGGCATTATCTGTTTTTAGTGATCATTAAGATTTACTACTAGATGACACCCCTGAATTCCTTTTACTGATGTGGCACATCCATCATTTTAGGTTTTTCCGACAGTTCCTGGCATTCTTTGGTATACATCAGATGGCTCTTTCCCTGTTTCGGTTCATTGCCGCAGTGGGAAGGACACAGGTTGTTGCAAACACCCTTGGTACCTTCACCCTGCTAATGGTTTTTGTGCTTGGAGGATTCATCATTGCCAAAAGTAAGTAGTGATCTCCTTTCACTCAGGTCTTTTTTTGTTGATCCAAGCTGTCTCCCCATACTGGTGGATGTTATTTGATATTTGGTGAAAATATTGGATTTTCTTTGTGGTTGTTAGCTTTGTTGGGAAATCAAATTAATATTAGTATTTCTTTTCTTTATGCCTGCAGATGACATTGAGCCATTTATGATATGGGGATACTATATTTCTCCCATGATGTATGGTCAGAATGCCATAGTCATGAATGAATTTCTCGATGAAAGATGGGCCGCTGTAAGATCTCTGACTAGTTTGAAAAACTTGTTAATTTTTTCTTTTTAGTTTGAATCTCTTCTTTTGTTTATTCTCATTGCGATGCAGTACATAAGTGTGTTCAAATCTAATCTTTGTTAGTGATCGCTAATGTTCCAACCCATAAGCCATCATTAAAATTTATTATACATTGTCTCAATGCAGCCTAATACAGACTCCAGATTCAATGAACCTACAGTGGGGAAAGTCCTTCTCAAGTCCAGAGGCTTTTTCGTGGATGAATATTGGTTTTGGATTTGTGTTGGAGCACTTTTGGCATTTTCTCTTCTCTTTAATGTTTTATTTGTTGCAGCATTGACATTCTTGAATCGTAAGTAACCTTATCTTTTTATCATGTTTCTTGTTTGAAAGTAAAAAATTCCAGTGTTGATGATCCTTTTTTTTCTGAAAACCAAATTTCAGCTTTGGGTGATTCAAAAAATGCAATCTTGAATGAGGAAGATGACAAAAATAAGAATAAGGCATCCTCTGGACAGCACAGCACTGAAGGTTTGGGCCTATATGCTTTCCTCAAAAACATTCAGAGGCAGAACTTCAATATTTTTATTATGTAACAACCATGAACTATTTTCAAGACTTTTTGTATCTGTTGGCCTCCCTTTACCTACAACAAGGGTTCATCATGTGTTAAATTACTCTACTTGTTTAATGAAAAAGAGGTTGTCTACTGAAGAAATCATAAAAGGAGCCAGAAAAAAGGAAGTGGATTTCCTGAAGAGAAATTTTTTCTTATTAAAAATAGAATAAATTTTTGTGCTTTTGAATTAATATTACAGCTCCTGTCCAATAAGCATTCACTTTCACCTTAGACCAAGAAAGAAAGAGTAAAGATGTTGCAATATTAAGATCCTAAGACTTGAAACAATAGAGCATTGTACTTGAACCAGCAGAACATTGTATTAACTCCCGTGATCATCTTCTTCTGATTGTCTGACAATTTTGTAAATAATTACAGGCACTGATATGGCAGTTATAAATTCTTCAGAAATTGTTGGTTCTGCAGAAAATGCACCCAAAAGGGGAATGGTTTTGCCCTTCCAACCCCTCTCACTTGCATTCGAGCATGTGAATTACTTTGTGGATATGCCTGCTGTAAGTCACTCTTTTACAAATACTCCATTCTCTAGTTTTTATAGACATGATTGCATTTTGAATATTTTTAATAGTCTGCTTTGAAAAATATGGTATCTTGGGAAGTTAGACAATTACCTTTTTATAACCACGATAAGTGCCTCTATATTTTTTGAGATATATGTTTTCTCATTATCAAGCATCTCTATCCATATTCATAAACTTATCTAGTCTGACACTCCTGCTGGGCTGCACTAAGTGATCTTAAAGAAAACTAATATCAGTAAGAAAATACTAAATTGATCATCTATTTCATTTCCACCAATTTAAATGATTAAAATCTGATTTTTATATTTGTTCTTTTAGTTTATTCCCCTTTCTAAAGTTTGTGTAGAAAATCAAATGGTTCACACTGTTAAATAATATCCTATACGAGTTCTTGTTGGAAAGAAGAATTTGACTGTAGAAGTGAACATTGAGGTGAAAAGTTTGGTCTTCCATACCAGGAAATGAAGAGTCAAGGGGTTGAAGAAGACCGGCTGCAATTGCTGCGAGATGTTAGTGGTGCATTCAGACCAGGGATATTGACAGCACTAGTGGGTGTAAGTGGTGCTGGGAAAACCACCTTGATGGATGTGTTAGCAGGAAGGAAGACTGGTGGCTATATTGAAGGAAGTATCAGCATTTCTGGTTACCCAAAGAATCAAAAAACATTTGCTCGGGTTAGTGGTTACTGTGAACAGAATGACATTCATTCACCCTATGTTACTGTTCATGAATCACTTCTTTACTCGGCTTGGCTTCGTCTTTCTTCAGACGTTGATACACAAACACGAAAGGTATGTTACCTGATCACTAAGGCTTATCTCTTTCTAAGCTTTCATGGAATTTTATATCTCATGGACCCCAAACACTGACTTTCTATTATCTAACAATCCTATTTTGGTTTCTCTCTCTTTCTTTCTCTCTTTTCTCTCATTTGTTCAATAGATGTTTGTTGAGGAAGTCATGGAATTAGTTGAGCTCAAACCGCTGAGGGATTCTTTAGTTGGGCTTCCTGGAGTAGATGGTCTTTCAACAGAACAGAGGAAGAGACTGACAATAGCTGTAGAGTTGGTTGCTAACCCATCAATTATTTTCATGGATGAACCAACATCAGGTCTTGATGCTAGAGCTGCAGCCATTGTCATGCGTACTGTGAGAAATACAGTGGATACTGGAAGAACTGTTGTCTGCACAATTCACCAGCCAAGCATAGACATTTTTGAAGCTTTTGATGAGGTATTGGTTGATTTCAACAATTTCTTTTTTTTTTCTTGAAGTTTGTTATTTTCATGTTTCTCGATGCTGTTATTGTGCTTATTTCAACTTGATATTGGGATTGTTGCAGCTACTGTTGATGAAGAGGGGAGGGCAAGTTATTTATGCTGGACCTCTTGGTCGCCACTCTCACAAACTTGTAGAATATTTTGAAGTAAGTGATAATTATTTTTTCCCTGTTATTTTGCTTGTACCATTAGCAACCAAACCAAAATGTTTTGTGTCTATGCATGCTCTATGTTCCCTTTCTCACCAAGTAGCAAGTTTTTAACTGCAAGGAGTTACAGGGCTGACTGATATCTTTAAAATGCTATAGGCTATTCCTGGGGTTCCTAAGATTAAGGAGGGTTCCAATCCTGCTACATGGATGCTTGTGGTCAGTGCTTCCTCAGTTGAGGCTCAGATGGAAGTGGATTTTGCCGAAATATATGCCAACTCCTCCCTTTATCAGTGAGTTAAATGCAATACTGTTAGTTGGCAATGATTGTCTTCTTACATCCCTTCTGCTTTTAGATTCAATGTTCTTATTCATTCCCTTGATACACTTTCAGGAGGAATCAGGAACTTATTAAAGAGCTCAGTACTCCACCACCAGCGTCTAAGGATCTTTACTTCCCAACTGAATTCTCCCAACCATTTAGCACACAGTGCAAGGCCTGTTTCTGGAAACAGCATTGGTCTTACTGGAGGAACCCACAGTATAACGCTATACGGTTCTTCATGACGATAGTCATTGGTGCTTTATTTGGTGTTATCTTCTGGAACAAAGGAGAGCAGACGTGAGTTATTAATATCACCATTCTTTTTATCCTTTTTTGGTTGGCATCATTATTGTTTTCTTTTCAACAAAAGTTTTATAGATGAGCAAAATTCTTGATGGTGATTACTGTCTAGAATTGAAATTGTAGTTGTACCATGTAGTCAATTTGGTTTTGGCATACTGTCAAAAGGAACTTAAAATTTCCTTCATTGTAATTACTCTAGGAGCTTAAAATATTCTATTTCTTCTGCTGGCTGAGAATTTGGTATAAGCATATGTAATTAACGGAAATTATTTTAATAACAGGACCAAACAACAAGATCTAATGAATCTTTTGGGAGCTATGTATGCTGCTGTACTTTTTCTTGGAGCTACGAATGCTTCTGCAGTGCAGTCTATTGTTGCTATTGAGAGAACAGTTTTCTATCGTGAAAGAGCAGCTGGAATGTATTCTCCACTGCCTTACGCATTTGCTCAGGTAACTCAGCACAATTGTTCTCCATTTTTTTCCGGGTGGGAGCTGAAACTGATTGTGCTTATTTTTCTCCTAGTACTTTGAGTGAAAAGCAAATGAAAATTACTTGTTAACTAAGAAGATGAACTATATTATTTTGTAAAATAACGGACATAATAGAACCCTGTCATACATTTTAATAGTTGATTGAAGAGCTATCCCTAATCCTTCATGTTCTGCAGGTGTCCATAGAGGCAATCTATGTTGCAATTCAAACTATTGTCTACACTCTTCTTCTTTACACCATGATTGGGTTTGACTGGAAGGTGGGCAAGTTCCTGTGGTTCTACTACTACATATTGATGTGCTTCATCTACTTCACAATGTATGGGATGATGGTTGTTGCACTGACTCCTGGCCACCAAATTGCTGCCATTGTTATGTCCTTCTTCTTGAGCTTCTGGAATCTGTTCTCTGGTTTTCTCATTCCTAGGCCAGTAAGTGATCTCAACCACATGTCATTTCCTATATAAATGCTGGAAAATGGAAGTCATATGGACTCATCACTTAAAAACCAAATTCACTGTTTTTCTTCGTGGGGGAGTGGGGGTTGTCCGGACTTATTTATACCTGATTTTCATTAAACTTACATAACTCTGCTATTATTGCATATACTTTACCAAGTCATGAATTCTAAAAAACATGGCAATGACTGCAAATAATTCCAATTTATTTGCAAGGCAAATTTTTGAGCCATGCCAGAATGATGACACTTGTTTTATTCGGTTCTAAAATCCATGTCTTAGACATTTTTCACTATATTTAACGATTAATGTTCCTAAATTTTGAATACATGTCTCTGCTCAAAAACTAAAGTTTCCTCCATTCCACTACTGCAGCAAATTCCGGTGTGGTGGAGATGGTATTACTGGGCCTCTCCTGTGGCATGGACACTTTATGGCCTAGTGACCTCTCAAGTGGGAGATAAAAATGCGCTACTGGAGGTACCTGGATCAGGGAACGTGCCATTGAAGTTGTTCCTTAAAGAAAGCTTGGGCTTTGAGTATGACTTCCTCCCAGCTGTTGCGGTGGCCCATGTTGTCTGGGTGGCCCTCTTCTTCTTCGTCTTTGCCTATGGGATCAGATTCCTCAACTTCCAAAGGAGATAACAAGCTTCAGTCCTGATCACGCTAGCGTTAGAATTATCCATACCGTAGTAACTCACAGAGGGAGGCGATCAAAACAGCCACCTCTGTTTCTTCTGCTTTGTGTATTATCATTCTTTATTTCTAATTTTCCACCACAACCACATAATATGCAAACGAATGCATTAATATAAATGAATATTTATGTTTTTACTTGTTGCCGTGTACTCTTTATGTAATCCCATCATTCATGTATTCTGTCTCCTCTCCATTTAGATCACTCTCCCATTGAAGAACATTATGAGCTGACTACAATCCTTGGTGTGATCAAATGCTTGGGCAATCGGTTATGTGACCACTAAACAATGCCAAGAAAACATTTTGGACGCTGCGGACAAATGGGCAATTGATTAATCATCACCCAAGTAGTCATGCTCAAAATGTTGCGCCCTCGAGTGTTCCAAGCAGTTTACATTTTCTACTCCTATGCCTTAATAATTCTTGGAAACTCGTTAAGTCTAAAAATCTCTCCAGAAAGCCCTAAATTTAAAAGAAAAAAAAAATGTAAGATAAATTTAACAAAAATATAAGAGTCTGTTTAGCCCACTGATTTTAAAACAATAATTTTTTATTTTTTATTTTCAAAAATAATTTGAAACTCAAAACCCATTTAATTAATACTAAAATGTTATGAAACTCAATAGTGTTAGTAAGTCATACCAAAATTTATTTTGAATGTCTATGATATATATATATATATTAGTAAATTTTTTAGGCAAGCAAACTTCAAATTAAATAAGACTTGATGCATTTGATTTATTAAAAAGAATTTAGTTATTTTTTTAAATAATTTAAACTTAAATAGTAAATCAATTAATAAGAAAAATTTATGGACAAAAATTGATTTAAAACAACCTTATTATTTGTCATTTACATAAATTTATTTTTTTATTTTTTGACTAGGCAAATGAACTCCAAATAAAAAAAAACTTAATGCATTGGATTCATTAACAATAATAAAAATTAATGAATAAAAAATGGTTTAAAATGATTTTATTGTTTTTATTTTATATTAAATATTTATTTTTTGATTTTTTTTCCAAATGAATTCCAAACTAAACAAGACTTAGAGTACGTTTGACTGTGATTTTAGGAAGTGTTTTTAAAATTTTTAATGCTTAAAATTTTTTATTTCTCAAATATTAAAATAAATTAGAAACACTTCCTAAAATCAATGTCAAACATACTCTTAATGCATTGGATTCATTAACGAGTTTAGTAATATTTAAAAATAACTTAAAACTCAACTAATGATCCCATCAGTACAAAAAATTTATGGATAAAAATGAGTCTAAAATTATTTTATTGTTTATCTTCTACATAAAATCATTATTTTCTAATTTTTTTTAATGAAACAAATAAGTTCAAAATTAAACAAGATTTAATGTGTTGGATTCGTTAATAAGCTTGATAATTTTTTAAAATAATTTCAAACTTAAATAATAAACTCATTAATATCATAAATTTATGGATAAAAATTGGTTTGCAATGACTTTATTATTTTTATTTGCACATAATTATATTTTTATAAATTTTCTCATTATAAAAATAAACTTCAAATCAATTGACACTTTGTGTTAAATTTATTAATGTGTTTAACATTTTTTTAAAATAATTTGGAACTTAAAAAATAGATTTAATCAATAAAAAAAATAATAGATCAAAACAAATATATTATTAGTCATGACTTTATTATTTTTCTATACAATAAATATGCTTTTTGAATTTAGGTAAATATATTATAAATTAAGTAATATGTAATTAATAATTTAAATTCTTTAATGAATTTTTAATTTTTAAGAATAATTTTGAATTTAAAAAACCTAATTATAAATTAAATCAAAACATTTTAAAATATTATTTTCATAATTTAGTACCACATGTGCACATTATATAAAAATAAAATATGGTGTACCATTCTCATTGATGATGATAGATATTTATATAATTCAAACTCTATCTTCTACTCTAATTCAAATTATATATTATTTTCCAATTCAAACTAATATATAATAAATAGATAAATATCAATATTTAAATTAAGAATAAGATACATATAAAATAAAAAACTTGACTCTTGTAAAAAAATTAAATTTGATTGATTATTCATTTTAAATAAAATATTGTTAAAAATTATTATTCATTTTTAATAAAAAAGTACAAAAATGTTAATGTCCTTATATTTTTAACATATTCTAAAATAGTATACCTTTTTATAAAAAAGAAATTATGATTTTATAATAATATTGTTATTATACACATTTTACTAAAAATTATTTATTTTTTAAATAATTACAAAACTATTTTTATTTTTAATAAGATTTCGATTAAATTAAATTTATATTATATAAGTTTAATTTGTAATATTTTTATAAAACCAAAATTTAAAAATTATTTTTAAAAACAATTTATCCAAATAAGTTTTTTTTATTTATTTTTAAAAACAAATTACCAAATAGCCTTATTTTTATAAAACACTACAAAATTGATTTTTTTTTCCCCTTAATTTAGAAACAATTTTTAAAAACAAGTTTTTAAAAAATATGGTCTTATTTTTTAAAAAATTTGATCAAACGGATCCTAATTTTTCATGATAAAGAACAAATCCCATGGTAAAAAATTTCTACTCCTATGCCTTAATAATTCTTGGAAGCTGGTTAAGTCTAAAAATCTCTTAAGAAACTCCCAAATTTCAAAAAGAATATAAGACAGGCTTAACAAAAATATGCCCAAATGGATAACCAACGACCTCTTTCATTCAACGGTTAATCCTTGCTCTGGCTGTCAGGCAAGCCATCCAGAATGGAAGGCCGAAATGGTGGTGTTGAGGAACACTCCATTCCCAGAAAACCCAGGCTGGTCTGCTGCATCGGTGACATCCATGGATTCATCACCAAGCTCCAAAATCTCTGGTCCAATCTCGAAACCCTAATCGACCCAGTTGATTTCCAGACTGCCCTCATAATTTTCTTGGGCGATTACTGCGACCGCGGCCCCGATACACGAGAGGTTATCGATTTCTTGATCTTGCTTCGCTCCAATTACCCGAACCAATCCCACGTTTTTCTCTCAGGAAACCACGACTTCGCCTTCGCGGCGTTCGTTGGAGTTTTGCCTCCGCCGCCGGATGGGTCGGAGTTTTCGGAGACGTGGAAGGAGTATACATCGAGTGAAGAGAGGGAAGGGTGGTTTAAGGGTGATGGGTATGAGAAGATGCATTTACAGGGAAGGAGGTGGGCCGGCACAATTAAAGTTAAATTCAATGTTACTAAGGGCACTGAGTATCAGGGTTCTATTTATGATGCTGGACCGACATTTGAATCTTATGGTGTTCCCCATGGTTCTGCTGGTATAATATCATCCTTACATGTTATGCTGTAGGTTCTTCTGTTAGGTATCATGTTTAGTAGATATTCATTTTCAAATGAGTCATTATGTTTGATTGGTATGATTGTTGGATCTTCATTTCTGAAGGGGTTCTTGTATTTGATTAGTGTTGTGTGTGGTTATTCAATATCAATGGGTTATTAGATTTGATTATTCATTCCTATTTTTTCAATTTCCTTAGTGTGAATCTTATATGTGCAATGCTGAATGGGTTCTTATTTTCTATTTTTATGATTTTTGGCTATTCAATGTTAATCTTTTGCTTGTATACTATGAGTTTTAGTTATTCAATGTCGAGTGTGTTATTGTGTTTGGTCAGTATGATTCTTTGTCATTCAATTATGCTTTGGTTGTACTAGTTTTGATTTGAGAAAGTAATGTATGTATGCAGATTTGGTTAAGGCAGTTCCTGATGAACACAAGAAGTTTCTTGCTGACATGGTCTGGGTCCATGAAGAGGTCAGACCTGTTCTCTACCCTGTTTTATCTTACTATTGATGATCCTGATAAGCATTCAGTAAGTGATTTGATGTGAATTGTAGGAAATAAGCTGAAATGGGTTGTTCTGTTACCTCTTCTTTTACATTTTTAGCACATTGATAAGGAGATTATTTGTAATTTTTAAATGAATTTATAGGAAAGAAACTGAATGAAAGTAGGTCTTTGCCTTTTCCAGGATGATGTGTGTATACAGACTGAGGAAGGAATTAAACATTGTAAATTGATTGCTGTGCATGCTGGTCTAGAGAGAGATGAAGCAGTTGATGAGCAATTGAAAACGTTGAAAGCCAAGGACACCCGGGTGCCCAAGGTGGGGCCTCTCAGTGGGAGGGCAAGTGTATGGGAAATCCCAAAGGTGAGGGTTCACCAAATCCTGCATTTCTTCTTCACTGATTCAGAGTCTCAGACCAGGCATTTCATCTTGCAGTAGTCACAAGCAATTGATTTTGTTGATCACGATATGACTTTCTGTTCTGCAAATGGCTAAATATTTTAGAATGTCATTCTTACGATATGGAAACTATTAAAGGTCAGACATGTTATGTTTATATTTGTAGGAGCTGACAGAGAAGCCAACCATTGTGGTAAGTGGTCACCATGGAAAACTCCACATTGAAGGCCTAAGACTGATTATTGATGAAGGTGGCGGACTGGAGCAAAATCCAGTGGCTGCAGTTGTGCTTCCCTCGATGCGGATCATTCGTGATACTGATAAGTTGGCAAAATAGCTTGTCCATATGCTCTCTAATTCAGCCAAGGATACGATCATGTTCATGCTATGGAGCAGATGTAACCATTTAAATTATTTTTACGATATATAATAATACTAGAATCATCTAGTTTGGTTCTTCAGCAATCCTTACCTTTTATGTTGTGAAATTGGTTGGGCGAATTAGTGACAATGTCTACCATCATCCCGTATCATATGTGGTGGTCCTGGGTAGTAAATCAATAAAGTCATTACCAAATTAGTTTCCAGTTGAATTTACTGTCCAAAATATAGTGTTGTAGCACTACAGAGTCAACATGCTAGCAAGTCTTCCATGGATGCCTATCACTGTAAGGTAACTACAACCAAAACAAAAATACAAAGAGAGAGAAACGATAACGGATGTGTAGACCCCCATTTTGGGGTGTATTTTTGCAAGTGTTATTTTGCCACGTGGAAGAACCTTAGAGATCCACGTGTTGCCCCAGGATTGGCCATTAGGAAATCACAGTAGTGGGCTAAAGAAACAATGAGAGAATGACACGTGTTGGGGGGAATATTCTTGGAAACGGTTTTGAAGATTTGAGAGCAGCAGACTGTTAGGGAGGAGAGCGTTTTTGTTGCTGGATAGAGAGGAGGGGGAACCTTGAGGGAGATGACCAGGGAAGCAAGGTTGCTTGAGGGAGAGGAGAAAAATTTGAGAGAGCTTGGGAAGGGAGATAGCTGGAGGGAAGAAGGAGTGAAAATGGAGAGAGCTGAGTGTTCTTTGAGTGGGAATTGTTAGTTGCCGGAGTTAAGAGGGACATTCATTTGTGGTGGTCGTTTTTGGAGGGTTGCAGGGAAGAAGAAAAACCAGAGGGCAGTTTGTGGATTTTCAGGGGAACTTTTGGAGCAAGAACAGTTAGAAATCCATCTCACTTTGCTGGAGAGGAGCACTTTCAGGTATGATTATTATGGATTTCACATTCGTTTCAACCGGTACGCTTCTTTTCTCTTTTTCTGCTGGTTCTTGAGTGTTGTTTGTTGATTGGGAGTAGACATCAAATGCTACATGTGTATTTCAACTGATCTCTAGGTTGGTTTGGTTGTGTTATGGCGTGTTCATATCCCTCACTTATTTGAATTTTTGTTGAAGATTAATTTGGCCTTGTTTCAGTTTCCCCATGAGATGTCTGCAAACGTCTTTTGATTTCCATTTAATATTTGCTTGGTTTCACTCATCCACATTTAAGCCTGTTGATCAGAGTATGAAACAGGGCTTTGTTCGATGATTTGTTATTTCATTTTTCTTTTCACAATCCATGCTCTGTTCTTGTTCACTCTCTGTTTTAGTGCCTACTTCTGTCGAGAGTGTTAGACTGTGCACATCCTTCCGTTTTATTCTTGGTTTGCACATCAAAAGATACCTCCTGGGGTCTTTATCATGTTTTTGTTTCCTCTCTGGTTCACCGGTCAAAGGCAAAACATCAAT
This sequence comes from Vitis riparia, assembly GCF_004353265.1. Classification (NCBI taxonomy): domain Eukaryota; kingdom Viridiplantae; phylum Streptophyta; class Magnoliopsida; order Vitales; family Vitaceae; genus Vitis; species Vitis riparia. The sequence continues at coordinate 17,923,100 of NC_048438.1, forward strand.
ATGACAATCATCACAGTCCTCTTAAGGGTTTCAGTGAGAAGAGCTTGCATTCCAGAAGTCTCACATGACCAACAATGCATGCGGTTGACTCAAGGTTTAAAGGAGAGATTATTTGTTCACTTCCAGAGTGAGGAAAGTATTGATGCAGCTGGGGTTCAAGAAAAAGAAAAGAAAAGAAAAGAAAAGAAAAGAATAAAAAAATGATTGGAACTTGGTTGAAGCTGAACTTGGCAGTCTATAGTAAGAAGGTTGATGGGTCTAATTTCTCGCACTGCTCATCTTAGTGGTATGGCATTTTTGCAAGAGCTGTTTGAGAAAGAAATCTGTGGATAACCAGTTTGGGAAATTGGTGAATTGAGTGGAAATGGCAGTAGTGGCAGCATGCCCAAATGGCTTCACCGCTCTCAAGCATGATGTTCTGAGAGTTGAATTGGACACACAGGATTTTATCTTCCGGGCAGATATATGCATACATACTCAGCAGGCGAACTTATATTTGCTAAAGTGAATTCCTTGACATCCACCGAGACTGAACTTCCTTTCAGCTATTATAGTTTCACCCCTACTGCGTTGGAAGAATAAAGAAAAGTACTGAGAATCTTGGAGAGCTCCTTATGGGTGATCAAATTGACAACTCGCCTTATCGGTTTTGGATGAAAGTCAATAAGGCTATCTACCTCTGCACCATAAGTCCTTTGAATGAGCATGATGTAAAGCTTTAAAAATAGAGAACTCGGGATCTGTATCAAGTGAACGTGATTCTAGAAAACCTGCCTGCAATGAGGTTCGCCAGGCAACATGGGGTTAACATCCGATGGACTGGATTTCTAGTTGGGTGTATGTTCCCGCAAAGTAATGATGATTACATCATCAATCACGTCAAGTTCAGAGTTTTGGTTCACGAGTACGAGGGGAGTGGTGTGGAGATAATTGGCACTGGGGAAGAAGGTATGAGTGTAATTTCTGATTCTGATAAGAAAAAGGCATCGGGATTTGAAATAGTTGGTTTTGAAGTTTATCCTTGCAGTGTGAAATTTAACCCTGGGGTGATGTCCAAACACAGCATGTACGACAATCTCACACCTGTTAGCTGCCCAACTGAAATCGAAAAGTCTCAAATAATTAGGGAGCCAGAGAGGGGATCATTCACCCATGAGGTTGAATTTGTGAAAAACAATATTAAATGGCCATCTAGATGGGATGCTTATCTGAAGATGGAAGGTGCTCGTGCCCACTGGTTCTCAATCCTAAACTCATCAATCATGCCTACTGCCCGCAACCGATACTCATCTCACTACATCCTCCCATCTTTCCAAACCCGCTAAACCCACTTACTACTCTTCATCATTCGTTCCATCAATAACAACCCAAAACTTTTGCAAAACCTACTACCCTTCATACCCACCATACCCATCACCAATGCTCATCCAATCACCCCTCACACCCAACACACTTTCGATCCCTTCCCTTTCATTTCCCACGTACATGAAGTCCCATGCACATGACCACCTTTAGCTCATCATTCCCCCAACTACATCTCATACCCACCACCTTCAGCTTCACCCATCTACCAGTCCCCATCCTTCACATTTACCCAATCCGCCTCCTCAACCTTCATACCCATCAAACTCATTACCCCCCGCAAACCTACAAGTGTTCAGATTTCTTCCACTGTGGATCCTAAATGCATTGCTTCGGGTATCAAATACCATGCAGAGTTCAAGCCTTTGTTTTCCAGAACAGTTCAGGCTCTCCCTACAATTGCTCAAAGTGTTCATGATGAGCCATCCTAAACTGGAACGCTACATATGTTGGCTAAGGGAAAATGGTTATGCTGTAAAACAAAACCTTGTCTTGGTTGAGGGTATGTTGTTCTTAAAAATCTGGGCAATCTTCACAAATATGACTGTGGGAAAAAGTACCGGGTTCCTCCAAGGCCTATCCTCAGCAAGCTGGCATGATCCTCAAGAACGGGTACATTGTCACTAAGTCTCGCCCTTGCAAGGTTGTGGAAGTTTCCACCTCAAAGACCGGCTAGCATGGTCATGCTAAGTGCCACGTTGGGATTGACGACTTCAATGGGAAAAAGCTTGACAATGTTGTTCCATCTTCCTCCTCTTTCATGACACTAGTGGCCAAAAATGTAACGGCAAGAGGGTTGGACATCAATGATGTGCAGTTAATCATCCAATGTGAGCCTCCTCGAGATGTCAAGCTTACATCCATCAATCTGGACGCACAGGAAGAGCAGACAATGCTAGGGTTGCTGTAATGCTTTTGATCCAAGAAGGTCAAATATCTCTAAGATAGAAAAAGAGACTGGAGTAAAAATCGTATATGTATCTGCTCGTCAACCTGCTGATGTTGCCAAATCTGCTGGTGTAGAAGCTGCAGAAACAATCACCCAAGTTTCTGATAGCGTAATTCCTGCATTCAAATCTGCTGCTGAGGAGCTCTTGAATACCTCTGGTCTATCAGCAGTTGAGTTACTTGCAAAAGCACTTGCAAACTGAGATAAAGAGTAGATCACTTCTCATCACCCTGGAGAACCATGTGACTGTACTTCTTAAGGCTGGGAAACCAATCTGCACACTATCTTTTGCATATGGGGTGTTGAGAAGATTCTTGCCTGAGGATAAGGTTGAATCAATTAAGAGCCTTGCTCTCACGGCTGATGGAAATGGTGCAGTGTTTGATGTAGCAACTGAAAACTCCTGGATGCAGCTGGATAGAGGTGGACAACACAGTTCAATAGTTCTTCATGGGAGATTTATCATGCTCAGGACTTCACTCCTATGTGGTTATCTCTACCCTGGGCCCACTTCTGCATGCTTCCAGTTTGCATGGCCACATTTGGCATGCAACCTTTGGGTCACTGTCATCTTCCATTTCTTCATCCTTGACTTTAAAAATAATTTCCCGAATTTCAATTTTCAAATAATTTTTCAAATTCTAGTTTTTCAAATAATTTTATCTCTCCAAATTTTTCATTCTTAAAATTTTTAGGTCCTAAAAATCCCAATTTTTCAATAAAATTTGCTGCCATTTTCTTCCCGACAAGCAATTTTCACATCTTCCTTGATTTTTAAAATGTTTTAAAATAAGTATGAATTTAATTTTGTAATTCCGAGTGATGAAATTTACAGAATTGATTCATGCAAAGATAAATCAAGTTTTGATGGGGCCCAACATTAGTGATGTTTTTTTCATTGACCTATTGATTGTTATGTTTGATTGATTTGCTTTGTGACATATGTGATTATCCTGTGTTCGTTTACTAACCTTTGTTTTCCATGGAGCAATCAACTCATCACTCAGGTACACTCTTTGCCTCTCTTGTTTATTCGATTATTTTTAGATTGATGTTCTTTTGGGTATCTTTTGATCTACTAGTTAATTGTCATGTCTGTTTCATCATATTTAGTAGACACTCATTTTAGGGGTTTAGAGGGGTGCTACAGTCTTTATCGTACATTTCCAATAAGTAATCCGACGCCCGAGCCAGGATTTGGTTTTTTACAGACCATCTTTTTCAAAATAAGGAGTCACATTTAGGGTTTTTTTTTTCTTATTTTATTTTTTCTTTTAAACATAAAACAAAAATAAGTGGCGACTTCAATTTATTTTAAAAATAAATAAATCATTTTCAAATAAAAATCGAGTTTCGCCATTGAGTGAGAGCTTATGAACAGAAATACGGGATCCACAATATGCTTATCGCTCTTACTTGGTGCTTGAACTTGTGAGCTTGGACCATTGCCACAGCTTTATTCCTATTTGTATCCTTTCCATCATCATCATCATCTTCATTGCCATATTCTCTCATATTCATCTTCTTCTTCCTACTCAGTGTACCTGCCTGGCTTCGTTTCAAACTAGTCTTCTTGTCACAGCTAATCCAAGAATCACACAAGCAATAAGAAGTCAAGAGCCTGAAACATGCCCATCACCGGCCTTGATCCATTCCTCACCTTTTCAACTGCTAGTTTAACAGCTGTACTAGTATCCTTTAGGCTTTAAGCTAGTTCCTGATCTCTCCTTTGACTCTTGAATTGCTCAACATGCTTCTGTTGTAGCATCGGCCTCATCCAAGGAGCTAACCTTTTGTGACATCCACAGATCATTTGAAAATATTAGAATTTGATGAGATTTTTATATGGAGTTCACCGGTGAATTCTCATATCTTATTAGCTAAAAGTGGGTGTGAACATAAAATAGTTTACATTAATATCATAGCAAAGATGAATTTGAAATTTGAGGATTGGATTATGAGATTTGAATTTAATATTGTGTGAAACCTTAGAATAAGCACATACTATTTTTATGAATTCCATCAATGGATTGAAATCTTTCTTATGTTAATGGACTATGAAATGATAATAAAAAACATAACTTAAATAAGTGAGGGCTTTAGATGATTGTTTTACTTGATCAGGGGTGAGGTGGAGACTGACTCAGCAGATGGATCCGTCCAGTGGGTATAGGCCCATCAACAAGCATTCACCACCGTCCATTGTCAACATGTATCTACGGTGTCAAGTCAAAAATCAGAAAGCAATCTGAGAAGTACGATAATATATAGATATGGGTCCAAGATGTCTTCAGGCATGTTCTTGGAGGATATGGATATGCGGTTGTAAGAGGGGGTGGTGTGACCTCCACTTTTGACTTACGTGGTTGCTAGAATAACTTTTTCTAAAATTCCATTTCTACGATTGCATTTGATTGAATGCTGTTATCATTTGCCCTTATTGATTCGAAACGCAAAGCAATAACAGGGGGGAGGGAATACGGCATGATGAGATAACATTTCCAGGGGCCGAGGATGGGCCATGACTTGAGAGATATGATGCGTAAGCTCCGTTAACGTCGCTTTAGAGGTTTTTTTATTTATTGATATTTTGCGACCAGACTGTAGGAAATGGATTAGTACAACGTGGATACTGACGTGAAGTAAAAGGGCACCGTTTTTTGTGCATTCAATTTCAGGATGTCTATTTTTTGTTTTTATTTTTATTTATTATTATTATTATTTTTTGGTTTTCAATATGAAAAATTGGATTGGATTAAATATGTCTAATTCAAAATAGTCGATCAAATCAATAAATATTAAATACAATTAGAAGTAAAGAAATCGAAAAAGTATCGTTTGGGAGGCGAAGTACAAGAAAGGGAGCTGAATCCGGAAAGGAGAGAGAGAAACTGAGAAAGGGTAATTGATTAGGGAGCACACGTGATCCGTCCACCGCCTTTCGTACCTGATCTTCAGAGCAAGCGAACCCACGTGGCGGCCACTTGTGCGTTAACACTTAACGCCTATCTAGGGAAACAGAATTGAACGGACGACGGTGGAGCGTGGGCTGCTGGGTCCCAACCGCCTATCTCCATGCAACTCACGACTCCACACGTAGCGCTCCATTCCTATTGGCAGTAAGCACAAGACCCAATATCACGAAAATATCTGCTGATCCGATCATTCACTAGTCATAACGGGCTAGAACCTAAAACCAACGCTCACTAGATCGCTCCCGCTCCTCTCAAAAGAACCCTAGAGGGAAAAATGGTGTACACTCTCTCTGGAATTCGCCTTCCTGTGGTTTCATCCGCCAACAATCAGTCTGTATTGAGCATTTCCAGTGGTCGAAGGACTGCAAATCTGTCTCTCTTTTCCAAGAAGAGCTCGTTTTCTAGTAATCTTTCTCTACTTTTTTTTTTTTTTTTGTAATATAATATTTTATTACATGTAGAGTGTCTCACCTCTTTTCCTTTTTGGCGGTTCTGGTTTCTTAAAGTTGCAGAGGTTTTTCCTGCTTCTTGATTTGGGTTGATCCTTCTTGAATCAGGATCGCTTGAAAGGCAGGCTTACATTCATGGATTTTTTAATTTAAATCTGGAATTTGATGTTTTATTATTATTTTTTCAATTACTGTACGATCAGTTGATAACGGGTAATTCATTAATTCATCTGAAATTGGTTATTATTTTTCTTGTTTGAAGTAAGAGAGGGATCCATTCGAGTAATTTTGTGTGACTAACTGACATTACTCAGAAAAGGAATTGTGACTATGCAACTATAAAATTATAATGTTACCTACAGAAATAGTATTTGTATCAGTCCTAATAGTCAACTCCACGTAATAATTTTCCCAAATGGCATCCATGACTGGTAGATCTCCATCTGCCTACTTCTTGGACTTGATAAATTGGCATCCTGGTGTAGTAGCTTGTGACTCAATTTTACTACTTGCAGATGGGGAAAAAAGAATGCTGGGAGGTTGCTTTCATATGGGGATTTAATGTGTGATCAGGGGTGGTGGAAAGAGATGTGAATGCTTTAGTACCTGTTAAAAAAGGGGCTCCTTTGTATTGAAAGATCCTGAGGAGAGGATTGTGACAGTCAGGACGAGAGGTTTTTGACAGTCAACCAACTGATAAGAAGAGGAAAAATCCTTCTGGATGGATTGGTGTTATATATGTGAGAGACATGAGAAATGTCAAACCCCCTTCTTCTCTACTGCACTATAGAGATGAAGCTATGAGCATTGGTGTTTCCTTATGTGGAAGGGCGGCTATGGATAAATAAAAAGAGTTTGACGCAGTGTGGATGTGGAAGGGTGGCTATGGATGGATAAAAAGATGAAGGCATGAAAAGTTGTATCCTTATGTTTGATGTTGTGCATCTGGAAGTGAGGAACAAATGCATCCTTGAGGGTTAGGAACTCCCAATTAAGAAGTTTAAGGAGATGGTCCTTGAATGCCTTTTGTGTTGTGGCTGGAGGACTCTAAATTTTGCATTAACATGGGATGTGGTTTGAGTGTTTGGTTATGCATCCATTTCTTATTGTTTTCTTTTATGGTGTAATTTGTATATTGCATGTGCAGTTGGGTGGTGCCTCCTTTGCCATTATTTAATGGATTTTTCTTATGAATTAAAAAAAAGGACTATGAGGGCAAGGTTAAAAAATTGAAGCCATTATCAACCTTACTAGGCAAGATCTAGCGGAGTATGGGCTCATGGAGTGCTGAATTGAGGTTTTACAGAGAGGAAGTAGCATTTTGTGTGGTAGATTTTGCTCCTTTAGGGTGTGAATTGACAACTTACAGTCTTATACCCTTTTGAGGACGGCAATGGGAAGTTTTGCTTGTGGAATTGGCCAGACCATGGAATTGAAGGGGCAAAATCACCCTTGGGAGGTAGGTTTCAAGCTCCTCAGAGATTTTAGTAATTGACTTACTGCATGGATTAGAATCCATTCCGCATCACATAGGGCACTGTGAGTGCAGAGAAGATGGTTCTAAAATATCTCTGGTTCTTGTGACAATGATGTCAAAATGGTGTTAAAGGATAAGAAATTTCATTCCCTGATGTTTGCTCTGAAGAATCTTGCAACTCAACTATGGATTTAGAAAATGTGCTTGGTGAACTAATGTGTTCCCATCCTACATTTTCCTTTTGGAAAAGGACAAATATATCATGTTGGGATGTGCTACAGAGGTACCCTGTTGTTTACTGGTTATTGCCTATTGCTGGTGGTTTAAGGGCTTCCAATGGAATGAGCTGAGTTTCTTGTTTGGCCCCAAGGACACTGGCAACTGTACTTGATAGCAGTATTAATTTATCACCTTTAAGTTCTTAACATGTGAATAGATGAATCTTTTTTTTCTTCCCAATATAAGGTTGAAATTAATTTTTTTCCCTACAGTTACAATTAAGTCTCAGAACTTGATGTCACTATTCTGAGCAATGATTACCTATCTTGACTATGAACTTGATTATCTTATTATATTTGCAAAGCTAACATGATCATTGTTTGTAGGGAAAATTTTTGCTGGAAAGTCTTCTTATGATTCTGACTCATCGTCTTTAAGGGTTGCTGCATCTGACAAAACCCTTGTTCCTGGAAGCCAGATTGATGGCTCTTCATCCTCAACAGGTCAAATTGAAGTTCCTGACACAGTTTTGGAAGATCCCCAGGTATCTTAATGTGTGCCTCCACATGTACAGATAGACTGCGCTGAGACATGCACAAGCATCCATGTTTATGCACTTACCTATATATCGAAACAAATGATTCAGCAGACTCAGCCAGGAAATCCATTTTTGGCGTCTTCCTTCACATTGTTACCATTTTTCCTTATTAAAGTGATTTCACTTTTATCCTGAATGAGGACATGATTAAAGGGTTGTTGAGGGGTGTAAGGAAAAGAAGTTCTATGTCAATTTTAACATGATCCTGTCTTTTCTGTACATAATTATTTTTATATCATATTTTGGTATCAATGTAGTCTATGTCAACCTCTATAATAAATGCATCTTTTTTTAGGTTTTGGTCCAAAAAACCAATGATGGGCCATAGAAACCATCCCACTTCTTCATGGCTGTGATCCCCTACCCCATAAATCTCCCAACCTTGAAGAAGTTGGGATTAGATCCATGAATCGAATATAATTCTCTAGAGCCTTTACCAGCCAAGCTTGCTAACTTTCAACTAGCATAGCTTTTATATATTTCCTATGCTTTTGAATGCCATAGCAGGTTATTTGTGTTGATTTTTTTGAATTCCACCTGGTGTTTTGTCTCCTTGTGCCTCATGATTCTTGTTGTAGGTATTGCAAGATGTGGATGATCTAACAATGGAAGATGACAATGACATCAACAAACCAACCAATGATTGTAGTAAGGTTGATGAAAATCAAGATTTCGTTCATTCAGATCTCATAGATAAAGATGATAAAGTTCAGGGAGCAGAAAAGGCAGTTACTTTACCTGGGACAGGAACGATTAAAAAGGAGGAAGCTAGACCAAAGTCCATACCTCCGCCTGGCACTGGACAGAGAATATATGAAATAGATCCATTTTTGAGAGGTTATCGTGAACATATTGATTACCGGTGAGATTCTTTTCTGGTTGCTTGGTTCTATAAGAAATATTTGAAACAAAGAAAATTTTGAGTAACTAAATGGATGAGAACATGAAAAATTGTTGTCAAAGCATCTCCTAGAAGATGCGAGTTCATTTACTTCAGTCAATGCTGACATTCAGGCTAGGAGATCACTAACTTGGCAAATCATTCTTATTGTAACTGCTAATGGCGCCTGTTTTAACTTTTATAGAATAAGGTTTAATAAAACCTATAAAAAAAAGAGAATAAGGGTTAACAAAGGAAATCATAGCATAAGGTTGTAAATTAAGTTTGTGCCTGTTTTTTTGAATGTTCTACAGCTTAACATTCTCTAAGGTTTATTCAACTTTTTGCCTTTTTATCTTTGACTATTTGATTTGTCATATAATTCTATTAAGGATTACATTAGGTGAATAAATGAGTATATTTGTTTTTCATTTCTTTCTTAATAAGCAAATAAAATACATAATTAAGTAGGATTACAACTTGGGTGGGTCCAATCCACCCAACTTGGTATTTAGGTTGGTGGGCAAGGTTTGAATGGGATGGGGTCAAACTTGAGTGAGAAAAATACCATATTCAAAATATTAGGGTTGGTGTGAGTTAAAGGTTTGGGCACCCCGCTGAAACTCAAACCCGCATATTATTAATTTATTTATAATTGTATTGTATATTGTATTGTATATTGTATTGTATATTGTCTTATTATAATATAAAAAACATAAAAATGATAGGAAAGAACTCTTACCTTTCTTATCTTTAACTATATTGAAGTAATGAATTTATCATTTTTCTTTCATTGTTTAAGTATCTTTGATAGTTGAAGTTTTAGTTTATGAATAATGATTTATGTTAAATTAGTAACTAATAATTTATTTTATGACTGATACAATTAGCCTTTAACATCTTCTTTTATAATATGGTTTATATCTTGTAGGTTTTAAAATAATTGTTTTATTTGATAATCCTTAGTAACACATGGGAACTTGATTTGCCCATGGGCTTGACGTGGTCCAACATGGTCTCAGATTGGGTTTTGGCGTGGGTTGGACATATCGGTAGGCGGGTTTGGAGTAGGTTAACCCTCTAATGCGCCTAACTTGCCCAAGTTGCAACTCTATAATTAAGTGTCCTAGAGGGGCGAACTCAAGTAAACAGGATGTATAAATGAACCTCCAAATAGAAAGAAAAGAAGCAAATAACACAAGATGGGGCTGGGAAAATAGCTAATAAGCCAATTCATTCTTGTCAACAAATCAAGAAATAGCAAGCATCCCTCTCCTAGTGATTCTTGAGACCAAAAATTGGAATAAGACTTGAGAAGTTGGTCTTTTGAAGCTAACTCTGAAACTTCATCCTCTCAAAGATCCTCTGGTTCTGTTCCTTCTAAGTGGACCTCACTAGTTGATCAGAAATTCTTTAATTGAAAAGGGGAACATCCAAAAATATCAAAGATTGAAAACCTCTTCTTTAAAGGTTTTGGGTTGTTTTAATCCTCTGCTTTAAAAGTTTTGAATCTTTACATGTCTTACAACTTCTCTTTAATTTTATTAATTGATAGCAAAATGAGGTTTCCTAGGTTTGAGCCACGTGTGTAACTCTGCTATTCTCTGCTTCACTTAGAACATTTGTCTACTTTGCATGTAATTCAATTTTAAGCATGCCATCCATTATTTCTCTGTCTCTGACTTGGAGACTTCAGTTGTTCAAGTTCTAAGTTAGATCAACTGGCAAAGAAATGCTTCTGACTCCGCATCTAATTTGTTTTAGAGGTTGTTAGTAAGCATCTTTGGGGCAAACGATAGGTTTGTACTATCATTCACAATATCTTAATGCCTGGAAATCCAAGCAAAGGACTGTTGAGATAGAATGACTCAAACATGTGTTTAGTTATTCCACTTTTATGTTGGCAATGCAATCTGACAGAAGTTTTTGGGTTGCTTTAATGTGTCAACCTTAAAGTTCAATATGTGATTCTTCTCATGTTGTAGTTACATGCTAGTTCAACTCTCTTACCAAGCAGGCTAGCATAAGCATGTCCTTCCTTGCTGGCTATTTCAAGTTTGATAGCCTAACTGTTTTTGTTGAACAACTCATATTTCATCTTTGTGATGCGTGTCTCTGTGTGTGTTTCATTTTTTTTTTGGTTGTATCCTATGTTACAGTTTCGGACAATACAAGAAAATGCGTGAGGCAATTGACAAGTACGAAGGCGGTTTGGACTTATTTTCTCGTGGATATGAAAAGATGGGCTTCACTCGCAGGTACCACCCTTTTGCAGTCTCTGGTGATTGATGTCCATGCTTTATTTGCTTCTATATTGGTGCACCAATACTTCTTATGACATGATTGTTTACTATCTCAGTGATCACTAATTATTCCATTATTGATCTGAAATGAAGAGAAAAAATAAAGAGGGAATCTTCAAAGCAAATCAGATAAAATGAACAAAAGATATGAAGGTGGTTTCTATCCCTATTCCATAATCACAATGAGCCCAGTACTGTAACATATTACAACTGTAGTGTTGAGAGGCTTGAAGCAACTCTTTTGGCCAAAATACCACATCTGAGTTTGCCAGAGTTTTATTATGTGATGAAGCAACTAGCATATGGAGAAGACAATCAGATTTCATTTAACTAAACTATCCCTTATTTAAGCTGCCCATGAGCATGAGCTCTGCAATTATGACTATATGAAGTGGTAAACTAAATACCATGGTGTAATTTTTGAAGTGTAAAATTTCAAATTTGCATTATGAGTACTATTTTGGAATGCGCCAGAGTGTACATAGATGGCCATTCTTTGTCTATGCTAGGCTTTGTTGATTGACTTTTGGCTTAAAGTAAGAAGTTCTTTCTTTTTTGGGCATCAATTGTATACATTGTGTGCACTTTGCTGCACCATTTAATGAGGTGCCATTAACATATATATATGCTATTTGCCTATAAAAAAAAAATAAAAAATATCTTCAAATCTGCACATGCTATTCCCTGAAGTAAAAAGTACAAAAAAGAAAAAGGAAAATTATCTTCTGTGCGTGTGCGTGTATTGTGAAGAGAGGAAATATGCATGTATATTAAAAGAGAAAACAGGACTGAGTTTAAAGGCTAAAATGGGAGCCAGCTGCTTTGGAGGATTCTGAAGACAGTTACACTCACCTTTGTGTTTTGGCTGTATCATACATATTTTTCTTCCTTTTACAATGATGCCTTCTCTTTCTCATTCTGTATCATGTCTTCTAGTTTAATAATCATTTGGTGGTTGCAAATTAAGCAAAGAAAGTCTTCAACATGAAGTACAATAATACCTATAAAGAATTCATAGCATTCGGTGTTCATCGCAGTTCATAGGAAATCGATGTAACCAACTTCAACTGAGAGCACCTAATGCAAGAACCAACCTCTGCACTCTTCTTCCAAATCTCCTTCCTTTATGGCCTGTAATGGCTCCTGCAACCTGAATCTATGACCCTGAAAGTTCAAAATTCGTACAGGGCATCCATCCCCTGCTTCTTTTGTTTGTGAAACCCAGGATAGGTGACTATTTACTCTATAGGTTTGATGATATATTGGTACATAATTCACTTACTCCTGCATTTTGGAGGAAAAATGTAGCTGCCCATACGATGCTTTCTAATTCTCCTTTATGTACAGGGGCTTTTGCATAGACGTTTTCATCCTTAATTTATCATGCTGCATTTTTTGTATATATTTTGTTTATAGAAAATATCTATGCTTTTCCTTAATTAAATTTAACTAATAAATTTTTAGTTTTGGCAAAGGATATTTCCATGGTAATTGTGATCTTGCAGTCGCTGATTTCCCATCCCAATTGTTTTCAGTGCAACAGGTATAACATATAGAGAGTGGGCACCTGGAGCTAAGGTTTGTTTTGCTTTCTACCTCATATTTATTTTTTCTTCTTTTCTTTTCTTGGTGGTGGGGGAAGATAACCAACTGGATAATGTATTAGAAGATACTTCATATAGGTGTTGTTTGTCTTTTAAACTTAAGTCTTAAAGCAAGTTGTTTAAAGATTTAAGATAAAAATTTTACTTTTCTCTATTGAGACAATTTTCTTAGAAAAAGTAATAAGGTAAAAAACAATGACTTAAGCCTTAAAGCATTGAGTAACAAAAAAAGCCAAAAAAAAAAAAGAAAGAGAGAACAAGCAAGTTTTAATACTTGACACTATTAAGTACAATTTAGATTTAAGTTAAATGTCTATTTAGATTTAAGACCAATATATATATAAATCCCACCAAGGTTTACAAACAATAAATTAACAAAAAGGAATAGGGTCTTATTGTGAAATGAAATGGAAGATGTGCTGCTTAGAAAATCTTTGAAAACTGAAACTAAGATGGAATAATAGATAATGTTTATTTTCCTTCTAAAATGCCCAAATTCCATTAGCTAAAATCATCAATCTTTTGTGGGGCAAGGCGTCTTGTTTATTCGAAAGAATAACATATATGAAGGAGGACTTCTCTCAAAAGAAGGCCATTATCTGACTGCAACTTTTCCCCTTCTTGGTCCATGCTTCAAATGCAATAAATTCTTAGGTAAAAAGGCAAACATATTTGTTGGTATTTTGAGAAGGTCATCCATGGGATTGCACTTTTTACCCTTCTTGATCTAGGCTTCAAAATCAATAAATATACTTAGAAAGCAAATATATTTGTTAGTATTTTGAGAAAAAAAATGAGCTTATTTTACACTATTACTGTAATGTTAAATATTGAATAGATATTTAAGCATAAAATAAGAATAGCAGGATCTTGTGTTTGGGCCTAAAACTCTATTAAAGATCATTTAATCTGATGAGCTAGGAAGAGGCTGGCCATTTTTGTCTGATTTACGGTCCTACAGATGGTTCCTTTAGCAATAAATTTTCTTTAATAAAATTTATTTTAATTATTGGATCAATTTTATTAGATTTGCTTATTGGTTAGATTTGCTTATTGGTAATTAGAAATGGTTTGATTTTAGTAATTTTTTTGCTCTTGAGAGGCAGCCTTTTTGGTGAAAAAGCAAAATTGGCGCTGGAGATTCAGCCATTGGGGATATTGAGTGAGAATGTTATAATAGGTCATGGATCTTTGATTTAGTGCACATAGTTGTTAAAAACTTATGATACATGATACAATATAACGATATAATACATTTTTAATGGAAATCGACATGTATCATAATCCATATCTTATCCGAAGTGTATCTTATGATACATGATGCAATGGTACAATGATCCATACACCTTTAATTATTATTATTTTTTTTAATTTTTAAGAAAAATTTAATTAAAATTTTTTATTAAAAGAATTATTATATTAATTGTTTAAAACGTACAATAAGGTTAGAGATTGATCATAAAAGGGAGAGAGAGGTAAGATAGTCCTACTTGAAAGACTACTTTATTGTTGTCAAAACAATGTTGAATTATTCTTATAATGAATATTGGAGATTTTTTTTTTTTTTTTGAATGATTTGAATTTTGACAATGAAATTGATGAGTAAAAACTTTTACCTAATATATTAATTTTTTTAGATTTTTTTTTTCAATTAAGGAAAGAATGACGACAAACATGAAAAATGAAACTTTGTAAATGACACATAAATACATACATATTGACCACACATATAAGTATATATGCCTTGTTAGACTTTGGATTTAAAATTATGTTTCAAAATTCAAAAAGTTTATTTTTGTGGATTTTATGATGATTTAAACTCATATTTTGTTAAATTGAACTTTCGAAATTCTAGGATTCAATGTTTTCATATGGTATAATCTAGTTTAACTCTTTAAATCCTACTATCTTTCGTGAAATTTGTTAGATATCACTGAATACTTTATGCTCCAAATGTATATGCATATATATGCATATTTTTTCTATTTATTTTTTGTTGTATAAAATAATTCATGATACATGATACGATAGAATACATGATATGGCAACATAGAAAAACGATACACAATATGTTTTATGAGTTAGCAACTATGGTAGTACACCATACATGTGTATATATATATATATATATATATATATATTTGTAGGGATGATTAGTACACCAAAGGTTATATAATAAAATGATTATAAGAAAAAACATATCTGCCCTAGATGGTTCTGTTTGCCCTCATTCTTGTTGAAGTTTTATCTGGCTAAACTGTTTGTGTGGATATTGGTTACAGTTATTTTCCTTCCACAATGATCAATTCAAGTATTTGATTTTTTTATTGCAGTAATTGGAGGAAGTTAATGTTCTCGAGTCTAATATCATTATTTTTCCTCCTATTTTCATATATGGTATTTGGTTACTGCATTGACAGTCGGCAGCATTGATTGGAGATTTTAATAATTGGAATCCTAATGCGGATATAATGACTCAGGTATGTTATATTTGCTCATCTTTCTTAATGTCAATTCAGGCAGTGGCTTATTATTGACATTGTGCATGGTTGTCAGATTTGATTCTCCTTATGCTTCCAGCTAAATCAATAAAAGTTAGAGCGTTTATCTCCTTCCTTTCTTTTGTTTATTTATTTATTTTTTCTGAACCATGATCTAGTTTTGTTTGGTCTTCCACCTCCACCTTTTGTTCCTTCTATTACATTGTTATTATTGTTCTGAAGAATTTAAATGGATGATCTTGTTCAGTATGCTACCTTATTGGCATGGAAGATCAGATTTCATGGGAAAAACAAAGATCAACTGATGTCTTTTTCTTAGATTGTTTTGATCTGATATTAAAAATTAGTTTGCTCAGGAAGAGGGAAAATGAAAATCGTAACATTTTCTCCACGCCACTGCTTCAGTGTTACAGTGGAGAAAAAGATTAGTGAAAATCTAGGGTGACAATTGAGTGGTCAGTTTATACTGTATTATTGGGTCTACTGCTAATACTTCATTTGATGAATTTGGTGTGAGCTTATCAGGTAGGCTCCAGGACAAAGGTGAAAGTCAGTGGCCATCCATTTTGTATTAAGACCGAGACTGCTGGGCATAGTTGCACTTTACTTTTTTTATGTTGTGCTTGGAATTATATACCAGTTCAATATCTTTAATTAATCTAACACAATAATAAAATTCATTGATTATTCATGAACAGAATGAATTTGGTGTGTGGGAGATCTTTTTGCCAAACAATGCAGATGGTTCACCTCCAATCCCCCATGGCTCTCGAGTGAAGGTACCTTTTTATAACATTGACTATAGGATTTCAGATGTGGTGTGGATAGCATTTTAGAAGTGCTAGTAAGTGTTCAGCATTTTAGAAGTACTAGTAAGTGTTCATATATGATGCATGTGAGGTAATATGAAAAAAGTCCAATAAAAAAATGAACATGTGAATTTATTCTTTTAAAACCTTGTATGAAACTAAGAAGAGATTCAAAGTCAGATAATTGAATTAGACATGAAACCAAATAGGAAAAAAAAACAGATTGGGCTGTAATATAAATAGAAAAAGAAAATGATTGAGATGAAATATAATTAAGGTTACACTTTTCCATACCAAAATTTTAGATAGTAAAATTCTTCTCAAAACCAATTTTTCTAAGTTAGGCAAAATAACTGTCACCTTAGTCCTTAGCTATGATATGTACCAAATTTTATTTAAATACATTATCTATTTCTTTTACATTGTGAGATTTTTTTGAGTTAGTCCTTTTATATATAATTTAAATAATCTTTTCTTTTAACAACCATAATACTTTAGAATTCATTATCATTATCTTTGTGTTTCCAATATTCTTGCTAAGTCAACAATTAACATAATCAAATTTATATTGACACTCATTCTCAAGTTTGGGTCTATTGTTGATGCAAATTCATTCCAATTTAGAGTCCAACAGAATGTAACTTTCACTTATCTTAATTTTATGAAAAGTAGATGAATATTAAAAAAAAAAAAAATACAAATTAGATTGCTTCTCAAAACATACTTTCCTTGTCAATTTCCTTTAATTTTATCAATTTACTTACACAAGAAAAGATGTGTTACGGGAATGTAATACAAAATAATATAGGGAAATGATGAGCAAATAAAAAGAGAAATATCATATATTTTTTTTTTTTTATAAGCAAGCAATTGTATTAAAGAAGGCTTAGAAGCCGCAAAGCATACAGAGAGTATACGAAGCTACAAAGACCCCTCAAACAAAAAACAAAACAACCCAACCCCTAATTGGAGGCTAACCACTCCAAGAAACCTATTAGGGAATTCGACTCCATATCAATGTACACTTTAGTCCAACCCCAAATATTGTACACAAACAAAGCTTTTAATTTCTAAAAAGGCAACACTCCCCCCTTAAAAGCTAGCCTATTCCTCTCCTTCCATATTGTCCAAAAAATGTATAGCGGGATGGATTTCCACACTTTTTTCCTTTTTCTCCCCACAAAAGAGCCTTTCCAACTACTAAGAACCTCATTTACAAATTTTGGAAAGACCCACTGTACACCACACAACGCAAGAATGATATCCCACAACCCTTTTGCCACTGTACAATGAATTAAGATATGATTGATCGTTTCCTCTTCACACCCACACAAGAAACATCGGTTAGGGAATTGCCACCCTCTTCTCTGCAGCCTATCCAAAGTGAGAACCTTCCCCCAAGTAGCTTCCCAAGCAAAAAAAGCAATTTTGGTTGGAACTTTGTCCACCCAAATATTGCTATGAGGGAAATCCGCTCCTGCAGTATTTGCCAACACACTACGCTTTCTTGATTTCAAACAGCCCGTCTTCTCCTTCCTTCCAAAACACCGAGTCTTCCTCCAAAGTTACTCTATAATCCCTCAACACAACTAATAAATTGCCCACCAAACCCAACTCCCAATCATTAGAGTCCCTTAACAGCCTTAAATTCCACCCTCCTTGACCCAAATTCTGATCCCAATATTCTTCCACTGTGACATTCCTTTGGGCAGCCATGGAAAAGAGGTCCGGGAAACCTTGGGACAGCACACTGTTTCCGCACCAAGGATCTGTCCAAAACCTTATTTTATTGCCTTTTCCCACCTTGAACACCATATTTTCCCAGCACCAAGCTGACTCCTTCAAGATTTCCTTCCAAACTCCAACTCCAAACACCCCATTTACCTTTCTTGTCCTCCACCCAAACTCCTCTCCTCTTGCCCATACTTAGCCACAAGCACTTTTTTCCAAAGCTCCTCCTTGGCACGCGCAAATCTCCAAATCCATTTGCCTAGAAGAGCTTTGTTCAAACAAACAAGCTTCCTTAACCCCAATCCTCCCTTCTCTTTATCCGCGCACACCACCTCCCATTTGACTAGATAAGCCTTGTTCCCCTCGTTGGCTCCTCCCCACAAAAAGTCTCTTTGAAGCTTTTTAAGCCTTCTTGCCACTGATTTAGGCATACGGAATAACGGCATTTGATACAATGGAATGCTGACCAGCGTACTCTTTATAAGAGTAATTCTCCCTCCTTTGGACAAATATTGACGTTTCCAAAGAGCAAACCTCCTCCTCACTTTCTCCTCCACCCCATCCCAAACGGAAGAGGCCCTATTAGGAGCCCTAAAGGGCAGTCCCAAATAGACAGTAGGCAACTGTCCCACCTTACACCCAATTTCAGCAGCCAGCTCAAGCACCCCTTCCACCTCCCCTACCGGAATGACCATACTTTTGTCCAGATTAATCTTTAATCCTGATGCTGCTTCAAACCAAAAGATGATCCAACTCAAATACAACAAAGACTCTTTCTTTGCCTCGCAAAATACAATTGTATCATTCGCAAACAGTAGATGAGAAATATTGATGGCCTGCCCTCTTCCTCTCCATATCCTACAGCCATGGATGAACCCCCTTTCAACGGCCCTATTGATTAACACACTTAGAACTTCCATTCCCATGACAAACAAGTAGGGGGAAAGGGGGTCCCCTTGCCTTAGCCCTTTTGAACTTGAGAAGAACCCAGCTGGAACCCCATTCACCAGCACTGAGAACTTGGCAGTGGATATATAGCTTCACATCCATCCTATCCATTTTGGCCCAAAGCCCATCTTTTGCACGACCTTTAGTAAAAATTGCCAATTGATACTATCATACGCCTTCTCAATGTCCAATTTACATATTAGACCTTTCTCTCCCCTTTTTTTCCAAGAGTCTATTACCTCATTTGCGATTAGGGAGCCGTCAAGAATCTGTCTCCCTTTGATGAAGGCATTCTGATCAGGAGAAATCACCTTTCCTATGACTTTTTTAAGCCTATTGGCTAACACCTTAGCCAATAATTTATACAATCCCCCAAGCAAACTGATTGGCCTGTAGTCACCCAAGTCCTCCACCCCCCCTTTCTTCGGTAACAAGACCAAAAAGGTATGATTTAGGCTCTTAATGAAGGAGTTCTGATCATGGAACTCCTTGAACATATCCAAGACGTCCTCCTTGACAATCTCCCAATATCTTTGCCAAAAGGCCACTGTGAATCCGTCCGGACCCGGGGCTTTGTCCCCATTCATTCCCATTAAAGCTGCATAGATCTCAACCTCAGAAAATGGAAGCTCAAGGGCTTCCGCTTCTGAAAGGCTGATCTGCTTCAGCATAAGACCCCCTATATCCGCCTTCCAACTCGAGTTTTCCGACAGGAGCTGCTGATATGCATTTGCAATTCCTTCCCTCACTTCTTGTTCCTCTGTAATCCTCACCCCATTTATCTTTATTTTATCCAGGGTATTGACTTTCCTTCGGGCATTGGCCATGCGGTGAAAGAACCCCGTGTTCCTATCCCCTTCCCTTAGCCATAATTCCCTAGATAGCTGTATCCAGTGCACTTCTTCCATTGACACCCACTTTGCATAATTCTCCTTAGCTTCCTTTTTGTGACCTAACTCCTCCTCTGTTAAATTTCTTTCTTTTTCCACTGAATCCCAACGCTCCACTTGCTGAAGAGCTTTAGCTTTGTTTTTCTCTAACTTTCCAAAAACCTCCTTGTTCCAAATTTTTAAGTTTTGTTTCAATCCTTTCAGCTTAGCCGCTAACCTGTAGCTCGGCCTGCCTCTAACCTCTATCCCTTGCTACCACCCCTCTATCAGATCTTTGAACCCCTCAGCTTTGAGCCACATATTCTCAAATTTGAAAGGGGACGAACCTCTCCTTAGCCCTCCTCCCTCAAGCAGAACCGGGAAGTGATCCGATGTTGGACGGGGCAATCTTCTTTGAAAAACCATACTGTATTGGTCTAGCCAACTGGGGGTCACTAGGAATCTATCCAACCTGGCCCACGATTGATTATTGAGCCCCCCACTCCAAGTGAAAGATCCCCCTTGCAAAGGGACATCAACAAGCCCTAAATCATCTATGATCTGGGCAAACCTCCTCATGGCTGAAGTAATCCTCCCATTTCTACTTCTTTCAGCTTGGTACAGAGTTGTATTGAAGTCGCCTCCTAAACACCATGGCTCCTCCCACAATCCTCTAATTGCCCCAAACTCCTCCCACAAGCACTCCCTATCTTCTCTGGAGAAGGGACCATAGACCCCCGTGAACACCCAGATTGCTCCATCTCCCACATTCCTGAATCTACAGGAGATGGAAAATTGGCCCTCTTCCACCCCCAGCATCTCCAACGATCTTTTATCCCAACAAATCAAGACACCCCCTGCCGTCCCCATAGCATTCAACACCTTCCAATCAAGAAATCTCCTCGGCCCTAGACTCCTCACCACCTCTTCAGACATAACTTGCATCTTTGTCTCTTGAATACAGAACAGGTCCACCTTTTGATTTCTGATAACTGACTTGATTACTTTCCTCTTGGAGCTATCATTCACTCCCCTCACATTCCAACTCAATATTCTTAAATTCATTGGACACCTGCACTCTGGTTCCCTCTACCCTGGGTAGGGCCTTCTTCTTAGTATCCCCCTCATGGTTAACAGAGCACTCCAGTCTCTTAATCTCCCTTTCGAACCTTAAGGTCTCCAACAAACCTTTACCAACTATCTTCTCCCTCATTTTCCTGATTTTGCCCAAGAATGTCAAGATTTCCTTTTCCAGACCTTCCGTTGAGAAGCCCAGAAATTGACTGAATTTAACTAGGCTACTCTCCTCCCAATTAAATAGATCTTCCTTCCTACCCTCTTGGACTTCCATCTGGTCTACAATCCACCCCGAACTTCTTCCCAAAGGGTCGACACTGTTGACCTCAACCAAGTCCCAACAGCCATCCCTTCTCCCTATATGTTCTTCTGCGCTTGGTCTTCGTGACCCACTTCCAATAAGAATTCCCTCCCTTCGCACCCCAGAATGGTCGTAACACTTCCTTTCCGGAGTTCGACCAAAACAAAAGAGATTAGAAGAGGAAGACCCTTGAGCCCTGAAACCCCCCAAATTTACATCTAAACCATACCTCGCAGCTTCTTCCTCTAACATCCTTTCTGCCCTCGGATGGTTGAGATCCAGCTGCTGCCTTCTCCCCATTTCTTCTTCTCTGCATCTGATGAACTCTCTCTCCAAATTGTCGTCTTTAATATGACCGTTGGAGCCTGAGGGATAGGCTTTTAAAAGGAGCCCACTGTCCATGAGATGGGCTTGGTCTGAGATGGCTTTCCCCTTATGAAGATGGCCCAGACTAGAGCCAGTAGCCCGCCCCGAACTTCTGGGTTGCCGCGGCCCAATCTGATTCCCCTTTGAGGCTTCACTTCCTGATGGCAATGAGAGCCCATGAGCCCAATTCAACTCCCGGCCTGGAACCGCAGGCCCAGTCTTCGATCCGGGCCCCTGCAACAAGCCCATTTGCACCTGGGAGCCCATTGCAGCGGAGCCCACGTCTTGCGTTAGACGACCAGTCCCATCCTCTGATTGACGCTGCGCCTCGAACCCTGCACCCGCCATCTCCTCCACTTGCGCCCCGGCGCGTGTATCATCATCACCTCTAACCTCCCTTCTTGGACGACTCCACAGGCCGCGTTTTCTCTCCTCTTCCTGCCTTAACGACGGCGCTGCCTCCCACCATAGGGTTAGGATAGTCATTTCTTCAACCCCTATCTCCATCGAGCCAGGGATATTCTCGCCGTCCGATCTAACCAAAATCCTAGCCCACTGCAAGTCCTCCATGCTCTCCGTCTGTGGGTCGACGTTTAAAAACCCACCGCACGCATCTCCCACCCTTCTCAACACCGACGGGACCCATAGCGAAATTGGGAGCCCCAATAGCCTCACCCACACTTCCTTTCTTGCCTCACCTTCTTCCAAACAACCCGATCTTGGGTTCCACTGCTCCAAGTCCAACTGAACTCCTCCCACCGCCTTATTACCAGAGCGAAGGACCCGCGTTGCTTCTTCCGCTAATTCTAATTCCAGTAATACTCGCCCTTTTCCTAAACTTGCCATCCCCATCTTGCCTTTCAATCCCCAGGCCTTTGCCATTTCCCAGCCCAAGTTTTTCGGATCTTCCCCTTTTGCATTGCTAGGGCTCCAACTTCCAATCAGGTAATGTTCCAGCCTACTGAGATTTCTAGTTAATTCCTCTCGTTCCACCTCCACTCGAATGTTATTGGACCCCTTATTCCACCAACCCTTCACCGTGTCCGCAAATGACCTTCCCTTCACCATATCCGGACGCAACCTTCCCAGTGCCTTCACCTCTTCTTGTTGTTCCTTTTTGTCAAAACTGATATCCAAGTGACGAAGAGCCTCTACCATCGCCGTCCATCCCCCCTTGTCCCCTTTGCCCTTTGGGATACATATACTGTATCTCTTCAATTCCAAATCGACGATCCCTAATCGCAAAAAGCAACCTGCCCTGTTAGTAACACGTACCAGGGAGAAGCTTCTCCCCTTCTCCTTCCAGCCCTTTTCCCATCTTCCTTCTTTCACATCCTCGATGCACTGATGTAGCCTGTCCATGAACAGACCTACGCTATTCAACCCCATTCGCACCCAAGACGACACCCCTTTCTTACTTTCCGTTATGATTATTAGGGTTTTTCCTCCCCTCTCCACCATTTCCAGCTCAAATGTCTTGGACTCCACCCCAAAACTGCTCGTCTTCCTCTTCCTCCTATTCTTTGCGCGACGAACATTCTCGCCACTGGCAGCCTCTCTCGCTCTCTCGCTCATAGTTTCCATTGCTAACAAAAAAAGAGAAATATCATATTAAGAATCAAAAACCGTTTTTGATCTCCCAAATATACTTGGTATTCCTTTTTTTTTTTTTTTTTTGATAAATAAGCGCAACATGTATTAACAAGAGGCAAAAAAGCCACAAAGCATACAAGGATATTCCATTTTCAAATCATTAAATATAGTTATTTAAAATTTCTTTTAGAATAGTGGTTGGTATTTAAAAAAAAAAAAAAAACAAAGATGATGAGAAAATTCTACTCTCCCAAAATGAAGATTTAGTTAAACTAAAAATGGGGAAAAAAAAAAACACTTACCCCAATTTCAATTGACATAAATAACTTTTCTTATTACAAGATTCAAGTTGTGAATATTGGTTAAAAATAAAATTTAAAAGAAACAAAATAAGACAAATTAAAAGCATTTGCAGAAATACTAAATTTATAGCATAAGTAAGAATGGTAATCTCCAATTATTATAGACATTTGATTATAAAATGAAGAACTATATTCTCCAATTCCTATTGTAATTAGATTATAAAATAAAGAAATGAATTTCCTTCTAGAATAGTAATTTATATTAAAAAAAAAAAAAAAATCAAAGATTTTGTTTCTTGGAGAATTCTAATTATTCTAAAATTAAGATTCAATTAAACTAAATGAAGAAAAAAACACACTCAATAAATGCTTACCCAAATTTCAATTGAAACAACCAACTTTAGTTTTTTTTTTTGATAAGTAACCAACTTTAGTTTTTTATTAAAAGATTGAAGTTGTGAGTACTTGTCTAAAAATAGTAAAAATTAAAAACATAATTAGACAAATTAAAAGTATTTACAAAAATACTAAATTTACAAAATTGCAATTTAATTCCAATAAACATTGGATTATAAAATAAAGAATTAGAAAAAATGTATACTTGAATACTAAACTTGGTTGCCTCTCAAATTTATCAACTACCTTAAATTTCAATCAACAAACTCCTCAAAGAATTGAGTATTGTTCTAAAAAGCTCAAAATCATAGAAATAAAATTCAATAGAGTAATCAAATTACACTTAACACATAAGTAGCACGAACATTTAATCAAAATCATCAAGAACACTAAGCTACAACTCACCAAATAGTACTTTACTGAAATTGGGTACCAATTTACAAAAACCTCTTAATTCTCTTCAAAGAGAAAAAGGTTATGAGAAATTTGAAAAGTTTTTAATGTTTTTACCTATCAAAAAGAAGAAAAGTCAGATACGAGCTTGAAGAATCTCTTCCTTCGGTCTCTTCTTGAATGGTCTCAACAGTTCATGGACGTGAACTATCTCTCTTTTATGAATGTGTTGGGTGGTTGATTTGTTGGTCATCTTTGGCATTTCTAGGTTTTTGTTTCTTCTTTGTTGCCTTGGGTGAGACTTTCTTTGTATACTGCCTGTGTACTTAGGGAGCGCCCCCTGTTTTGGCGTGTTCTAATATGATTTCTTCTCTTGGTTTATCAAAAAAAAAAAAAAAAATTGAAAAGTTTTCAAACTTTAGAGTTGAAAAGTGAAATGGTCATCATAAGAAATTTGAAGAGTGAAAGGGTAATTTTTAATTGTTAATTAGATGATATATTAATTATAAATATTTTATAATGTTATAGGGTGATTTTAAAGAGAATAAAATTTTAATATAATTGATATGAATAGGTTGGGGTAATAGAATAAATTTTGTAACATTAAATATTAATAAGTTGTAATTAAAACACCTTTTAAAATTATAATTTATGTTAAAATAAACATATTCTGAGAAAATTCTGGTCATTGCAAAATGAAGATCCAACTAAATTAAAAATGAAAAAGAAAATAAAAAGTCTCTCAAGAAACACATACCCCAATTTCAATTGAAACATCCAACTTAATTTTTTTTTAGTAAAACCTATAAGTTATAAACATTTGTCAAAAAATAATACGATCAAACAAATTAAAATTATTTACAAAAATACTAAATTTATAGAATAAATAACAAACTTCAAATTCAGTAAACATTGGATTATAAAATAAAAAATTAGGATTCATTAAAAAAAATAAAAAAGTATACTTGAATACTAAATTGGATTACCTCTCTAATTTACCAAACACCCTGGATTTCAATCTTTCCCCGATAAACATGTAAGCAAAATCATCAAGAACACTAGACAATAATTCACCAGATAAAACTTCAGTTAAATTGAGAGAGGTTATGAGGAATTTGAAAATTTTTCAAACTTTAGAGATGAAAAGTCAAATAGTCAATAAGAAATTTGAAAAGTGAAAATGTAGTTGTTAATTGTTAATTAGATGATATATTAATTGTAAATATTTTTTAATGTTAATTAATATTAATAAGATGATTTTAAGGAGAATTAAATTTTGTAATGTTAAATATTAATAGGTTGTAATGAATGAATTGATTAAAGTTTTCAAACTTTAGAGATGAAAAGTGAAAACAGTCATAAGAAATTTGAAGAGTAAAGGGCGTTTGATGATGAGGAGCATTCTACTCAGTTTTTTAAGATGTTCTTTCTTAGGAATTTGTTCTACGGGGTACACTAGTATATAGAGATAGATTCTATGTCTTTCCTTGATTTTATTGAGTAGTTAGGTTCTGGTTAAGGGAGGGAGTTGTTGTTAGGATTATTTTTTTATTTATGTGCTATTAGGTCTATTTGTATACTTCCTGTGTACTTTGATGTGTCCTTATGACATTTTTATTTTTTAATGAATTTGATTTATTTATCAAAAAATAAAATAAAATAGAAGAGTGAAGGGGTAATTCTTAATTGTTAATTAGATGATATATTTAAATAAGTATTTATAACGTTATAGGCTGATTTTAAAAGGTATAAAATTTTAATGTTAATTCATACTAATTCTAATAGGTTGTGGTAATAGAATAAATTTTGTAACATTAAATATTAATAGGTTGTAATTAAAAATCCTTTTAGAATAGTAATTTATGTTAAAATAAACAAAGATTCTAAGAAAATTCTGGTCATCTCAAAATGAAGATTCAACTAAACTAAAAATGAAAAAGGGGAAAAAAAAAAAAACCACTCAAGAAACACTTACCCCAATTTCAAGTGAAACAACCCAACTTCATTTTTTTTAGTAAAACCTTTTAGTTATAAATACTTCTCAAAAAATAATACAATAAGATAAATTAAAAGTATTTACAAAAATATCAAATTTATAGAGTGAGTAACAAACTTCAATTCCAATAAACATTGAATTATAAAATAAAAAAATCAGAATTCATAAAAACAAATGGATACTTAAATACTGAATTAGATTACCTCTCAAATTTACCTAACACCTTAGGTTTCAATCTTTCCCCAAGAAACATGTAAGCAAAATCATCAAGAACACTAAACGATAAATGGTGGAAATTTTCTTGTATTGAAGAGAGCAAAATAAAGAAAAAAGGGTTATGTTGGCATTGAAAAAATGGGGCTTAGGCTCATCCTCAAGAGTCAAAGAGTATCGCAGGTTTTAAAGAAAATAACACGTATAATGTTAATTGATATTAATTAGGGAAATGGAATAAATTTTGTAACGTTAAATATTAAGAGGTTGTTGACGAGGGGTATTTTTGGAATCAAAAGATAAATTGTCAACATTTTTGAATTGAAAAAATTGACAAACACGTCATACTTTTATTAGTAGTATAGATATTTTTTTATTTGGAAAAACAAATTTTATGATTTAAGTCTTTCAAAATCTTGGGCTTTTGGATTCTTAGCTAGCTAGATCTTGAAATTATGTTTTGTATTGTTTGATTGTATAAACTTAATGGATTTAATTGATACACTTTGATAAATTCTTTTTTTTTTTTTTCAAAAAATTTTGTCAAACCATCTACTAATACAAAGCAGATTTTGTCAGTATGGTCTTTATCATGGCAGAGGAAATTATTTCTCTAAGAAATTAAAGAAGTATTGTAAGCAGAGAAAAGTTATATACAGTGTAAGCAGAGCCATCCTTCCACCTGACACAAAGCCAAAAGCTAAAGCAAAAAAGGAAATTACAAAGAGGCCAAAATCCCTGATGTAACAGAATTTATTCCAGAAAGGTCAAGTGGGGTAGATAACTCCCCTATAAATCAGATATGGGATTTTGTACTGTACATGGATTAGTCACTCTACAAGCAAGAAGTATATTTTTATTTTGTACCTATATATGCATTCTTGCAGTAGATGAAAAACGAGCTGATTTATTTGAAAAAAGAATATTCTATGTAGTATGCATACAGTGTGTATAGAAATTACGCCGAGGATGAAAATTATGTATTTTTTTTTTTTTTTGATAGGTTTGAGAAAAATATGAAAATTGAAATGGCTGTAAGGCATGATGAAAAATTCCCATTCTCACTTGCAACTTTTTTCACAATGCTCATATCAAAACTATGTGGATGCTACCAAAACCAGATAACAGCTTTTAACTTTTAATCATTTTTCATTTATAAGAGGTACTTGCTGATTTTTTTATTGTTTGTTCTTTCAGAAAACATATTCAATATGTTATATGGGGTTGCTCCATTTAGCTAATGTCATAATTATTTCTAAATCCTTGCAATTGTTTACTTTGCCCTAAAAGCTAAGATTCGAGAGGGCCTGTACTGCTGCAAATAACTCTTTATAAACATTGTGATTGTAGATCCACATGGATACTCCATCTGGCATTAAAGATTCTATTCCTGCTTGGATCGAGTTCTCTGTACAGGCTCCCGGTGAAATTCCATACAATGGTATATATTATGACCCACCAGAAGAGGTATGGTCCTGCAGAGTACTGATTTTCTGAAAACATGGTGAAAAAGTATGAAACATATAGGGCTTTCAATAACATTGAATTTGAATGATTTGTTAATACTTCTGCCTATAACAAAAGAAAAAGAGAGAATATTCCTTTTGCAGCTCATATTGATTCCCAAATATCTGTTTGTTGTTTTTTCCATTTTGACCTCTGGCTAATGATGCTCTTGTTCATTTGTTTACAGGAGAAGTATGTTTTTCAGCATCCTCAACCAAAAAAACCAAAATCACTTAGGATTTATGAGGCACATGTCGGAATGAGTAGTACGGTGCGCGTCCTAAACCAACTCCCACACCACCTGTCTTCCCAATACCACCTTTGTGTCTTTTCTACATAACGAGTTCATATTTTATGCATTTGTTTTCTTTTTTTCCAGAGCTATAATTTGTTATTATCTGTCTTAAGTGGTGCGATATGTGTGGAATACTTTCCCTTTTGATAATTGGTGTTTGGTGCATTTGTTGAGATGATATGATTGTTCTCTCACTCATATAATTCAATTGTTTGGGCACTTAAAAGAAGAGTCTGCATATGCATGGAAAACACATGTATTGGCTTCCTATTATAGAGCCTATTGAAGAGTTATTACTTTCTTCGTTAGTTTCCTCTCTATAGTCCAGAAATTTCTTGGGTTTTAGTGTGTTTCCTGCTCCCTCATAGTGTTAAGACTCATACAAATAGAAACTTGAAACAAATTGTAGCCCGATTTAAGAGTTTGAAGTTCCATTCTCTCAAAGATTCTACAATATGCTCTTTGACACAAAGACGCATTCACAATTAAAGTAAGAATAACAAAGTTTTGTGTTTGCAAGAAGGAAACTTGTTGGTTTTTCACATCAACATGCCAACTTTTTGGTTTTTCTCCAACTAATGACAGAATTTTCTTAGTATGTTCTCAGATTATCTATCTTTTGTTAGAAGTTTCTGATAAAATGACCAAGCCACTTTGGTTTTGGTTCTTGTACTGTCAACAAGTCGATTAGTAGTACTATATGTACCTTTTATCATCTTAATGAGTTCTTCTCTATCTGCTCTTATATATTAAGCATCATTTTATAATGTAGCAGATATAAGAAATATCTGTGACTCGTGAATATGTCCCCCTTTTAAGTAACTCTGTCAAACTTCCAGTTTTTCTAAACTGTTAACATTATTACATGTAATAATGGCCAAGTTGTAAGGGACTGAGCTAGGGATGTGTGAGATTCCAGGTTGGAGTCCCAGCAAGGATAAAAGAAGAAAAAGGGGAAAAAGGGAAAAAAGGGGAAGCAGAAAAATTACCAATAAAAGAAAAAAAAAACTCATCAATCAATCAAATTGGAAAAATTTAAATATCCACCCTACCCCTCATCCTTATGCTTTCAATTATGCATAGAATTTCCATTTTTAATACTCATTTTACTGTTGACTTTGAGATGTAGGAGCCAGTAGTCAACACATATGCCAACTTTAGAGATGATGTGCTACCTCGCATCAAAAGGCTTGGTTATAATGCTGTCCAGATAATGGCAATTCAGGAGCATTCCTATTATGGCAGCTTTGGGTAATTCTTTTTCCAGTATAAACTTTGATTTATTGGTGTCTTATGTGTTCATGTTTGTCAAAATGCTTGCTTTCATGGTTTCACCTCTTCTTTTAGTAGATAGATCAGGCATTATTTTTTTTTTTAATTGGGTTTTTTCTTTACTTTTAACTGAAGATTCCAAATTCTCATTTATTTTACACAGGTACCATGTCACAAACTTTTTTGCACCCAGTAGTCGCTGTGGAACTCCTGATGATCTTAAGTCTTTGATAGATAAAGCTCATGAGCTAGGTTTGCTTGTTCTCATGGATATTGTGCATAGGTAATGACTAATTTTTTAGATGCAAATTATTGGAATAATTTGTCAAGCACTTGATATTGGTTTTCAAGAAATATATCCTTTAGAGGAGTTTCTATAGTAAGCTGCCTTAAGCAAAAGTTATTAGAATTGAACTTGTGATATGGGTTTGATGCTCCTTTTGAAAATAGAATTATATAAATTTTTTACATAAGACATCTGTAGGGTTATGACCAAGTTTTTATGATTTGATTTATAGAGTCTAGGAAAGTGAAATTTTCAATTCAGTGGCTGGTCTATGAAGAATTATCAGACACCGCATCAATGATGACAATCTGTAACTGTACACATCTAATTGTTGGCTTTTGTTGCCAAAGGTACAAAGGCAGGAGCATCTCATGTAGATTTTCTGGCTGTTAGAGCTTCTTTGGCTGATTTTCTGGCAATAGCAATCTGCAATAAATGGTCGTCAGGGTGTCCTTAGGAGGGAAAAGGGCAATTAGATATCAGGATGGAAATATACAGATTGATTTAACTTGGAAAAAATGTTGATAAATTAAGTGAAAACACTTATTAAATAAATAAAAACACTTAGATGCATAACATGATCTAATAGTTAACCTAAATTTCAGATAATTATGAGATAAAAAAAAAAAAAGAAAAAGATAAAAAGCACTTAAAAACCTTAAAAGTGAGTACTGAACATCATGGTAGCCATTTCTAGACGTGCTTCTTAATTAATAGATCATTTAGATGATCAAGGGCACAAAACAAGTGGTGCAACCCAAAGACATCTTAGAGAGCGTAAGAAATAAAACAACCAATAGTAAGTTGTAGGAAACAATGCGGGTACATATGTTCAAGAATCCAAGACTCAGGAGTGCAAACAACCCAGAAGCTGAAATTTAAGCATGTGCACAGCAAAAAATTTGTCTTCTTTCCACTTAGGCTTTCACCTAAATATAAACCTCCCATGCCATTCTGAAATCAAGTGTTCAGCTTTCCTTGGAAGCACTCAACATAACCCCAAGTTGAAAAGGAAACAACCATTAGTGTGTTGCTACTCAACCACTAGCGTTGAACTGACTCTGCATCCTCTTATACATGCTGCACCTGTTAGAATGTCAGTTCTCTCTTTTTTACTCAACTGCTTAATGTGAGATCCTATCCCAGTCACTATCCATATAAGGAAAGTGACCTTGGTGGAACTCCTTTGTGCCACCTCTTTGTGAGGAAAAAAAACCCTTTCATACTTTCTCCAACAAATTATAAAAAACAGTCATTATGAACTTCTTACCCTTGGTCCAAACCCAGACTTCCCCTCCTCGACTCCATAGATCCTACTCAGCAGCTCTTGCATTAACCACCTGAAAAGTTCAATGAAGCAAAGATTCCAAAAAAAGTTAAGTCCTACCTCGCACGCATATGCTCCACCACTGTAGCTGCTTTATTTCTTGCTATGGCAAAAAGGACTGGGAAAATCCTCTTTTGAGCGACTCTCCTTGCACCACATATCTGGCAAAAACCTAATCTTGCTATGGAAAAAAGATGGGTGAAATCCTTCTTCAAGCAATTCCTAGATTTTATTTCTAAAATTGCTCCTTTGTCTTGGGTTTAAGTGCTGGAAACGATCAGTGAGACTCTTTTTCTTTTCAAGAAGTAAAATTTACCAAAATAAATTTGAACAGCTTCATACGGCTTTCAGTGTTTTGCCACAGTATTTGTTTTCATGAAATACTTTTATGTTCGAGTGATTTTATAAGCATGAAAATTACCTATATAAAAAAAAAGATTTATAAGCATGAAAAGATTTCTCATTGCTGATCTGTGAATCACCCCTTGTCACTTGTGGATGATCAACCATGTTAGGTAGGAATAGTAGCTGCAAATAATAACAATTATATGAGAATTGCTTTGAGGCTTCCCATATGTCATAGACCTACTCTAATGATTATCCTACTTTATTGATTATTTTTCTAATAAGTGGTGTCAACCTCCTCTTATCAGGGCTAACATTAGAAACAAAATGGAAAAGAAATAAGTTTAGTGGTTTCATTGTTCAGTGATCTTGCCGCTTGGCTGGAACCTGATAGAATATACTGATAATTGCTTTTTGAATATGGTCATTTGATTGAAATTTATAGTCCAATAATAAAAAACCATTGATACCTACAATCTTGATGGGAATTCTAGCAGCAGTGTTCTATGTATTGTGAAACAAACGTTGGGTGAGTTTTGATCAGCTTCACGAAAAGAGGATTTTCTCAAATGCTGATCCTTTTTTTATGTTTTTTCAAGGATCTTTTGGTAGAAGATTCAATCAATTCTCTTTTCTTGGTAATATTTCCCATCTATTTACTAACTCCAAATATTTTGTGCACCAGCCACGCATCAAATAATGTGCTAGATGGGCTAAACATGTTTGATGGAACTGATAGTCACTACTTCCATTCTGGATCAAGGGGTTATCACTGGATGTGGGATTCTCGCCTTTTTAATTACGGAAGCTGGGAAGTATGTGCTTTGATGCCAAAGTTCAAGAAATAGTGTTTTGCCCTTTATGCTCTTATTGTTTTTTGTTGTAGGGATTAATTGTCTCTTTGTTTTAGGTACTGAGATTCCTTCTTTCAAATGCAAGATGGTGGCTAGATGAGTACAAGTTTGACGGGTTCAGATTTGATGGTGTGACTTCCATGATGTACACACACCATGGATTGCAGGTGTTATCTATGTGCTTTGAGAAACATACCTATATGCTTCTTGGTGTGGTATAATAACTTGATAGCATGTGCAAAATTCTCTTAAGAGGGAGGGTTTCTCCTCAAGGAAATACACTTATGTGCTTACTTGTGTCAAGAAGCATGTAGTTATGAGGAGGGCTTCTCCTTTATCTTCTTTCGACCTTTGAAGGGAGAGAATATCTCTTGTCTAGGTCCATGCACCATTTCCTTGGTAGCTTGTCTTATTGGTTAATAAGATTCTATGGTACCAAGAGAGAGGAATCCTTAACAGAGCAACTTGTACCTAGGTCTAGGTACCTTTTCTTCAATAACTTGTCTACTAGGTGATAAGAGTCTTCAATAGCAAGAGAGAAGGGATCCATTCTATAATAAAAAATTAGAAATTTATCTTAAGTTATGATATTTGTAATGTTGACTCTTAAGTATGTCATAGACATCTAAGCTATGATCTATGGGCATAGACAAAAGTGTTGCTTGTTTACACAACTTTAAGGTTATGTTTGGTTCCCAAAAAATTTAAAGGAAAATGCAAGGGAAAGAAAATAGAGAGGAAAATAGAAGGAAAGAAAAAGTGAAAAAAAAGGAAAAATAGATTTAAAATCAATAAGTTATTTTTATATTCTACTTCAAACTCATTTAATTTATTATAACTTTTCCATATAAAGATTACATAATTTGAAAACACACAAGTTTCTAACTAATTTTAATTATATTTGATTTTCTTTGGTATTTTCCATGGGACAACTAAACATGAGAAAATCGTTTTTTTTAGCATTTTTTTCTCTTTCCTTAGTTCTTTATGGGAACCAAACATAGCCTAAGATTTTTGACAAACTTTGTAGAATCTTGACACAAGGACACAACTACTTGTATGTTTGAGTGAATTTATTATTTGAGGCACATTTACTTATGCTTTAGAGTATAAATTTTTTAAATAATGGACAAAGTAAAAGCTTTATTATAATTTGTACAAAATATAATGTACTTGTTTTTGTTTTTTACTCTTTCTTGTATGTTCTTTACATTGTTGAATTGAGCAATGTTTTAGAAGCCTAAGGTAGTGTTTATGTATTTTTAATAAATTAAATGAGGTGTAAACCTCAAAGTGGAACAAGGTGTAAGCCTAAACTTTAAAAATAAATAAGCAAACAATAATAAATAAAAAAAGCAAAAAAAAAAAAATCTTAAAAATCAGAAAAACACTAATAACATAAAATTTAATAATAGTAAAATAATATGATTCATAATTACCAAATTAATTATATGTCATTGTCAAGAATTCTAATTTAGTTCATTTTTCTCTCTTCTAAATCCAATTCTCTTTCATGTCTTCATTAAATAATCTTGAGCACTATCATCACCAGTGGCGGATTTAGCTAGGGCTTAGAGGGGGCACAGCCCCCCCCCTGAAAAATAACAAAATTATCATGCAAAAGAGAAACTAACCACCTAATAAGCCAAATATTGCTTTTTGACTTACATTTGCCCTCCCCCCCCCCACATAAAGTAATCTCTCTCATATTGCTCCCCTGAATCTTTTTTCTAGCTCCGCCCCTGATCATCACTATCATTAGTAGGATCCTCCATTGGGTCATTATCATATCTAGTTGCTCTATTATTGATCTTTTAATTTAAATTACCTATTATGCCTACATAAAAAAAAAAAAGAGTTTTTGTTTCAAAAAAATAAAAATGAAAATACAGAAAAAAAGTTTTTAAATAATTGTAAAAATTGATTTTTAAATAACACGATGATTTATTTAATTAAAGGTTGATTTTTATATCCAATTAAAGAAAGTTGTTTAAACTTTTAACGGCCCTATTTTAGTCATTACATATTATGGTGACATCACTTAAATGTTATTTTTGAACCTCTCATCAGGTTTGCAATCATGTGTTACCAAATACTCAATTGTTTCTTGTTACAATTGATTTTTCTTTCAGCACATCAAGTGATTTTCCTAAAAGCTGCTACAATACCAAACAAGCCTTAGTATGCCATAAAGATTAATGCTTATTGTTTGACGTTTCTGATTTTTAAAAATATTGATTGAAATATCTATTGGTATTCATGGATGTTGATATGGATATATTGATGGATATTCCATTATTATAGTTGATACCCTGTTACTTGGGTTGCTGAGGTTGCGTTCTATATGAATATTTGATTCTATGTTCTACTGCAGCCTGGGTCTGACAGCATTTATTTATGTGCTTGCTGTTAGGTAGAATTTACTGGAAACTACAACGAATATTTTGGATATGCTACCGATGTAGATGCCATGGTTTATCTAATGCTCGTTAATGATCTTATTCATGGGCTCTTCCCTGAGGCTGTTACTATTGGTGAAGATGTACGTATTGTTCAAAGCACCTGAAACTTGTCTTTGGCTCCTTGATTTTTCAAGACCTTCCACATCTCTCTACAGAATCTAGAATCTCATGTTAGGATCCTCTGGTATAACAAACTAAAATGAACTCTTATTCGGATTGAATTCACAGATGTTGTCGCATAAACTACATACATAATATTCTATTAATGGGCACCCTTGAATGCATTGTACCCCAGGGTTATTGAAATCCAGTGCTGGAATTAGGATGAGACCGCATATCAATTTTTTATTTCAATAACCCCTCATTTGGTGTGCATTCAATGGGTCAATGAGGAAATTAAGTGGAAGAGAGTTAATACAGAGAAGCCAAACTTTAAACCTTCTCATCCTTTTTTAAAAGGGGAGGGAAAAGAAAGAGAAAAAGGAAAAGGAAAATAGAAAAAAAGTCATGGTGGTTGTGGACTGTTATTTTATTTTATTGAGATAGGGGTTTTGGTTGTCTAAGGAAAAAGTTAGACATGAAATAAAAAGGGAAAATGAAAACATGAAATAAAATAGTGATTTTTTTCTAATGCACTAAGAATCTGTCTATGGATGCTAATCCAAGGAATTGGTTTTCTGTTTATGATGCAATTATTTCCATTTTGCAGGTGAGTGGAATGCCAGCATTCTGTATTCCTGTTCAAGATGGTGGTGTGGGATTTGATTATCGCTTACATATGGCCATTGCTGATAAATGGATTGAGCTTCTCAAGTAGGCCTCTGAAAACTCATTGTCTTCTTTCTTCTTCCCCTCTTCTTCATCTTTTTATTTTCTAGCCTCAAATTAAATTCAGGTTGAGCAGTGTGAAGATGAATCTCACCTATGGATAACACCTAGAGGGGTGAAGGGTGGGATAAGTGAATGGGTGTTTTTAAAACAACTAGAGATAGCATCTCATACATGCTTATAATTCCCCTGTTTTTCCTTTATAAATTGATCTTTTTCAATCCTATGAACAAACAAGCAAATCACAAGCAACAATGGATGCACCAACACTCTCCCAAACAAGTTATTCAATGCAAGTCACATGCAAATGAAACGACACTCCTCAAACATCATATATAAGACATCGCATCAACACAAACACTCATTTTCACATGCCCCTGGACATCAATCAACAAAAACTAATATATATATTGTTCTTTCAAAGCTCCTATAACAAATACCAGCTCATGGTTCAATTAAACATTCAATATAACTTAATGAAAATATCATAAGCTAATGAAAAGCTAATCAAAAGACGATAAAATAGAGAGACAATGACACCAATTTTTTAACATGGAGAGACTTCGAAGAGATAAAAAACTATGGGTTTCAAGCAATTATATAAAACTCAAATTCTAAAGAAAAATGAATATAAGACAATAGAAAAAGTAATAAAGTATATTCTATTTTATATTGCATCAGCTAGGGCAATTCTGAATGTGAAAAATTTAATGAAAAGGTTTCTAAAAACTTGTAATCCATAAAAATGTTTAGTGAAGTTCCTGTTCAAAAAATTAAAATTCAAAAGAAAACAATTCTACTTTTAGTAGTAATTCTAGAATTATCTGTTTGTGTTTTATGTATTTTACTCTCATCTTGGGTAGAAAAACAAACAACCTGTGATCAGTTCCGGTTTCTATGTTCCTATTCTGATTGTTATTCTGGTCAAACATATAATAGTTTCTAGGCTATTGTCTTTTAAAGTCAATAATTCATGCTGCTGTGAGGTGATGTTAGAAGCACATTGCACGATGGATTTGGTATACCAGGTCAAGAAAGAGTTGTTTTACCATAGTTTATTAATTTTTTCCTTCATGTTATTATAATTCATTTCACATGCAAATGCTATGATGCAGGAAACCTGATGAATATTGGAAAATGGGTGACATTATTCACACGCTCACCAATAGAAGGTGGTTGGAAAAATGTGTTGCTTATGCTGAAAGTCATGACCAAGCTCTAGTTGGTGACAAAACCATTGCTTTTTGGTTAATGGACAAGGTTATACAAGTTCTTACTAATAATATAAGGAAAGATCTCATCTATATTGTGCATATCACCGACCATAGAATATGCATAAACATGTCTCAAAAATATCAAAATCAGATATGTTTCATTTTATAGTTTAGAAGTAAGATCTTTTGCATACACTTGTTTAACATATTTTTGCTCCTGTGGTCGTTACTGACTTGTGTTCATCCATATTAGCAGGTTACTCTTAATGTCGTTTTCATTAACAAATTAACACCATTTGTGCAATATTTTACTTTGTAGAGTTCGCAACTCAGTGGGAAAATTTTAATGTGTGCATATTAATTTATGTTTTTCTTGAATTGGTATAACTTTTTTTCATAAGCGTGTTGCTGTAATTTGGAGGTACATATTTTTAGTTTCAATAAAAAAAACTTGAGATGGATATTTTGTTAGTTACCAAACAGCTTGATCCTTTACTACTAATGTGTGTTGGATCAAGTGTGCAACTCAAGAAACATATATGCATGGTAGAATTTTTTATTTTTTATTATTTATTTATTTATTTATGAGGCTAATGCTAGAATTTGGAGGGATATGTCTACTTTCAACCAGGATGCTTAAGATGAGTATTTACTTAACGGCTTGATCCAGTACCACTCGTGCACTCAATCAAGTGTGCAACTCTTGAAACATGTATGAACGATAATGTAGCCTTTTCAGTCAAGATATTTAAGACAAATATTTACTCACCTAACAGCTTGATCCAGTACCACTTATGTGCCCTGGATCAATTGTGCAACTCTTGGGACATATATGCAGAATAATGTAGCCTATTTTGGAAATGCATATGCTGAAATTAATATTAATACTTCCATCTGACATAAGTACAAAGTTGGGATTAGAAGAATCTGAGTTTTGTCATTTAAACTTTTAAAAATACAAGGATTCAGACACTACCATTATATACTTTAATTGCATGTCTCATGTTGACAGCCATGTCTTTTACATGGTTCATTCCTACATGGAATGTAGTGGGGGGTAGGGGGATTGAATAGGTAGATTAGAAGAAAATTTGTTACACTGCATTTAGTTTGTGACACAAATAAAGGTTTTTTTTTGGTCTTAATGGGGTTGTTTATGTCAGCACCATGGTGCACATGCTGCCCTTTGTTGCTGTCAACGCAGTGTTAGAGGAATCCGAAAACTTAGTTTTATTCTGAAATCTAGAAACTATAGTAGAGGTAGATTGCAAGCAAAAAAAAAAAAATTACACTCTATATGGTTTGTGATTCAAATAGAGAAGGAAAAGGAAAAGAAAAGAAAGGAGGGGAAGAAAAATGAAAAGAACGCTACGGTATTTTCCTTACTTTAAAATGTTATACAAAGAAAGAAATGGAAGAAAAGTGAGGAAAAGCCTTAGGCATCTTTGTTACTTTGCTAGGCAGTGTCAATGTCTTTCATGATATACTAGTTAGTTATTTGCTCCATATAGTGAAGTGATGTACCCAAAATCACCCTTATGTTTTCACTCTAAATATCTAGACTTTGAGGTATTTTGATGGTGGAAAAAAAATTCTTCTTATATCATTTTTTTTTGTTCTCATTAAAAAAAATTCCGTGGACACTTTCAAAATCTTCCTTTTCTTCCTTGCAAAAAAGAGTGGTAATCTTTATAAACACAACTTCTGAAAATTTGTGCTCTTATGCATTTACTTTTTCTAAATTAAAAACAAATTGAGGAACAGTGTGGAAAACACCCAATGAAGACCAAAAGAAAAAGGAAGAATGTTCAACAAAAGTAGTTTTGTAATTTTAGCATTTCATAGTTTTAGTTGGAACCCTTTTTTTTTTTTTTTTTACTTTATTAGAATTGGTTTGGAAATAGAGTCTTAGTCTTATTAGGGAAAGGAGTTCCATGAGTCTATATATACCTATGTAGTTTTTTTGTTGATAATATTTATTGAGAATTGAGTAGCTATTATTAAGGCTTGGTTGCCATTCTCTTGGTGAGATTGTTTAGAAAGCCCTAGGTGTGATTTTCTAGGGTTTTTTTTTTTTTTTTTTATGATTACCAAGGATATACCTTTTCTTTATCTTCTTTGATTTCTTATCTTATTATTCAATAAAGAAAAACTTCTATAGTGCTGGAACTTTTTACAATCTTGCATCACAAATATGTTCATCTCATTGAATTTCGTGAGTACAAAGAAGCCACACATCTTAAAAAGGAAACCAAAACAAAAACAAAGTATATTCCAAAACTGTGGTACACAACCTAGATGGGTAAAAAGACCCTTACAAAGGATATCAATTGCCTGGCCTTTTGGAATAATAGAGTCAACCTCAATATCAAAAGGTGAAAGGCTTAAAGCTTAATCCTACAAGACTCACTGAAAAAGCTTGCATCTTTGCCTCAATAACTATGCATTCTCTTGCCAATTTAGAAAAAGCTCTTAGCATTATACCACAATGATCTTTAAATACTCTTTTAAACCTAAGCTATCTCAAGTTACATGAATACTTGTCTTT
Organism: Vitis riparia; assembly: GCF_004353265.1. NCBI lineage: Eukaryota > Viridiplantae > Streptophyta > Magnoliopsida > Vitales > Vitaceae > Vitis > Vitis riparia. Next base: position 17,962,348 of record NC_048438.1, read on the forward strand.
AGCTAAAAGGAATCTATTGGAGCCAAAATCCATTCAGGTTGAGTTTCCTTGCTTAACCTCTTGAAAATCTACAAATAAGAGTCCAATCTGCTTCAACAAGCTCAAAAGGATACCTACAAAGGAATTAGTTGATGAGAACTTAGATCTATAAATGAGAGTTTTGTCTTGCATTGACAAGTCAAAAGGGTATTCACAAACACATGGGTGACCGAGTTCCACAAAGAACTATAAAAATAAGTTGAGTCCTAATTATAAAAAAAAAAAAAAAGGTTGAGTCCCGTATACCCGTTAGACTTCCACTTGTCTTAAGCATCATGGCATTCATCTCCCACAAAATAGTTCAACCAAAGTGAGGCTAGCCATACACCAGAGAATTTGGCATCTCAAAAGCCACCAATACCCTTTAATGAAATATTATCACTATTGTCACACTTCTTGATTTTAGAGAAGGGGAGGAGGAGCCAGAGTCCCAAACATATCATTGGTATTAATTTTCTTATTTTATGCAAATCACTAGAAGGCCTTCATCCTAAGACTTGAGTTATGGTAGGAAAAACATCCAATTAATAGAAGTAGCTGAAAAAGAATTGGCTGAGAATATCATGGTTGTTAAAAACTTATGATACACGATGAAATATAACAATATGATAACCTTTTTATGGACATCGATATGTATGGTAATTCGTATCTTATCTTAAAGTGTATCTTACGATATATATACGATACATGATATAACAATACAACGATACATACATATTTAACTATTTTCCATAATTTTTAAGAAAAATCAAATTGAGGTTTTTCTTTTTTTTCTTTTTCTTTTTTTTTTTTTTTGTTAAAAAAGTTTATTATATTAATTGTTTAAAATGTATTAAAAGATTAGAAATTGATCATTAAAAGGAGAAATGGGTAAAATAATTTTTCAAGGTAAGTACTTGGGTGTTTTGTTTCTAAGGTAGACATGCTCAATGAATAACTATTCTGGAACATCCACATATTGACTATGGTTCCTTAGAAAGTAAATTGACTTCATCTTGAACAGGACATTCATTCTTGTATTTGTACTATATATTTTTCTGGTTTGCTGCTTTTCTTTTCTTATTTTTATTTTTTCTGTACCTGCTGTCTGTAATGGTCAAGATATTTAGTGTGTTTATGCTACCAAAAGTGCATATGACAGGCCTATATATTTTGACATTTTAATCTTATATTATGGAATTTATTTTTCAGGATATGTATGACTTCATGGCTTTGGATAGGCCAGCAACTCCTGCTATAGATCGTGGAATAGCATTACACAAAATGATCAGACTTATTACCATGGGCTTAGGGGGAGAAGGATACCTGAATTTCATGGGAAACGAATTTGGACATCCTGGTAAAAGAATAAAGTCAATTATTTTATTTGCATTCCCAAAGTAATGATTCTTGCTAGTGTTTATATCATTCGAAATATATTTTTGAATCAGTTGTGATTATTTATCCTACATTATTTCTTTTATCAGAGTGGATAGATTTTCCAAGGGGTGATCAACATCTTCCTAGTGGCAAAAGAATTCTTGGGAACAATTTCAGTTTTGATAAATGCCGGCGCCGGTTTGATCTAGTAAGTTTCTGCCATAAGCTTTTATTACTAAGTCAGTGTCAGGGAGAGCATGCTAATCCTGTGGGTTCACTTGAATTTGTGCATCATCCTCTCTGGCCTATAGTTTTGAATAAGGGGATTGTACTTTGTTGTCATCTTTTAGTAGATAATATTTTATTTTCATTTTCGAATTATATATTCAGTGTCAAAGGATAGAGCGAATTGTGCACTGGATAGACCTGAAATTAATATCAGATCAATAATAATTTTGAAGTTCCCTTTGTGTGTGTTCTTTGTTTGAAGGATTCAATTAAAGAAGCAACAAAAATTATCAGAACATTCAATTATGACAAATAGGATCAGTAAGAGGAGAATCAACTGTTTAAAATGTAGTGAGAAGAGATGGCCTGCCATTTTTTAACCTGAAGGTATTGTTTCAGTTGTGGTTTTTTAATGTTAAAGAGAATTGAATGTTCAAGTATGAGAAACGATATTGAAAATCCTGTAATTCCTGTTTGCATCCTAAACAACTAAGAATTAATGTTTCCGTTTTTGTAAGTTTGAACCCTGTCAGTGAATGAGTTTTTGTTGTAAAATTGTCTGGAAAATTTATAGCACTAAGTTCCTCAAGCTAGTGGAAATTTAATGACAAGATTGCACTTTCAAAAGCTGAAAATTTGAGAGTAGCATGGCCTTCATCCATGTTGGTTTCATTTTAAATAGGAGTTTAAGAGACAAATATTGACTATTCCTTAAGAGTAAAAGGATTATTAGACTCATGTATTGGTAATATAGCCGGAACTTTCTTATTCATATCATTTACATTTCATTTGAGGTACTTATTAATGTTGATATTCCCTTGTAAAAAATAGAAAATAAAAAATAAAACAGGGATTTTTTTTTCTTGAAGTCCATTTGTTAAATTGTATCAATAGGGTCTGTTGGATTATGGAAAATAAAGAGGACAAAGTAAAGCAAAGGAGAGCAAAGGGAAATATAGAAAATACATTTAAGCTCATTTTTTTTTCTTTCATCCTTCTTTAAATTTTTTCCTCTTTGAATGGATAAAGAATGGAAAATGCATAAGTATTAATTTTCCTTAGAAATTTGGATGGCGAACCAAACAAGAGAATAGATTCTTCGTGTCCTTCTTTTCCTACTACTTTCTAAGATTAAGGCAGTGTTAAATTTGCAATAAGCATCTTATATGCTAATTTTCCTAGTATGGGGTTGTAGAGAAAATACATGGCTTTCCTTCTTCCTTTTCTTTTTCTTGTTTTTATTTTTAAAATAATTATTATTTATGTATAACCAGGGGGATGCAGAATTTCTAAGGTACCGTGGACTGCAAGAATTTGATCAGGCAATGCAGCATCTTGAAGAAAAATATGGCGTATGCATCATGTGTACCAAATATCTAGTTTTGCTTCAGTTGCTAATGTCCTAAGATTATAATGTACTTCATATTACAACCTATATGTTTTCTGGGATTTTGAAATAATTAAAAAATTTTATGATGTAGAATATTTCTATAAAATTGCTTATTATAGATTAGCATTGACTATGATTCGCTTACTGTTCATGCAGTTCATGACTTCAGAGCACCAATATATATCAAGGAAGGATGAAGGAGATAGGATTGTTGTCTTTGAGAAGGGGGACCTAGTTTTTGTCTTCAACTTTCATTGGACTAACAGCTATTCAGATTACAGAGTAGGCTGCTTAAAGCCAGGAAAGTATAAGGTACGGTCCTCAATTTTTTCTTTGATATCCTCTGAGCTAGTTTGCATGTTTGTTCTTTATTCCCTTTCACATTTTCTGTGCTGGCAACTCAACTCAGCAAAGCTTTAATCCAAGCTAAACTACATGAATCCCATTCATTCAGATCTCCAGGATTCATGTTCATAACTTGTTGCTATATGTTTTATGTCATAACTTGTACCGTATGTTTTATGTCATAACTTGTTACCATATGTTTTATGTCAGTAAGTTAGCTACTGATGTTTTATGATGACATAGATCCACCAAAGCTACCCTTGTTGCCAATGGGTCCAGAGTAATACTATGCCCTCTGTTAATTAAATAATTGCAAGGATGGTAGTCCTTGTGACTCAATATCATTCTTGAAGTTGCTTTTAAAGGGACCATAAAATTTTAGTTGTATCCTGAAGTGTATGAAATATAATGTAATGATCATCCTTAACCAGTAAGGGTGCCTTTTTCTGAAATAATACTTTCAAATGGCCTTGTGGTATAAGAGCTGTATTGACCAGAATGATTGAACTTTATAAGACAGGGACTGAAGGGTTATCATTGTAGATGCTACCTGTTTGTGTTTGTTCCATCTTAATCCTATCTATTATTCCTCTTCTGATATTGTACTTTCATTTAAACGTGCAATCTATGTTTGCCCAACTATGAAGTAAATCTAAGCTGTGTTTCTTCTTCCAGATTGTCTTGGATTCGGATCTTTTGTTGTTTGGAGGCTTCAATAGACTAGACCATAATGCAGAATACTTCAGCTCTGTAAGGAAATTCACTCACAAAACTATGTCTGTAAGAATACCTGAATATATCTGAACTTTATGGAATGTAGAGGTTTTCATATCTTAACGGCTCTTCTGCAGGATGGATGGTATGATGACAGACCTCATTCCTTCCTGATATATGCACCTTGTAGAACAGTAGTGGTCTATGCCCCTGACAAAGAATTGGAACCTGTCAAGGGCTGAAACTATCTTAATAAAGCTTCTCGATGTAAGAATGTCATTACAATATGTTTGCAGCACCCTGATTCCTAGAACTGAATGATTCCTATAATTAAAAGTAGCAATTGCTGTGGTGTCTGTCCTTGCAGATTTACGTTGCTGCCCATTAGTGTCAGCATCCTGGAGACAGAATAACCAAGATGACAAAAATGAAGGGTGTACATACATGCATGCAGAGTTGAAAAGTGTGAGCAGCATTGGAATATCAGTCTTGTAAGCGGAGGAGCAACATGGCATTGTGTAAATGTTTGTCATGTATCATCTTGCCAGCTAAAACCATGGTGGTTGCTATAGATTTCTGCGGGATAGGTTTCAGTGTATAGCACGCCGCATTATTTATAATGAAATGCCTTGGATTTTTGTAATTTTGCAATTACGGGTGCTTATAATGGAATGCCTAGTACTGACACCCTGTATTGGGCAAAACAATGCTTGCTTGTCTGATGGGTTCTTCTCCACCCTTTTCGGTTCAATGACCTTTGTCTCACCTGTCCTGCATGCCAGCCCAATCATCAGGCGAATTTTTCTTGATGCAGGCTTAACTTTGGTTTGTGACTCTTGGTTATGTTGGTTTGTGGCCATGCAGGTTAATTAGGTCAAGTCCTAAAACAGTAGGTTGTCTCTAAACCAGGTTCATAGGTGAACCAACGTCTGACTTTCTACAGGAGTTGAAGCTAGGACGCCCTCACATGCTGGTTTTTAACTTTTTATTGTTTTTGTGCAGGCTGTCATACTAAAAGCTGACATGTATTTGGGAGAGGGTATTAAGGCTTTCTTTCACGTGCCAATACAATGTTGTCTGTCCTGTGGAAGTAGATCTCAATAAAAGGGAGGAATAAAGGCATGCAAACCACGGATTTTTTTGTGCTTCAATTGTTGGGTTTGGGCTCATGAACGTGACCATTCACTTTCTTAAAAGTTAAGAGGGTAAAACAAAGCAAATCATCTCTATGGGTCCATAATCCTGAGATTCACTGTCAAAATTCTCTCTATTCTGCCAAAAGGAAACTTGAAGGATAGAGCTCACGCGAGTTGGTCCAGGGCAAGACAGACATACAATGGGGCGGCCTTGACACAATTAGTCTCTCGCTTGCATCATAATTAACGCCTTATTCCCAATTATATGGGTGACTGATGCTACAGAGTTTTGGCTTCCTATCTCGTTTTCATCCTGAGTAGACTAAAAAATGGTAAATAAATTTTGCATTATATTCAATTCCTTCCCCATTGGGACACAATCCCCCTACTTATCAGACATTTGAATGTGGTTATGCAGCATAAGGATGATGCATGGAGACATGGCACACAATAAATCATATGCAATAAAAAGCAGAATCGTTCAATTTATACAAGGGATGATTAATTGTGTTTCACAACAAAGAAGGAAGATTTTTTTTTAAAGAAAACAAAAAATAAATAAAATAAAGAGGAAAACCATCCCTTCTGAAATGAATGAAGGGATCGGCAACAAAGTTTAGGTGCTAACATAGCTAGTATCTGAGGCTGTGGCCCGAGGCAACTGATGTAGAACGCTGGTTGGTGATGAATTGGATGTTGCGGACCTCAGCGCCTCAGCAAGGGGTCCCCCCATTTGGGCCGACTGGTGTGTCCCCCAACCTGCAGCCCAATTTAGTTGGGGCCTCTCCCTCTCAGCATTTACATCTTGGGGGCTTTGCTCATCTCCGTTACCAGTGGACAGTTTCAACGACACGTCGGATGAGTGGTGCCCAAGAATGGACATGGAGAGGTATGTGGAAGAGGTTGCCTGCCTGTTATTGCTTCCATTGGTGGCATTGTCAGGTTCTTGGATTGATCTTGGCCAATCGTCAAAAAAATGCCGTAGGACTCGTCCATCAGATCTACCATCCCCAGAAACATTCTCAGTTTGATGCTCAAAAAGACCCTTGTTTTCAGTTTTTGGTTCTGGGGGGCTGCACCAAAAACAAAGAACATGGAGCAAAAATCAAGTAAAGAGCATAAAAAAAGGGGGGAAAGGCAGTAGGACACAAGCAAAGCACTATGCTGTTGTGCTAAAAAGAAGTGGTTGGGATCAGTTTCAGCAGAATCCAAAGCTCTTTCCCAGATTTGAAACAGCTTGGGCAGTCCTTCAGTAGGGTCCTACCATGGAGATTTTGTTGGCCAAAAACCCACCCACATTCAGATTAATATCAAATCCAAAGTTACAAAGAAACACCCCACAACCAAAATTAGTAAGTACAATACATAATATCAACAGTCCCATGGTCATGGGCTATTCAACTTCTATAGTCAATATTTTAGCCTTATAAGCACCATATTACAATCCATATGAACTGTAAGCAGAGAGATTAAGCATACCTCCGATTGAGGTGCAACAGATCAATGGAAGGCGGTGGCCCGGAAAGTGCGAAATGAGTCCCACCAGCCACGGTCGTTAAGGGCTGAACAGCGATGGCAGCAGTAGTGGATTTGAGGGCCCCAACAGAAGCAACAGCAGCAGCAGCACCACCACCACCACCCGCGGCAGCGGGTGTGGGGATTTCCACAGGCTTTCTTGAACGGTTTCGGCCACGGTGCATGTGGCGCTCGCAGTACTTCTGACCAGTTACCACGTCCCTTGAGCACCTCCATTTTTTACCGTCTGTTCTTCGGCAACGCCCGGGCTCCGGATCCATTGCAGCTCTTCCCCAGTACCCTGATTGCAACACTGCAAATACAGCATGTTTAAACAAAGCCCCATGTTCGACAGCCATCTATAAATCTATGCTTGCTAACATTTGAAATGCCTAGTCACTACGCTATTAAATACATGTATAATGTAATACACGCATTTCGGTTATAAATCGAGAATACCATTTCAAAGTGATACAACAAAATCAGGGTCAACGTGAGACTAGGATTTATGTAACCGAGCCCAAAATAGTCAAGAAATGGAGCTTTGTAGAGTTGATTGTGAGTGAAGATATCATTCAGGTGAGTAGAGAAAATATAAGAAGAGAAATCCCATGCCCATAAAAAAGAACTCCCATCATCAATTAGCAAACGATTACAACATATATATTTACCAAGTACCAACAACATGAAAGGTTTATTGTCAAAAAGAAAAGAAATTGCAAAAATAATCCTGGGAGAATCTACCACTCAGGAAGATGTTGGAAAGGAGAGGAAAACCGAGACAACTTACAAGCAGGCTGATAATGCTGGTAATGTTGAAGAGGGTGCTGGAGGTAGTATGGAGGAGGGTTAAGAAGGCTTTTCTTGATTAGCTGGAGGAGTTCAGGAGGCACAGCAGCACCAGCTAACATGTGCCTGAAGATCAAAGCCTGCAGCTCAAGTTCCTGCCACTGGGCCAAGCTGAAGTAACTTCCTCCAGTTTCTAGCAAACCAAAAGCACACCACCAAACAAAAAGGGAGAAGAAGAAAGGTAAGTTAGAAGCAAACCTGGAAACGAGAAACCCAGAAACTTTTCCATACCGGGAACCAAGCTTTCTGAGTTGTTCTGCCACAACAGATGACAAGAATAAAAAAAGAGAGGGATAGAAGAAAAGGAATGCAGATCTTACTGGAAAATCTGGTAGCAGTTGTTGTTGAATCTGGAAATGCTGACAGGTTGCTGATCTTGCTGTTGGGTTCAGGTACAAACAATGGAAGAGCAGACCCAGATGGTTGTTGATCAAGGAGAAGTCTAGGCATCTTTCCAGAAGGTGCTTCTTCTGACTCATGCTGGTTTCTCCATTGCTTCAGATGGAAATCCATGGACATGAGAGAGAAAAGAGAGAAAGAGAGAGAAAGAGATGGGGGGGTTTTAGTCTCTAGTTACTTGTTGGCCTGGTTGGTTTAATAGCTTTGATGTGTTATGTTGGGTATGTGAAGAGAAAGTTTGTAAAAGCTTTTACAGAGACTTCTTGTGGGCTCTTTATATCTTTTGCAGAAACCCCAGAGAGAAGCGTCTGACACGAAAGCCTGCTAAGTTTGTTTGTGGCCAGTGGAGAAGCCTGAGGCACTTGAGAAAAAGACAGTCAGACAAGACAGCTGATTAAAAAATTGTTTTTTTCAAATAAAAAATATCCTGATCTCAATCTCATTAAAATTAATTAACTATTTAGTCTAATCTTCACATATATTGAGACAAGGTAAAACCTGCAGTGTTTCTGTCTCTCTCTCTCTCTCTCTCTCTACCTTTTGCTTTGGGAATGGAACAAGTGAGAGGCAACCAGCATTAGGGTTAAAGCCTAAACTCCCCCTCTTCTTTTCCAATTTCCACTCCCCAACCACCTGGGCTGGCCCCAGCTAAGATTGTCGGACCAGCCCATGTAACTGGTTTTTGAAACTAAACCCCGAGCCACACCCGCTGGCTACCAGTTGGTAACTACTAACTAAGCCACAAGTGGGCTCCACTCCTCTGTTCCTCTATCAGTCTATCCCAATAATGGCAACGTTCACTTCTCAATTTACACAGATGCCCTGTCCTCTCCTTTCTATTTACGTGACTTTTCCACCGACCTTTTCCCTCTTTCTTACTTCTTCCTTCTTTCAGCGTATAACCCATTACACCTTGCATATATTTATCATATACATAAAGCATTTAACACTGTACCGTATAGTTAATTCTGATATTAATTTTTTTGAGTATGATTTAGTTCGTTTATGCAATGGAATAGGTTTTGATGAAACTATTTACACATAAAACAAACTAATTTCATGTAGCACCACCCAGATCAAAGCATACTATATTTGGCATCAAACAAAAAGCAAAATTGCAATCCTCTTTGTGTTTTGACTCAGACAGCCACGCCAGAGATTCTTTTCCTACAGATGATGTTGGTTAAGTGAGTCATAAAATTTCCTTCCAAAATGGTGGTAATGAAATTTAGAAACGAAAGTCATGGATAACAAAGAAGCGATGGCCTAAACCCCGGTCTCTCACCAACCAGCACAAGGAAAAGTGAAGGTAAAGATAAGGGCAAGGAGGTAAATAAATTGGGAGAATCAAACATCCGAAAAGTGTCAGAAAAGCAAAGGCATAGAAGGGTAGCAGTGGGAGGGGGGTGGTGGTGGTGGGAGCTTTGACTGATGTGACCAACTACCGTTTAGTGAATGACGTGACCATTCACTTCCCCCAACGCACTGTCTCTACTCTTTGCCTCTTCTTCCTTCACCTCCATTCCCTCCTTCTACGCTTCTGAATTGTGACTCCCACCCACATGCAATGCCAGTCTCACCAGGAACTCTCTTTCCAACTTTCGACTTTCAAGTTTCAACTCACCTCTCAACCCCATGCCCACACGTACGTTTTGCAGTCCGTGGAAGCAAATACAAGTCAAGCAACCACTCAACTCCCTTCGCTCTTATCTCAAAACTAAAGCAACTTTTGTCCGGTAACCCATTATCCGATGGTCAATAAAAAAGCCGAGTTTCAACTTAGGATCATATTCAATATTATTATAGAGCAATGCCTCCTCACTTCTCACTCCTCTCCAATGACTTGGAAACCTCAACCCTGATTTTTTTTGGGAAAACTGATCAAAAGGGACAAAAAACCCTCAATATTGTAAAACTAACCCCCCACTTTTAATAGCCTTCAAAATGATCCGATCTGGACAAAAATACCCCTCAGCTACATCAACTCCTTTTTCCCTCCCATTCTAATTTTATTTCCCTCCATTCACCTCTTTTTTATTATTTCTTCCACTTTCTCCTTTTTTTCATTTTCTCCTATTCTTCCGTTTCTCTCTTTTCAGTGCATTTCTTCAAGTCTCACACAGTTTCTCTTCGGATTTCTTCAACTCAAAGCGCTTTAAGTTGTGGTTGGATAAACAGTGTACGTTTATTTTTATTTTTCCATATTTTTTTCTTTCATGTTTTATTTATTGAATATTTTCAAACATTTAATGAGATGTAGTAAATATTTAAATAAGTTTGAAATTGTTATAATTTTTTTAATATCATTTACAGTCATGAAAAAAGGGATTAAAAGAAGGAAACCATCAGCTTAAAAAGTATAGTGTGGAGAAACATTGTCTATATGAAAAAATCAAATGATGGTAAGTAATAAAACTTGTGGAATTTTATGATGGTTTTGGTATTGTTTGCATATTTGTTCTTTATATAGATGTAAATATGTGTGAATAGGGTTTTGATATAATATATAAAGTTATCTTTTTTAGTTATATATCAAAACCTTACGGATATTAAGTTGAACTTGACGTGTGTTAAGTTGAACTTGACGTAAGTTAAGATTGTATATAGTTATTTTATAGTAACATTATATTATTGTTATTTTATTTAATTATACTCAATTTGAGTTGAATCATTTGCAAATTACCCTTGACATTAAATGAATTATAACATAACCAATCTTTTAGTAAATAAATATATTTTTATTGTTTAAAATAGTTTAGAGTTACAATGTTTGAATTTATTTAATAACTATATACATTGTATTTCTTTAGCATTATTGGTATTATTTGAGGTAGTAAAGATGATTAATAATGTTATTTATTTGTTGTTTATTAAAAAATAAATATGTGTAATGAAATAATATGTATTTAATAATGAATGAGTTTTTTAAAATTAATACCTACTTATTGGTGCTAATGCTATGATGTAACTAAAAAATATTCTAATATTGTTTGTTGATGCCACTAATTGAATTATTTTGTTATTTTAGTGGTTGATGAAGTAGGAATAATGTTTTTATATGAAGGAGAATGGGTACGAGATGGAAATGTTTTCTATTTCGAAGGAAGTAAAGGTAAAGGCATTGAGATCCCGAAAACTATATCATATAAAGAGTTATTAGGGGTTGTCCATCATATTCTGAAGCTAGATCCAACAAATTGTTTTCTTTCAATGAAGTATGTATTCAATGCCAACATATCCACAAGTCTTATACAACTAACTGATGATGGGGATGTGAAATTCTTTATTGGTTTAAATTGTACAAATGGTAAGCTGTCTGTTCCATTGTGCATCATAGTTGAAAAGAGAATTGATAATCACAATCAGAAATCAATTTACAATTTTGATTTTGAATGTCATATGCCTTCTGAGATTGATAAAGAATTGAATGGAGACTCAATGTTGATGCAAAAAGTAGACACATTCATTGTGATTCAGTTGAAACTCTTACTGTTGATGGTGAAAATGGACCAAGATTTCAAAATGAGTCATTTGAAGGGTATAAAGTTCATGATTGGAACATGAATGAGACTGCAATTAATGAGGAGGATTATAGGATGAATACTAACCCTACTAGTGATAAGCAAGTGACCCAAATTGGCTCATTCAGAACTAGTTCAGCTCAGAGTGCAGAAATCTTGACCATGATTGATACAAATGATGGTTTCATACATGACAATCCCACTATAATCGAAGATGTAGCAAATGAAAGACAAAACATGATGCAACAACCTATAGTTAGTGGAATTAGTGATGACCATCTAGAAGAGCACCAAATATACTCAAATAAGAAAGAATTATAAAGGAAGTTGTATATGATGGCTCTGAAAAGGAAGTTTGAGTTCAAAACAACTAAATCCACTACTAAGTTATTGCTTGTTGAATGTTTTGATAAAGAATGCAAGTGGCGAGTTCGTGCTACCAAGTTGGGGATTTCCAATATGTTTCAAATAATGAAATTATCTTCAACACACACTTGTCGGTTAGATATGATGTCTCGTGACAATCGACATGCAAGTAGTTGGTTGATTGGTGAGAGTATAAAAGAAACATATCAAGGGGTTGGTTGTGAATTTTGACCAAAAGACATTGTAGTAGACATTCGAAAGCAATATGGTGTTCAAATCAGTTATGATAAGGCATGGAGAGCCAAAGAACTTGCTCTAGATTCTATTAGGGGATCACCTAAGGAGTCTTATAACACTTTATCATCCTATTGCTATGTTTTAGAGCAAAAAAATCCTGGTACCATTACTGATATAGTTACTGATTGTGATAATCAATTCAATTACTTTTTTATGTCGATTGGTGCATCTCTTGTTGGGTTTCACACATCAATAAGGTCTGTGATTGCAGTTGATGGGACATTTTTGAAAGCAAAGTACTTAAGAACTTTATTTATTGCAGTGTGTAAAGATGACAACAATCAGATATACCCTTTAGCCTTTGGGATTGGTGATTCAGAAAATGATGCCTCATGAGAGTGGTTTTTACAAAAACTGCATGATGCACTTGGACACATTGATGATTTGTTTGTGATATCAGATCGACATGGTAGCATTGAGAAAGCAGTACATAAAGTATTTCCCTATGCGAGGCATGGTATCTGCACTTATCATGTTGGACAAAATTTGAAGACAAAGTTCAAGAATCCTGCAATTCATAAGTTGTTCCATGATGCTACCCATGCTTATCGTGTTTCAGAGTTTAATTTTATATTTGGGCAACTAGAGATGATTGACCCAAGAGCAGCAAGATATTTGATGGATATAGGTGTTGATCGATGGGCACGTTCATATTCTACCGGAAAAAGATATAATATCATGACGACAGGGATCGTTGAAAGCCTTAATGTTGTGTTGAAAAATGCTAGAGATCTTCCAATTTTGCAATTGGTTGAAGAATTGAGAAACTTACTTCAAAAATGGTTTGTGACTCGTCAACAACAAGCAATGTCAATGTCAATTGAACTTACCATGTGGGCTGATGGAGAACTTCATTCGAGGTATAATATGTCAGCAACATATCTAGTGGAACCTATCAACTCCAAGGAGTGTAATGTTAACTATGCTGGCATTAGTGCTCAAGTGAATTTAGACACTCGTTCATGCACATGTCGACAATTTGATCTTGATCATATTCCATGTGCACATGCTATTGCTGCTTGTAGATTTTACAACATTTCATGTTACACTTTGTGCTCCAAGTATTTTACTACTAAAGCATTGTTATCTTCATATTCAGAGTGTATTTATCCAACTGGAAATGAAATAGATTGGGTAGTACTTAATCATATTCGTGACAAAGTTGTGTTACCACCTAAAACGAGACGTCCAACAGGAAGACCAAGGAAAGTAAGAATTTCTTCTGGTGGAGAGGGCAAGCACACATCTAATTGTAGTCGATGTGGTCAATATGGGCATAATCGGAAAACATGCAAACGACCAATCCCTTGATATCATGATAGCTTTGGCACTCTATGAACTTACATGGAATGAAAATTGTAATAGTGAGCTTTTTTGTTTTTTTGGTACCCATGTGAACGGAAATGTAAGTTACTTTTTTGTATAAGGTGATAGGATAAGCACATAGATGAATATTGTAATAATGATCCCCTTTTTTTGCATACCCATAGAAATGGAGATATTTGTTACTTTTATACATATATGTTATGATGAGTTATGTATAAAGTATGAATGAAAATTACATGTTTATTCTCAAACTATGGACTCAACTGTTCTCACGTTTATTGATAAGGAACTTGACAATAGTTAAGTTCAGGTTTTGTCTGAAGACTGTAGACTTAACTACCTTCAAGTTTGTACATAAAACAACTTGACAATGGTTAAGTTCAGGTTTTGTCTAAAGACTGTTGACTTAACTGCCTTCAAGTTGGTACATAAAACAACTTGACAATAGTTAAGTTCAGGTTTTGTCTAAAGACTATGGACTTAACTACCTTCAAGTTTATACATAAAACAACTTTACAATAGTTAAGTTCAGGTTTTGTTTAAAGACTGTGAACTTAACTACCTTCAAGTTTGTACATAAAACAACTTGACAATAGTTAAGTTCAGGTTTTGTCTGAAGATTGTGAACTTAACTACCTTCAAGTTTGTTCATAAAACAACTTGACAATAGTTAAGTTCAGGTTTTGTCTGAAGACTGTGGACTTAACTACCTTCAAGTTTGTTCATAAAATAACTTGACAATAGTTAAGTTCAAGTTAAAATGGCAATTGTAGACACAACTTCCTATGAGTTTATAGAAGATCAACTTGATACCTGTTAAGTCCAGATTAAATATGTTATTCTGGAATAGATTTCGACTTAATATCTGTTAAGTTTGTTCACAGTTAACTTGATAGTAGTTAAGTTCAGGTGTTCTATTAAGACTGTGGACTTAACTACCTTCAAGTTTGTACACATAACAACTTGACAACATTCAAGTTTAGTTTAAAAGGACAATTGTATACATAACTATCGAACAACATTCATCAAAATATCCAAGTAGATATATCAACCTGTCCAACTACATTCATCAAAATGTCTAACTACATATATGAAGCTATCCAATTACATATAACAAACCATCCAACTACATTATCAAAATGTGAAATATCAACATGAATTCATTACATAGGCAAGTATTTCATATAAAATAACTCTGCTGCAATCGTTTCCCGAAACCAGTCCATTCGAGCACTTGTTAATGACTTCAATGGATGGTTGTGCATTAAGTATTCAACATATTTGATAACAAACATGCCACAATCACCACTACATGGTACACAGATAATCAATGTTAGAGATTTTATTAAGGATTAAGTGTATAAGTTATGAAAGTAAATTTAAGATCACTTACTCATTTTCCTGTTGAGGAATATCTTACAGTCGTTCAATTTCCCATTCCTGGTAGTTAACTTTTGTGTCACCATGAAACCCATAATATGCTATTGCATTCAATATATGCGGCAACAATTTGGCTAATGGTTTAATGACAACTTGCAATCTTGCATTATTATTGATGCCTATCAATAAGTCATATACATATATAATCCTTCGATGAAGGTGGACAACTCCTAATACCCATTTTGAAATTGCAACCTGTTGACAATGAACTTGATAGCAGTTAAGTTCAATTTTTTCTTAACATATATATTTAAATCAAAATTCTAAATATTTGGATAAAATAATTTCATAAAAATTATATTCAAATACGTTATAAATTCATAACAAATAACTTCATTACACAAAATTTCAAAACCTTTTAATGGTAAACTTGATAGTAGTTAAGTTTAGTTTTTTCTAATCATTCAAATATTGCTTTAAACCTTGGACTATAACCTCACTGAGAAAATTTTCAACAATTACATTATCAATTCATGAAAAATAAATTCATAAAAAAGGATAATCGATTAAAAATGATAAAATTAAAAAAAAAATTAAAAATCAAAATTTCAAGTAGAAAATTAATGCTTACTGAATCAATTGATTTTTTCTCATTTTTTGATGACGATGACGAGGTTTCAAAACCTGGCTTTCTTTCACTTCTCTTTTTTCCCAAAATTTTATACCTCTTCTGTTTCGTATTTTTCATCACCGAATTTTTTTCTTCCTCCATTTGCATGAACTGAATCAACACACAATATCAGAAAGATGAAAAATAGGGTTTGATTGAAAAAAAAAAAATGAACCAAAATAAGACACTTAGGGTTTTTTCTCATTTCATGGATGAAGATTCATATGTGAAAAACTAAAATCAAAGAATGAAATAGTGAAACTTACTTTCTGTTTTTACTTTATGTTGTGTTGCCTTTTTGTTCTCTTGCAATAAATGGAAAAATCTTTCGTGATTTGTTTCTCGCAGGTTAACAGATGGAACAAATAAGTTTGCAAGGTAAGGAAGAGACACAATACAAGGGAAAATTGGAGTTGGAGGGAAAATGAGCTGAAAAGATAGCTGAGGGGGTATTTTTGTCCGAATTGGGTCATTTTTGAGACTTAAATAAGTGAGGGGTTAGTTCTGCAATATTGAGGGATTTTTGTCCCTTTTAATCGGTTATCCCATTTTTTTTTACATAGTAAGAAATAATAATCAAATAGCGAACATTGATTACTAGACCTGCGTGACCTTTTGTCACATTTGTAGAGTAGTCACTTTTCAATTGTAATAATAAATATACAGTGACAAAGCCTTTCTTGTAGACTTGTACTAATGCAACCACTCATTTTCCAAGGCCATTTCGATTTGGGAATTGGGAGAGAGTGAGTGGGGCCGAACTCTACATTTTACAAAGTGGATTTTTCCATATATAATAAAGTAAGAAAAAAAAAAAAAAAAAGAAGGCCAGCTGTATAGGGGTAGATAAGTAATTTTGCAGATGAGAAAGAGAGAGAGAAAATAAATGACAGGTGGGGAGCAAAAAAAACATCTCGGATCGAATGAGGGTACGGATGGGAGTGGGGCCCAGGCAAGTGATCCACGTCACCTGATTCGTCTTTAAGTCAATAATATAATAGGGCGTCACATGTCTATGGTGGTGAGGGATTAGTCATAGGTCACTGACACACATGTCAGATATTTGCAGAAGAGACAGCTGCTCACGTGGGACCCACCCCACCCCAACCTTACTTTTTCTTTTATTCGCATTTTTTAAAAACATTTTGTAGGATAAAGGCGAGCACGCCGGCACGCGAGTCCTTACGCCCATCTCACGTGCCTTCACGTGACTTCTTTTATCGAGGTATTGTTCCTTTCTTTTATTGGAAAATGTTGAATGCATGCACATTGCGCACACAGAGTACATGGACGACACTCCTTCCCCTCCATCCATCACTCCTCGATCATGTTCATGGGTTGGACCCACTTTTTGGGCTGGACCCTGGATTGGGCCTTCGGCCCGGTCTATTGACGATAAGAATCATAAGACGATAAAATGACTTTTGAAAGGGAAAAGGCGTCACGAGGGGGAAGCTAAATGAAACAAAGGCGGATCCGTCTCCTTAAAATCTTTTGCATTTAACAAGCAGCTCTAAACTTCATAATGAAACTCTGGTCGTCGTTTTTTTGTTGAATCAATCTCATGAATTTTAATTTGGTTTCAGATATT